>NW_024386892.1:1571934-2104434 GCF_900408965.1 Simochromis diagramma
TTATGTGCAGCCCTGGTTATTTAGCTCATCATATCGCAGCCACAGAAATTCTTTTGTCCATGAAACCATAAAGCTGCATTTTCTTTTTGCCTTATAGTCTGATTTGTCATAACTTTTCCGTTTTGTGGTAAGCTTTTCTTTGGCTGTCACTTCTTCACCCTGACCTGTCTTATTTGGCTCAGCAGAACTAAAATATATATCCTGCTGCTTTTACACACGCACTCACATAACGCTCAGCGATTCTCTATGCAATCAACCTCTCACATGTTTAAGCTGCGGGAGATTTCACTTGTCATGTTTGCATAGTAAGCTAAGACGATGTCAGAGGAATTGGTGCACAAATTATCATCACTCACCAGTCAGTGCTGTCGCTCTCTATACACAGTTCGCGCGATTGCAAAGTGAAAGCAAAAAAACAAGCGCAAATTCAAACGCGATTTCAATATGTCACATATTGACAGTGGCTCACCGATGCCAATGACATAATTACCCAGCTACATTTCTGAAAGAATGCAAAAGCATTGACATATATTTTTCCTTCCTACAATAGCCCGACGGGCAGGACAGAGATAGATTTTGGTAGCCCGACTGGAAAAATCGCTAGCCCCGGGACGTCGGGCCCCAGGGCAGCTGTGGCTACAACTGTAGCTGCCTCCACCAGTGTGTGAATGTGAGAGTGACTGAATAGTGGAATTGTAAAACGCTTTGCGGGCCCCGAAAAGCGCTACATAAAATGCAATCCATTATTATTATTATTATATGTATCATAAAAAATCCCCAACATAATAGACGGAGACACGGCTTATGCCTCCTACTCTCTTCAAGCCCTTGCTGTCTCCCTCTGCCCCCCACCTCTACATTCACTGTGTCCTTTCCTCCAGATTTCAGCTGGTATGTCTGTGGGTGAGCCGGAATCAGGCCGTTCAACTGATCCATGGAGTAAACAAACCATGCAGTGTGTAGCTGCTGCACTACGATCCCATGCCTCAATGAAAGCAATGAGTCCATGGTGACGAGGATAACAAAAACACTCTCAAACCACATGTTTGACAGAAAAATATTTAAAACAAACTAAATCTCTGCAATAACAAGTAAAAGACTAAACAAAAAGGAAGAAACAGTTTAAAGTATGGAGAAAAAACAGGAGCAACCGGAACAGGCTGCATGATGGTTCACACTGTGTTAAATTAAATATGTTATTCTATTATTTGACATTTTTTAAATGTTAAAATTCCTCAGTCACATCTTTGTGGTTGTCTTGAGTCTGGGTCTCTCTCTTTGTTTTTGTTTGGTTCCTGTTTTTGGTGTGCGCCGTGCTCCGTTTTACTTCCTCTGTTTCATTAATCTGATTTGCTTCACCCATGTTCTTTGGTACATCTGCCCTTTGTTTGTCCAGATTTCCTTACAGCTGTCAGTCCTGTGTGTTGGGTATTTCCAGTATAGGTTTCCTTGTTAGTAATTCCAAGTATCTGCTGCTCCAGTCTGCATGCCTAATATCCTTGGGCAAGATACTAACTCCAAATTGCTCTCAGGTACATTCATGAAAGTGCGTGTGTTAAATAGAAAGAAAAAGTGATTGGTTGTGAATGGCGGAATGAGGCAAGTTGCAAGTTGCTTTGAGTGCTCAGAGTAGAAAAGTGCTATGAAAGAACCAGTTCATTTACCATCAACTCTGGTTCTGTGTGGAACAGTTTGGGTCCCTCACACAGAGCATCATGACTCTGGTGTTTGTTTGAGCAACACTGCAGTTGCAAAATTCCAGAGCAGAGCAAAGCGCCTGCTCAGCATTAGCTGCTAATACAGTAGTATGGCAGATGTACCATACAGTAAGCATGTAAAGCTGCTATTTCACACTAATTAAAGCTTCCCAACACAGAAATTGTTAAATCATTCACAACTGTTGTAATCTGATTGGTGTCTTATTTTACATAATGGAAGACATCTAGCAAAGACTGCAGACACTGACAGAACAGGAGTGACAAGTGTGTCAGGAGCAGTACGAGTGGTGTTTGGCTACACCAGGTGATTACAACACAGGGGGCGGAGACTGAATTAAGTCAGGCACAGCTGTTGCTTTTTATAGGCACAGACATGTACCCCCTTTGATGCCACCTCATGCATATTAACACCTCATGCTGTTATTTCCTGAGAAGCTTGTAAACCACTACTCATCAAAAGTTTATATTTGGCAAATGCTTCTTTGTGAAAGCAGCCGTGCGTGTGCTGACATATGATTGTCATCCACTTGCTGTCTCAGCCATCCAGCTCATTCATGCTGATTGTCCTGTGCACAAAAACACTGCACCTTTTCAGGAATTTCACCTATTTTGGCATCTGAGTGTAAACATTTGGTTTTCAGTTACTTCTGTCTGCATTTTTGAAGATGTTGGTCTGTATGTGCACATTTCTGTTTTGGATTTTTGTTTTTTGTCCTTCTCACATTTTTAAACTCTGTGTTGCTTGTTTTAAAAATTTTTAATCATCTTTCTTTAATCCTCATTCCAAAACATTGATTGAGTTTACATTTTTAGGACTATTCTAGAAATTTCTCAACATGCTTCCCAAAAAATCTGACTTACACAGCTATGATTCACTAAGCAGACTTCCAGTCTCTAATACCTGCTGTACAGTCTATATTTTCCTGGTATTGTTTTAAATCCAATACATTAGATATGGGCTTCAAAGACATACCCACTGAAGAGTCTGGCATGGTGACAGATCCTTTGAAATTCAACACTGTTATGTTATGTTGTTAGAGCAACCGTTCGTCAGGCTGACCACACTTATAAACAAGCACCCCTGAATAGGAGAACGCTTCTGATGAGGAACAGCGTTCTCCCTCATTCAGTGTGCACTGAAATAACAAATGCACTGATCAGACATGTCCAGGAAGTGTGTTATAGCTGCTGACTAATTTTGTAGCCACCTGCTGCAGTATAAATAAATGGTCTGGTACTTATCTAGCACCGTCCTAATCAGCTGAGCACTCAAGTGTTCATTCTTAACCCTGCCACTTCACACTCAAAATAAAAACTGCCCATCTGTGAGCGACAGTGTGGGCAAAGCTTTCATATTTCATACCATCAGGGAATAATCTTCACAACTTCATAAATTCAGTCAGTTGGGGAGTTCATTTAGCTCACAGCCACACGTCGTGTGTCCAGAAAGCAACGGCCTGAGTCTGACCCATGACCTTTTGCTGCGTGTTTCCCCCCTCTCTCTCCTCACTTTCCTGGCTCCTTGGGCTAAGATGGCCATCAGCTCCCTCCCCAGGCCTGGCTCCAAGGGGGAACCCCAGTAACCCTGTCCCTCGCTTTTTCCTCTCTCACAGACTCATTCGCTCTCTTCCTACTGGTCAGTCTGCATCAGTTCCATAGTCACAAGCTCTGGGTCATGACCGAAAGAATCAGATTATGAATATCAGAGGCAGAAATTTGCTTTCTCTGAGGGGTAGCTGCCCTGTGCCTTAGAGATATTAGAAATATGGTGAGGATTTCAACCATCCTAGAGTGGTGCAGAGTAAAGCTGCTACTACTCCACATCAAAAGGAGCCAGTTGAGGTGGTTTGGGCATTTGGCCCTCTGGGTGAGATGTTTCAGGCATGTCCTGTCTGAAGGAGGCCCCAGGGCAGACCAAGGACATGCTGGAGAGATTACATCTCTCAGCTGGCCTGGGAATACCTCAGTGTTCCCCCATATAAGCAGGAAGAGGTGGCAGGGGAGAGAGAGGTCATTCCTTAGAGTGCTGCCCTGGCAATCACCAAAATTTGACCAATATAAGGTTAGAATTATGTCTTTGGTTACATTCAAGCAAATGAAAAGCTTGTAACAGAAAAACTGTAAGGCCAAAACAAATGTAAAATGAGTTGACATCCCTGAGTTAGACTATTTTGTTTATTTCTATATTTGAACCTATTGTGGCTTCAAATATAGTCCGTCATTAAATTATGCTTGCAAGTTGAAACATTATTCTTGTGCTGAATTTGAATTTATTTGACCTACTGGTTTTTCTGGTGCTGACTAGCAAAAGTAAAACATCCGATCATGTAGTCCTCTGGATGTGTACATCCTTACTGCAGGTCTTTCCATCCAACTCTTTTGCTAGTTTGTTATGTCCACTGTGTCTTGGTAAAGTTGGGAAGACAAAGTCTTGAAAACCAGATTTACTAACAAATACATTGTGAGTTTTGGTCTTTATTGAAATTGGCAGAAAAATCAACAACAATGTTACAATTATCACTTTATCAAAGTCTGAGACCTACTTTATAAATCTCAGACAATACTTTAGAAATGTCACACATCATGATGGTACAAACATCACTGCATTCATCTTTCCGCTAAAACATATGAAATGCTTGTTTCCGTTATACAGATAAATGCCATGCACAGCAGCAGCTTCATTAGGTAACACAGGGTAAGTGGTTTTATAGCCTGCTTTGTTCTTCACTGCTGCCAGAGACATGGAGCTCTGGCTACTCTACAGACATCTGTCGGTGTATGAGTCTCATTGTACACTGCTGTACAGTGTAGTGAGGAATGCTTAGACGTCTACATTGGAGAGACCAAATAGCCTCTTCATGGCTTAACAGAAAAGAGTCACCTCGAATAAATATAATAATTATATATATATATATATATATATATATATATTAGGGGTGCAACGATACACAAAATTCACGGTTCGGTTCGGTTCGATACTTTGGTGTCACGGTTCGATATTAAATTAAAAAGGCATGAACTTTTTTTTTTGTATCGAAAAAATATCGAACCTGACACCAAAGTATCGAACCGAACCGTGAATTTTGTGTATCGTTGCAGCCCTAATAAATAAATAAATAAATATATACAGTGGGGCAAAAAAGTATTTAGTCAGCCACCGATTGTGCAAGTTCCCCCACCTAAAATGATGACAGAGGTCAGTAATTTGCACCAGAGGTACACTTCAATTGTGAGAGACAGAATGTGAAAAAAAAATCCATGAATCCACATGGTAGGATTTGTAAAGAATTTATTCGTAAATCAGGGTGGAAAATAAGTATTTGGTCAATAACAAAAATACAACTCAATACTTTGTAACATAACCTTTGTTGGCAATAACAGAGGTCAAACGTTTACTATAGGTCTTTACCAGGTTTGCACACACAGTAGCTGGTATTTTGGCCCATTCCTCCATGCAGATCTTCTCGAGCGCAGTGATGTTTTGGGGCTGTCGCCGAGCAACACGGACTTTCAACTCCCGCCACAGATTTTCTATGGGGTTGAGGTCTGGAGACTGGCTAGGCCACTCCAGGACTTTCAAATGCTTCTTACGGAGCCACTCCTTTGTTGCCCGGGCGGTGTGTTTTGGATCATTGTCATGTTGGAAGACCCAGCCTCGTTTCATCTTCAAAGTTCTCACTGATGGAAGGAGGTTTTGGCTCAAAATCTCACGATACATGGCCCCATTCATTCTGTCCTTAACACGGATCAGTCGTCCTGTCCCCTTGGCAGAAAAACAGCCCCATAGCATGATGTTTCCACCCCCATGCTTCACAGTAGGTATGGTGTTCTTGGGATGCAACTCAGTATTCTTCTTCCTCCAAACACGACGAGTTGAGTTTATACCAAAAAGTTCTACTTTGGTTTCATCTGACCACATGACATTCTCCCAATCCTCTGCTGTATCATCCATGTGCTCTCTGGCAAACTTCAGACGGGCCTGGACATGCACTGGCTTCAGCAGCGGAACACGTCTGGCACTGCGGGATTTGATTCCCTGCCGTTGTAGTGTGTTACTGATGGTGACCTTTGTTACTTTGGTCCCAGCTCTCTGCAGGTCATTCACCAGGTCCCCCCGTGTGGTTCTGGGATCTTTGCTCACCGTTCTCATGATCATTTTGACCCCACGGGATGAGATCTTGCGTGGAGCCCCAGATCGAGGGAGATTATCAGTGGTCTTGTATGTCTTCCATTTTCTGATGATTGCTCCCACAGTTGATTTTTTCACACCAAGCTGCTTGCCTATTGTAGATTCACTCTTCCCAGTCTGGTGCAGGTCTCCAATACTTTTCCTGGTGTCCTTCGAAAGCTCTTTGGTCTTGGCCATGGCGGAGTTTGGAGTCTGACTGTTTGAGGCTGTGGACAGGTGTCTTTTATACAGATGATGAGTTCAAACAGGTGCCATTCATACAGGTAACGAGTGGGGGACAGAAAAGCTTCTTACAGAAGACGTTACAGGTCTGTGAGAGCCAGAGATTTTCCTTGTTTGAGGTGACCAAATACTTATTTTCCACCCTAATTTACGAATAAATTCTGTACAAATCCTACCATGTGGATTCATGGATTTTTTTTCACATTCTGTCTCTCACAGTTGAAGTGTACCTCTGGTGCAAATTACAGACCTCTGTCATCATTTTAAGTGGGGGAACTTGCACAATCGGTGGCTGACTAAATACTTTTTTGCCCCACTGTATATATATATATATATATATATTGCCCCAGGTAATAGGCTGGCCAAAGGAGGAGATAGAAGCCACTGACATAAAGACAAGAAAGCTCCTTACCATGCATGGAGGGTTTCACCCCAAGTCCAGCACCCTGAGGCTGTACGCTAAGCGGAAGGAAGGGGGCCGGGGACTGGTGAGTGTCAGCACCACAGTCCAGGATGAGACAGCGAATATCCAAGAATACATTGGGAAGATGGCCCCAACTGACCGAGTGCTCAGTGAATACCTCAGGCAGCAGAAACCCAAGAAAGAGGAGGGAGACGAGGAACCATCATGGAAGGACAGGCCTCTGCACGGTATGTACCACCGGCAGATAGAGGAGGTGGCTGATATCCAGAAATCCTGCCAGTGGCTGGACAAAGCTGGACTGAAAGACAGCACAGAGGCACTAATCATGGCAGCACAAGAACAAGCTCTGAGTACAAGATCCATAGAGGCTGGGGTCTATCACACCAGGCAAGACCCCAGGTGCAGGTTGTGTAAAGATGCCCCAGAGACAATCCAGCACATAACAGCAGGGTGCAAGATGCTAGCAGGCAAGGCATACAAGGAACGCCATAACCAAGTGGCCGGCATAGTGTACAGGAACATCTGTGCCGAGTATAACCTGGAAGTGCCGAGGTCAAAATGGGACACATCCCCAAGGGTGGTGGAGAATGACCGAGCTAAGATCCTGTGGGACTTCCAGATACAGACGGACAAAATGGTGGTGGCTAACCAACCGGACATAGTGGTGGTAGACAAACAGAAGAAGACGGCCGTAGTGATCGATGTAGCGGTTCCGAATGACAGCAATATCAGGAAGAAGGAACACGAGAAGCTGGAGAAATACCAAGGGCTCAGAGAAGAGCTCGAGAGGATGTGGAGGTTGAAGGTAACGGTGGTCCCCGTGGTAATCGGAGCACTAGGTGCGGTGACTCCCAAGCTAGGCGAGTGGCTCCAGCAGATCCCGGGAATAACATCGGAGATCTCTGTCCAGAAGCGCGCAGTCCTGGGAACAGCTAAGATACTGCGCAGGACCCTCAAGCTCCCAGGCCTCTGGTAGAGGACCCGAGCTTGAAGGATAAACCGCCCGCAGGGGCGTGCTGGGTGGTTTTTTTAGAGAGAGAGAGAGAGAGAGAGAGAGCAACATAGTGGCAGTGAATCTTATTTTAAGTAAGGTCTGGTAATGAAGTGTAATGAAGTGTTTTAATTAAGGGTCTGGTGGTTCGAGGTCTTCACTCACCCCGGTTCTGTTAGCCGTCAGGGCTGGGGGGCTGGGAGGAGGTGCTGGCCGTCAGACTGGGGTCTGGGATGCGGGGCCTCCCTGCTACTGCAGATAAGGAGGTGGTCCGCTTGCCTCCACCCCAGAGAGAAGGGTTACATCTCCTGGGTCTAGGTGCGGCTTGCCCCTCTGAGGGCGGGGGTACCTGGACCTGGGATATAGAGTATGTTTGGGGAGTGTGACTGTCTGTGCAGTGTCTATTTGTGTCTGTCTCCACGTCGGGTGAGTGCCAAGTATTTGGTTGTGCATATGGGGTGGGAATGCACGTTTGTGTCCGCGTGCGCCTGTTCGTCTGTGTCTATATGTCAGGTTGGGTCTTAGACTCAACCTCTCTGGGTACATCTCAGGCCCTCTAAAGTACGAAGGCCTATCTCCCCTCACCACACTCCCTGCCAGTGGCTGATGCCCTCAGACGTTGGTGTGTTGGTGGTACTTGTCGTCTGGGGCTGGGCGCTCATGTATGTACCGGCTCACTCCTGGTGGCCGATTGGCGGGGCCGGGCGCCTGTGGCCCGGCTGGGCTCCTTCCGGGGGGTGGGATGCCCTCAGGCCTCTGGCCTCTGGGCCTGAAGCTCGGTCCTCTCTGGCACAGCTGGCTGCCGGCAAAGCCCGCGGGCACGCCACTGCAACCCCCTCTGGCCTCTGCTCCGTAGCTGCGGGGTGACCTCTCCTTTGGGGCTCTACTCAGCTCTTCCCAGGAGGGTGGCACGGTTCCCCCCCCTTTGGTGGTCCTCCTCGGGTCCTTGTACTCTGGGGCCTCTGGATATCTGGGGCCTGGATCTCCTCCATACCTGCTTCATACCCTGGTGGACGGGGCTATGGCTCCCCACACTCCCTAGCAGATCGTTACATGGAGAAACCTTTGGAATACAAGCATGCTGATCCACACAGGTATGCACACAGGTGTACACACGGGTGTTCACAGACGCGGACTACACCTTTCTTGGCTGCTGCCTCAAAGCACATTGTGCGCTGTCTATCTTGCGTGCTGCACAATATCGTTTATTATTTAGTATCTACTGTTATCTACTGCTAGCTAGTTTATTGTGATGGTGCTGTTTTTTTATTATGTTGCTCTTTGTTGTTTGCTTTCTCTTCTGTTTTTTTTCTCCATACAGGTGATCCAGGTGTTTTGTTTGTTTTTCTTTTTTTTTTTTTTTTTTTTTTTTTTTTCTTTCTTCCCCCCCTTCTCACCGTCTCTTCTCCCCTTTGGTTTTCTTTCTTTATCTCCCTCTCTTTCTTTCATTCTTTCTCCCTGTCTTATCCCCCAGTCATGTCTGTCCCGTTTGTAGCAACTGAAAATAAAATAAATTCATAATTATAATAAAGGTCAATCAAATGGACCAATATGGCAAGGCCATGATGATCCACTTGGTAAAATAAATCCGCTTGGCATCTTTTTTGGCCTTAAGACAACAATTCTGATGGCTAAAGATCCAAACGGGACACAAAAAAAAAAAAGAATTAGGGTCTGGTGGTATTGCAATTCCTGCCACTTAATTTGCTGGGTTTTGTGGGTTTAACTCAGTTTAATGAACGTATTGATTTGCCACACCTCTGCCTTCTCAATAAAAAGCCTTTGGGCCTTTGTAACTGGTAAAACTTGCACAGGTTAATGTAATGTTTCCTTTGGTCAATGCCACCCCCAGGTGGCGTAGTCAGTACCATTTCATTGCCCTTTCAGTTTTCACCTCCTCCACCATGGAGAGAAGCAGACCGCCCCGACTCCGCAGCAGCAGGGAGGCCCCACATTCCAGACCCCAACCGGACGGCCAACTCCTCCTCCTGGCCCCCCAGCCCCATCAGGCCACAGAGAACGGGGGTGAGAGAAGACTCCAAACCTCCCTCCGCCCGCTCATATGTAGTGTTGATGCATGAGTGTTCTAAGGTGCATTTAAAACCCAGGAGGGCATGGAGCTACCTGCCAGAGAGCAGCAGGTAAGCGCATAGCCCCTCCTGATAGCCCTCAATGTCTACGTGTATTTAAAATTGAGAGGTGGGCAACGGCGCCAGGGGTGAGGTGTACACCCTGATGGTCTTTTGGAGTCCGTGTAGCATGCCCACCCCCAAGATCCTATATGTATGTGTTATGAGAGTGTGAGTAATGTGAATGTCTAAGTTGTGGGATAACATTGAGGCACAGGCAGCCAGAAGGGGACAGAGGGGGAGATGCCTCCCCTGCACCCTGGTGACACAGCTTAACCCCAAGGCCCTGCGTGTGTGGGTGATTGTGGTGGAGCGGGAAGAGGGAGGCAGCTGGAGATGGGGAGGGAAGGAAGGGAGGGGCATATGGCCCCTCCCTGGGGCCAGCTCCCCCACTGATCCCAGTAGGCACCCCCATACTCTGAAACCCACCAGGGCAAGGGGGCCCAGGCCCATCCGGTCCGGGGCCCATTTCAGCAGTGCCGCCCGGCCCCACAGAGCCCGGGACAGCCCACCAGACCCCTCCACAGAGAAAACTGCACCCACCCCGTCATCCACTCATCTCCCAGACTACACAAGACAATAGACACCCAGGCTGAGATCTTCCTCCACCTCTCCTGTATCTCCCCCACCTGCAGAGTGAGTTCCTGGAGAGAGGAGACCTGCAAGATGTAACAGCCTCCCCCACCAGTTGAAGAGCCCCTCAGGTGGCTCAATGCACTGGCGGCATCCCGCGCCAGGGCTGAAATCCCATACACCCACCCGCCCACAACCCCAGCGACACACCAACCAGGACCCAAGCCCCCAAGGCCCAGCCAGGGCCCCAGCCCGGAGACGGAGCACCCCCGCAACCCCACGACCCATCCAGGGGCAGCCAGGCTACCAGGTCAGTAACCCACGTCCGTCAGCACAGACCCTCCCCTAGCCCCACTGCACGCAGCCACGAGGAGACCATCACCTAAGACCCAACAGAGCCCTTAATAGGCCATGACCGCTACCCCGGGTTGAGACTGTTATGGAGGTTTTCCATTAAATAAAGCCTGCAGACGAGCGGTGAGCGGTAGCTAGCATTCTTTAATCAAAACACAAAGAACAGAAAACCAAGCTTGGTGGAGAGCCTGCATGTCTGCGGGACAGACGGTCAGCAGAGTCTCACCGAGCCTAACATGGCTCTCAGTTAAACACCTTCTCCAGGGACAAAAGGCAGTACACAGCTGTTTCACACCTTAAGGTTCACACTCCCTTGCTACCTCCCAGAGTCCTCAATGAGACAAAAGATTCTTCCTGTGGAGTTGTCTGCTTCCCCCAACTTCCTTACCAGACCCCCACCATTTGTCTAACTGTATGAGTGTGGGACATGTTAAAATCCAGTGGCACCAAGGCATCATACAATAAAATAATGTGATTAATACATAAATAAAAGAAATTCCTATACAAGCCCTCCAAGGAAGATGCTCCTGGGGAACCACCCGATGCCCCAAGCCTGTCCCTACCCCCACACCAATCACAACAACGAAGGTGGAACCAAACTATGACCCCCACCCCCACCCCCCACCCCCACTAGGTGATCAAAGGAGCCCAGAGCAATTGATCTGATGTGGTGGCAGAGGCTGTATCAAGACTAATGTAATCTAATAGATAATTTCTATATTGGTTAGAATTAAGATTATTTTTATTTTTCCAGTTCATGAGGACTGTTTTCTTGGCTATGCATAGAGCAGTGAAAACCATATGGGCTATATCTTATCTGTAGTGACATTATCTAAGCTGCCCAACAAACACACTAAGGGGGAAGTTGGAATGTTACATTTCAGACACTTCGATAAGTCTTCACATATCTCGCGCCAAAACCTCTGAACTGGTGGACAGAACCAAACAGCGTGGATATAATTGTCCGGTGAATTGGTTTGGCAGTGTGAGCAGTTGTTGGTAGACGTAAAGCCCATCTTGAACATCCGATGACCTGTATAGTGCACTCTATGTAATATTTTGTATTGAATTAATTGAAGACTGGGATTTCTAATTAGATGAAAGGTTTTTAAACAAATCCTAGACCAGAAGTTTTGGTCTAAGTTAACTGATAAATCCGCTTCCCATTTTGCAATAGGAAGTTTTAGAAAGCATTCTGTATATTTTGGAAAGTAATTTTGGGGTTTTAAGAGTAAGAAATTGAACCACACTTGGTGGTGTTTGTAGTTCAACTTGACCCGGTTTAAATTTCTTTTTTACTATGGATTTAATTTGTTGATATTCTAAAAAAGAGACATATTAAAAAGATGTTTAAATGCCATCAGCCCGCCTTCCTCTTTGGGTTTTATATAGTATAATAATATAATTTTTTTTTTAAAAACTTAGAATTAAATATAGATTTGAAGAGAAAAATTTTTTTCACAATTTTGTAAATAATTCTGTCATGTTTCGACTTCAATGTGCTCATTTACACTGAGCACACTATAGCAACATCCTGCTTCACTTTGTCAGGCATTCTGCCCTCATTACTTTTATGTGTCATTTGACAACATTACATTTTGAATAGATCCTGTTTGCAGTGTTGCTTATCCAAAATACATAGCTATAAAAAATTTTGATGTGATTTTACTCACTTTTTCATAACTGGATTACTTTGTAGTATCATGTGTATTGCTTTAATGGGTGGTGATGTGTGCACACTGCCTTTCACAGTAACAGGAAATAGTGGCGTATGCAGTGTCTTGCCAAGTTTAAATGCCAGTGCTAAAAATATCCAGCTGGAATGCAGAACGTAGTAGCAGGGACAGGTTGATGGCTCAGCCTTTGTCACCACATTCAGGACCTATTTTAATAGAAGAAGACTGTCAGACTGAAACCTGAAGCTGACTCCTTGGTTCAGCTGTGCTTTTATCTTCTAGTCTGTTTAGGAAGAAACTTCAGGGGATGCTTGCAGAGGTTCCAAGAGCAGATGAAAGAGTGATTTGGGGGCCACTATTCCTGGGGTCCTTAGGGAGGGTGTTCTGAACCTTTTTGTTGTTGTTGTTGTTCTTACTAGACATCGCTGCTTAGCTATCTAGTGGCTATAAATATTTCACATAAGTATTCATCCCTGGCCTGCCCGGAAGATCAGCTTGTTCTGCCCACATACCTCTGAGGTAGCTCCTGTGACTGAAGTGTAACTCCTAATAAGAACCACGGCATTAGTCATCTCATTTGTCATGTGTCATCTCATTTCTTTAAAAATTTGGAATGACATTCTGATATTTATTTAAAGTACTGAAAATACATAGCACTTAGCCAAGCCAGCTCACTCTCTGTGCAGTATTAACTTTTAAGAGAATAGTTCTGTATTTTGTATATATTTATCTTGTTTTCCTTTTTCTTTTTAAACATACTTTAAGTAGAAGTGCAGTAAAAGTCAGAAAAGGCTAACATAACAGAAGTTTACTTGCACAAACATTATAGAGGAGCAGGTAATGGATATCTATCCATCCATCCATCAATTTTCTTCCACTTATCCGGGGCCAGGTCATGGGGGCAGCAGCCTAATCTGGGGACGCAGATCCACCAGTAAATCCAGAGCTTCGCTTTTATGCTCAGCTCTCTGTTCAACATGCCAGACCAGTACAGCATCCACTTCACTGCAGCCAATATACCAACCGTCTATCAATCTCCTGCTCCCCTTACCCCTCAGTCATCAACAAGACCCTCAGATTTGTCCCTGACCTGGAGTGGGCCGCTTCACACTCGGGTTCGAACTGCTTGCACTGCAGACAATGAACAGAATAAGGTATGAAGGGCAGTCCGGGTGGAGTCAAACCCCTCCACCACAGTAAGGCAGGGATTCCCAGAGGTATTATTTGTAATTAACTTGACATTGATAACTTTACTTTGGTCCTGTGCTGTGTATCTTAAAGTGCTATATAAATAAAGTTGGGTTGGATTGGAACTTGATACGGCAATATATTTGTAACTACCTAGAGAGCTTATTCCTTTTCTCTTGACAATACTTTCTGTAAACACATAACCCATTTTGGGGTCAGCTGGAAAGAAACGCAGATGTAAAATGTAAAAGTAAGACCAGAGGTTAAATGTGCCATGACATTTGGCTGCAAGCTATACTGTGATATTTTGAATCCTCATATACATGTATCATTTCCTAAACGTTGGCAATACAAACAAAGGCAGTAAGAAATATAGTTTTAAAAGCTCTTGCTCCTCTCCGGCCCGCCCGCTACTGAAATAGGGAAGGCATGATTAGAAGATGCTCCCCAGCTGTGAAGCTCTGCCTTCCCTACCACCACGCCCTGAACCCACAGCTCCAGTCCTCCTCTGCAGCCAGGCCACCAACTTCACCCCACCACAGTGTTGTAAGGATCACGTTTAAGGATCATAGTTTTTAAGTTATAAGGCTTTTTTATTTATTCATTTGTTTTTGTTTTACCAATAAATCATTAAGCTGACCTTTAAGACACTGCATTGATAACATGACTACTACATCCATTTGTCTGTAATTAGGAGGGTGGGGTTAATACTTTATGCAATTTTTCTTTGTGTGTGTGTGTGTGTGTGTGTACCCTTGGCCCAGAGCTTGTCCTTGGGTGGCCACTGGCAGGGTTGCATCTGTTTCTCTGGGGCAGTTAACCTTGCTGTGGGCACTCAGTCTGGGGTGTCCCTCTTAGGCATCCAGTGTCATCAAAATGTTTGACCTCGGGTGTTCAGCACTCCTGTGGGACTGCAGGACAGGCCAGATCTGCTGAACCTTTCTCTAGCTGCTTCTTGCTTCACGGGGGAGGGGTTTCTGCCACTTCTCACCTTCATTATCGAGTGTGTTTCATGACAAACTTAGATACACAGACACTCATAAACGCACAAGCGCACACACCAGCAAGACTTGCTTTTTTTGCTTTTTTTGAGTGTGTTTTATTACAGATGCAGTAATTGGAGACCCAGGGTCTTTCTCAATATACATACTTGTGTGTTCTTGTGGCCTCGTGTCAAAGCGGTCACAGCCCAAGTAAGTCAAATATCTGCTTCATTCATCAAGAAATTTCCTATTTGCAAAGGTATTTCAACAGTTTACCATTACTGTTGGTCCTAAAAACTCCCTGAAAAGCTTTCAGTTAATCCGAAATGCTGCAGCAAGAGTCCTGACAGTGTTTTTACCGCCTCCTCTCAACCACTAAACACAACCCAACATTACATTGTGCTGCAATAGGTGTACGCTGCTGGGGGATTCCCATGATGCTCTGTGTGTTTCTTCTTCACTCACTATGTGTTAATAGACCTCTCTGCACTGAGTCATACTTGTTATTAATCTCTGGCTCTCTACCAGTCCTACCAGTGGCTGGGCAAAGCTGGACTGAAAGGCAGCACATAGGCACTAATCATAAAGCTGCCCCTGAGACAATCCAGCACATAACAGCAGGGCGCAAGATGCTAGCAGGCAGAGCATACATGGAACGCCATAACCAAGTGGTCGGCATAGTGTACAGGAACATCTGTTTTTGTCATATTTTAACGCATGATCATATTTCATTGCAACATGTTTTCATATCATTTTTAACACTGATTTATTTTAATTTCTTTTCTTTTTTGTTGTCTGTTTGGAGCATAACATGCAATGTTCATAATACATGATTAATTAAAGAAGAATGTGATTAATGGTTTCAAACTCCTTTGTTTAAAGTTTTTTGACATTAAATGGTTCTCGAATTTAACTTGATATCTGAGTGCTTTTTAGTTTTAGACTAGTCAGTCTTATTGGCAGGAACATCCCTACTGTATGCATAACAGATAACATAGAACCAATTTTAATTTTTTGTTACTAGTAGAAAAAGTTCTAATTTCTCTAGGTGATTCTATAAAAATGCCACATATAATACAGGGAGTGCAGAATTATTAGGCAAGTTGTATTTTTGAGGAATAATGTTATTATTGAACAACAACCATGTTCTCAATGAACCCAAAAAACTCATTAATATCAAAGCTGAATGTTTTTGGAAGTAGTTTTTAGTTTGTTTTTAGTTTTAGCTATTTTAGGGGGATATCTGTGTGTGCAGGTGACTATTACTGTGCATAATTATTAGGCAACTTAACAAAAAACAAATATATACCCATTTCAATTATTTATTTTTACCAGTGACACCAATATAACATCTCCACATTCACAAATATATGTTTCTGACATTCAAAAACAAAACAAAAACAAATCAGCGACCAATATAGCCACCTTTCTTTGCAAGGACACTCAAAAGCCTGCCATCCATGGATTCTGTCAGTGTTTTGATCTGTTCACCATCAACATTGCGTGCAGCAGCAACCACAGCCTCCCAGACACTGTTCAGAGAGGTGTACTGTTTTCCCTCCTTGTAAATCTCACATTTGATGATGGACCACAGGTTCTCAATGGGGTTCAGATCAGGTGAACAAGGAGGCCATGTCATTAGTTTTTCTTCTTTTATACCCTTTCTTGCCAGCCACGCTGTGGAGTACTTGGACGCGTGTGATGGAGCATTGTCCTGCATGAAAATCATGTTTTTCTTGAAGGATGCAGACTTCTTCCTGTACCACTGCTTGAAGAAGGTGTCTTCCAGAAACTGGCAGTAGGACTGGGAGTTGAGCTTGACTCCATCCTCAACCCAAAAAGGCCCCACAAGCTCATCTTTGATGATACCAGCCCAAACCAGTACTCCACCTCCACCTTGCTGAGTCGGACTGGAGCTCTCTGCCCTTTACCAATCCAGCCACGGGCCCATCCATCTGGCCCATCAAGACTCACTCTCATTTCATCAGTCCATAAAACCTTAGAAAAACCAGTCTTGAGATATTTCTTGGCCCAGTCTTGACGTTTCAGCTTGTGTGTCTTGTTCAGTGGTGGTCGTCTTCCAGCCTTTCTTACCTTGGCCATGTCTCTGAGTATTGCACACCTTGTGCTTTTGGGCACTCCAGTGATGTTGCAGCTCTGAAATATGGCCAAACTGGTGGCAAGTGGCATCTTGGCAGCTGCACGCTTGACTTTTCTCAGTTCATGGGCAGTTATTTTGCGCCTTGGTTTTTCCACATGCTTCTTGCGACCCTGTTGACTATTTTGAATGAAACGCCTGATTGTTCGATGATCACGCTTCAGAAGCTTTGCAATTTTGAGACTGCTGCATCCCTCTGCAAGATATCTCACTATTTTTGACTTTTCTGAGCCTGTCAAGTCCTTCTTTTGACCCGTTTTGCCAAAGGAAAGGACGTTGCCTAATAATTATGCACACCTGATATAGGGTGTTGATGTCATTAGACCACACCCCTTCTCATTACAGAGATGCACATCACCTAATATGCTTAATTGGTAGTAGGCTTTCGAGCCTATACAGCTTGGAGTAAGACAACATGCATGAAGAGGATGATGTGGACAAAATACTCATTTGCCTAATAATTCTGCACTCCCTGTACAGTTTACTCTATACAGTTTAGCTCTATCTGTCCATTCAACGCATGTGTACAAACACATTTAAAACCAATAAATGTGCTGGAAATTATATTTCTGCACAGCTAATTGCAACAGTAGAACATTTAGAATAAAGTCTCATTACTGGCTTTTATAGACAAAAATTTGTTTTCCTTTCTTTATTGTATATTGTGGGGTTTTTTTTAGTTTACAAAGCCTGTTTGTTGCTGTTGACCAGTAAAAACACAACAGCACAAATAGACTAGTGATTAGTGCAAGGCATCTGAGAATTGAATCTTCAGTAAAGGCCTGGTGTCCAATTCAAAGCTGGATGCATCATCTATTCTTTTGCACATAGTGTAGTTCCTTCAATCCTTGTTCCATAAAAGTGAGGCCGAACAGTATGAACAGACCTATGAGCTATAAAGCTGGCTGACAATGAACCTGGTAAAAAGCACATTGAGAAAGGCGCTCTGTACAGCTGGGAGCAGTTCTTCAAATTAATAAAGAGTTCTTTGTGGTGTTTTTCACTGAAATACATTCATAGGTTTCTTGTGACTGAATTCTGCCGCATCACAGTTTAGTGACACTGAAGGCTCCTTCTAGTCATTTATATCATCTACACATGTTACTGATGATGCTTTATGTACAAAAGCAACGCAAAATAACGTTTGACCATTACCCAAGGTGAGTCATGAGAAAAATGCACCAAACAGTCAGATAGCTTTTCCAGCTGCCTGTTAAGAGTGCCACCTGAGCATGGTTTGGAAAATGACTTTTCCGGGAGCTCCTGGGCTGGGAAACAGCTCTGAGTCCGCCTAACATGTTGCTGCCAACGGGGCTGTCACACAGACCTGGGTTAGCACATGGTGGATTATTAAATGGGCTCCATCTGACTTTAATTATGGTGAGCTTCTCAAAACCACAGGATGTTAGGAAGACCAAACACACAGTGAATTGGCTTCAGGAACTGTAAACGCATTTTAATATGAGCAAATACATGAAGTCACGTAACGGGAAAAGAGAAGAACAAATTGACTCATCACTTTTTACTGAATACCTCAGTAAAAGGATGGATTTACATCAATAAATCATTAGCACACTAATTTGCAAACATTAGCAGACAGCTGCAGTGAATGGTTATTTCCACATCAGGGGAGCAGGAGTGGCTTGCCTCTGCATTTGTTTACCCAGCTATCAAAATAGTGGAGTTTCCAGATGACTCGGCTCATTCGAACAATATGAAGACTTAAAGGGAAAAAGCAAGTGATTATAGATGGATTTTTAAATGGTGTTTTGAAAAATGAGAAACTATGGTTGAAAGGCTGTAGACAGATTCATTTTACCTAAGACAGCACCTTTTCTGCTTTTCTGTGTTAAAACTGATGCATCCTGTGAGGAATCCCAAAAGTCTGTCTAGTTGATGCAAAACATAACTTAATGTGTCACGGCCCTAACAGTGCCCTGCAGTGCTTTGGTCACACAATTAGATTATGTTACTATTACTTAAAGGTCTAAAGAAAAGGGAGACGTATGTGTTTATTTTGGAGTCTGTTCATAAGCTGTTCATAAACTGTTACACTGTTCACAAAAACACATTTGCAGGAGGATAGTGGGCTTCAATTCAAACTAATGGAAAAATCCATTACGTCTGAGCCATATCCAACTGGAAAAGCTTTTGATTTTTAGGAGCAGATATCTTCCAAAATATAGTGTGGCAATGTGGCGTGTGCATCAGACCTACACTACCTCTAACATCAGTGAATGTTTACTTCTAAATGAAATGCATTTCCTTCTGTAAATTAATGCATCAAATATGAACAGTGTCACAGTTCATTAATGCTATCTGTAGTATGGATGCACTGAAGACAGCTGGATACACCAATCCAAGATGGAGTTACAACTCACGTAAATAAAAATTGATTCCCTGGACCATGAAGAAAAAAACAGCTTCCTAGCTTTCCGGTTTGCTTCACTGCTGAGAGTTATTCCCAGGGATTCGAGTGGGATTTGCCAGATGGTGGAACCATATGATTCGGTGCAGTGGTGCAGAAAAGAATTACTCATCAACCTTAGTCACAAAAGTTGATTTTTCCTTATGTACAGGCTGTGATCAGCTGACCTGTGCTGCTATGATACTGACTGATGTGATGATACATAAATCAGGAGATGTTTTATGACCTATGATGCAGAACTATTGTTTCAGAAGATCAGCATACATACATTCATTCATCATTCATTCCACAGAATATAATAACAATATAATAAAACAGCAAGTATAAGAAAATAGCAAATATAAAAGTGTAAATACACATAAATTCGCTTCGCTGGTGACACATTGGGGATTTATTTAAATCTGAAGGCACACTGAACCAGCATGGCCCCCACAGCATCCTGCAGCGTCAGCATCTTTTATTTTTCGACAGGACAATGACCGCAAACACACCTCCAGCCTGTGTAAGGGCTATTTGACCAAGAAGGAGAGTGACGAGCTGTGTCCCAAAACCTAGGCCGCATCCTTCGAAAGACCCGGCACATGTAGACCGCGAAGGCTGGGTCCTTCGAAGACCGAGAGGCTATGAAATGTGACGGTCGAGCCTTTAGTTTTGCGTCGCCAGCTGTCTCGGTGGAGTTTAATAAACTCAGCCGTCTGTTCCTTGCTATCTAAAATATGACAGGACACTGGTGTAAACTCTCGACCGTCTCACAGTTCCGTTTAATCAGTTTTCTGTTTGACGTTTAAACTATAACTGTCAGCTGTACGATTATGGGATTGATTTGATCCCCCGGCGCTCAGTATAACTGGAGTATTGCACTAAGCCTGGTAGTATCTACGAACCGATGGCGTTGTAAAGTGTTGTCAGCTCTATCTAGTGATTAACTGTTCGTGTGCAGCTAGGAACAGGAACGGAGGAGATTCACGAGCATGAGGAGACACTTGGAGGAGGAACGGATACTCACTACCACGCACAGTGTGAGCACGGGAAGGATGACACGACTAACCACTGTTTGCACATTGAACTATTGCCAACCTTTGTTTTCACTGTAAATAAACACACTGCTATCTCCAACTGTGATAATAACTTTAATCTGAGCCAAACCGATTTACTCAGGAACAAATAAAACACTGAAAAAAGCCAAATAATAACATTTTAAGTTCTCTGAGTGACTTATATATGTTTATCCTGAGTAGCCAAAGACCGTGGGGGGTTTGAAAATGATGTGCCGGGAGTGTGCTGTTCTCACCGGCTCTAGTGAGGCTGCACAGCGCTAAAGCGTTAACGAGCTAACCGCGCTAATGTGTTGATGCCGTGCAGCCCTATGCACAGGCGATCGGCGCAAACTCGCTAACAGAGATTTGCGGCATTAATGCGGTTATGGCGTTAACGTCATTTTAACGAGATTAACGCTGACAGCACTAGTAATAAGAGTAATATTAAAACCTAAGTAGCTGCCACCATTGTTGGAAACTGGAATTGGCTGGTCCGCGCTATGAATTCTGCGATATGGTGGGCCACGAAGGACACACCCGACCCATCCTTCAAATCTGGGGAAAAGGAGGATGCGTTTGTCAACCGCATTTGGAGGAGTCTACGAATTTGGACAGCCTTTGTTGCGTCGCTGTGACATAATCGGTCTACAAATACGGCCTCAAATACTTCTTTTAACACACCAATGAGTTAAACTGCAGGAATGTCTTAAAGACATAAAGACCTGGATGGCCGCTAACTTTCTGCTTCTTAATTCAGATCAAACTGAGGTTATTGTACTCGGCCCTGAAAATCCTAGAAATATGATATCTAAGCAGATTCTTACTCTGGATAATAATAATAATGGATTGCATTTTTATAGCGCTTTTCGAGACCCTCAAAGCGCTTTACATTTCCACTATTTATTCACTCTCACATTCACACACTGGTGGAGGCAGCTACAGTTGTAGCCACAGCTGCCCTGGGGCAGACTGACAGAAGCGAGGCTGCCATATCGCGCCATTGGCCCCTCTGGCCAACACCAGTAGGTGAAGTGTCTTGCCCAAGGACACAACGACCGAGACTGTCCGAGCCGGGGCCTTCTGGTTACAAGACGAACTGCCAACTCTTTGAGCCACGATCGCCCCAATGGATGGCATTACCTTGGCCTCCAGTAACGCTGTGAGGAACCTTGGAGTCATTTTTGACCAGGACATGTCCTTCAACGCACATATTAAACAAATATGTAAGACTGCTTTCTTCCATTTGTGCAACATCTCTAAAGTTAGAAATATCCTGTCTCAGAGTGACGCTGAAAAACTAGTTCATGCATTTATCTTCATCTTATCTTAATGACCTTGTAGTACCATATCACCTCATTATTGCACTTCGCTCTCACACTGCAGGCTTACTTGTGGAATTGAATTGAATTACAGCCGCCTCCCTTCTGCTAATGAGGCCTATGACTGTAGTGTTAACAGCAAATTTAATGATGGTGTTAGAGGGGCAGGGGTAGGAGAGGGCTCAGCACAGCCTGTGTACCAGCTCAAAGTTGGATACAAATTCAGTTCAAGGATTTGTGTCTACTGATCATCACGTGTACAATCACTGACACATATTACACACATGTAATCCATCAGCACGTTCTGCTTAGTTACAGCAGAAAATGATTGTGGGTGCAGAACTAGATCAAGCACTTCATTGTATTTATACTGTTTAAATAAATAGTTATTCTACTGTTATTCAAACTCAAAATAAAATATTAGAATAATATCAAGTTGCAAATGACCATTTTTAAATAAAGTGTAAGAAAAATATTTTTAAAACAATGTTATATTTTTCATATTAAATTATATTATGTAAAAAACACAAACTGTAATGACTAAAATAAAAGCAGTTTGCACTTAAAATGTCCTGCTCACAGTTTTGCAGACAGCACTTACTGTGCTGGTCTATTGTGCAGCAGTACAGCGAGTACTACTTACTGCTGATGCTACATTCAAACATTAGTATGTTAGCAGGTTTCCATGGCAATGCTGAGGTGTAACATTCATATAAAAATGTAAATATGCAATAGCTGGCTGTCAAAAACAGATGAGTCTTTAATGTTAGCACTTGTGCTGAACTTACCTGGAGTTCAGTCGCTGTCAGTCTTATCTCTTCTCATTACTGTTGAAACAAACAATGGCACCAAGGAGGGACGGGAGAAAAAGTCGTAACATACTTTCAAGGACACGGCGGACTTTGGAAAGGAAAGACTTCATTAATAATGGGTGATCGTAGCATTTGTAAATCAGGGTCTGGCTGCAGTACTTATCTCTAAAACTGTTAAGACCTAGGAGGACACAAATACTCCAAGATAAATATTCCAGCAGAAGGAAAAGCCAGCAGTGACAATAGTTGAACCCCAGAGCTGAAAGTGAAACAAATTAGCTTGAGCCACAGCAGGAAATAACAAGTATGAGGATGTCATACATCAACACTGCCCATTAGAATCTGAGCTAAGAAGTCTTTGTTGTCCTCCAATCACAATACCTCATAGTATTGTGGTACTATGAGGTATCACGTGAGACCTGACATGCTTACTCTCACAGGTCACACAGCAAAATACAAAGGGATTAAAATAAACAGCGACCCCTAAATCTGTCACGATATTTGTCTATAAAGAGTCAGGGGAGGAAAGGCTGGGTTTCCCTCTTATGTGTAGGTGATGAGATAGTCAAGGGAAAAGGACAGTAGGAAGTCCCACCCGGCCAGCAAATAGGGTCATTTTCCCAGGGTGAGATAAACAAGGGTCAGCATGAAATGTAAAGGAATCACGCAAGAACAGCAATAAATGAAATCCTGGTGCCTAAATGACAGCAGGCTCGGTGACTCCCTCAGTGCTTTCACGGATGGCAGCTCCTTTACTGACTCATAGGACTGCTGCTGTTGTTGTCCTACTGCAGATGCCCTCATTCAAGAACAAATAAACGATAAATTCACTTACAAAACACAAAAACACAAAGACAACTCGAGTTTTACAGTCAACAAGATATGATCCTAAACAGATCTTTAAAAGGAAGATTGTTTAATAACCAGTTTAGACCTGGCCTTCAGTCTTTGCCCTGCAAACAGCCATCGTCTGCCTGCCTCTCCTCCCTAACTGTCTGTGCATGCGTGTGTGTGTGTGTGTTGGTTTTGGTGCACTAACACGACGCCACTGAAATCCCTGCCTTCTGGTCTCTCCACACCTGTTGGGGATCACACCCTTGCCACTGATGACCTTGTTGTAGCTGCTTCTTAAGGACCTGGCTGAGTGTTATAGTGCTGCAGGTGGTCCATGCCACAAGTCGCGTCCACGCCACAAGTCGCGTCCTGCCACGTTAAAACAACAAGCCACCCCTGCCAAGTTCATCCCTATGTTTCAATCTTGTAAACAAAGTTTGTGTGATGGCTCTTTGCCATTGTCAGTGTTTTTCTCTTGTGTGCAAAAAGCTGCTGTTTCTGAAGTGAAACATTCGGATTAGAAATGTTTTGGATTCTGTGAGGAACCTGAAAGGAGACTGGGAGCGTCACTGCTGTTGTTTATTTGGATATTGTTGTTGAAAATTCCCTGTAAATAAAGGAAGTCTGAAATTGAGTCCTGATTACATGGTAAAAAAAAAAAGAACTGATTACATTTTGAATTAGATGGCAGCGAAAAAGCTGCTTATATATTTCTGAACTCAAGAACAAATTGCTGTAGTTTTGTGAGCGCAGAGAAAATAAAGAGACCATGCAGAAAATGGCTAATTTAACTGAAAGTCATGAAACGGAGAGTTGATCTAAAATAAAGTTTACCAAAAGCAAACAAACCAAACACACTTCAAAAGAAAGGGAAATATGACGGTCAAGTGCTGATGGGTACGTTTCCTACAGGACCCTCCTCACTCGAGGAGAGGATCGCTAAAAAAATGCTGCCCCCATGTCAGATTGAATGGCTGGTAGTCAACATAGCTGAGACACGGCCAACTGCAACCAAATGATGGTGACACATTACAAAAAGGCTGAGAGAATGCTGATCTGACATGTAAGGAGACAAACTGCTTTCACTCCAGGATCAGGTTCTAACTCAGGGCTACTTTTAGATTTCACTGCTCAAGCACCGCCTGCCTGCTTTATGCCTGCTCATGCTTCACAGAGTGTTTCTGTGTCACACCTTACTGGTCCCAATATAGAGGACCAGTACAGTGATCACAATGAATCAGTAATGAATGTGCAATAAAATATGCCTTAGTAAATTCATATATGAATCTTCTATTTCTTTAGACATTACTAAAGTAATTTATTCTTTGATTAGTTTAAAATAAAATTGCTAATTATACATATTTCAAAATGAATTATTAATCCAATACTAAATAATTTAAATTGAAAATGGATTCCTCAATAAAAACTTCATTTCAGAAACATTTTGAATTACAAATTACAAAACAAATCTTCAAAACCTTTTTTAAAAAAATAAAGTTTCAAAAGCAGAAATAAATAAATGGACTCAAAGACTTCTATCTGATATTTTAAATGTTAATTGCACGTTGTCCCTGTGTTTATGTTCTCTCCGGGTACTCTAGCTTCCTCCCACAGACCACAGACATGCAGTTACTGGGGTTAACTGGTGATTCTAAACAGCCATAGGTGTGAGTGTGAATGGTATGGAGTGAATGGTGAATGGCCCTGTAATAAACTACTGACTGGACAGGGTACACCCTGGACACTGTAAGGGTCTTATTGCAGTGCAATTTTTAAATTTAATATGCTCTATGTTAAGGGAGAAATCAAGATATTGTTAAATGTGTAATTTGTGGGAATCTTGGAAATGTATTGTAGAGTAACTTCCAATAAACCAAGTTCATAGAGGGAGTCTATGGCTGACGCGTGTTCCTGGGTTTCAAAAAGAAATGCCTCCAGTTTAATTTTGACTTGAGGATTATTTATTTATTACAAATTCCTTCCAAAATAAGCATTAAAGTTCCAAAAATAAGACATTTAACCAGAACCCCGTGTGCACACGGGGTTCTGGTTAAATGTCGTGAGACTCCTGAGCGTCCATGCTCCTGCTCGTTCCCTCACACAGGCTTTCATGCTGCTATTGCACTTACATACTTAAAGTGATAGCACCTCTTTTAGACTCTAATCCCACACAGTCACATAACCTTACATAAACATAAATGTTCAAATGTATTAATCCTTGAAAGATCAACTACGTAACGAATCTATGGATTATAAAACAAACATGAACTTAATCGTAAATTAAAATCTAAAGCAGACGTCTGGCGCCTACGTGTATGTTTAGGGAAGCTTCATCTTGCCTTCAAATGTTTGTTGAAATGTCTCTACTTTTATAATATATTTCTTCTTTTAATAGTAGATGTATGTTTTTATCACACAGAACACAGACATGGAGGCTAAAAGCATGATGAAGGAAATATTTATGGGGCAGAAGAGATACGCAGCGAGAATATGCCCGACTGGAGTCTTCATTCAAGCTGTGGTGGTCCTCACTGGTTTGGCCAGCACTGTACGGGCATGGGGTTTGCCACAGCGCTGTTGGAAGTTTAGCAGACGATATTTGGGAATCTTCATTGACACAAATTGTCATCCAAGGCTTGCCTCTCTAAAGCAAGTTTTTAGGGTGAGTTGAACAAGACTAACAGGAGGCAGTTCCCCTTAATGTCAGCTTTAAGATAAAAACAGAAGTAACTTATTTTGCTTGGAATTTTAAAATGTGTTTAGTCTTTTACAAAGTGTTGTGCAAAAGACAGATAGTGGAGGAAAAGAGCTGAGTAAACAAGAAACAGTGCATCATGGGAAGCCACACAGGCTAGTTTAAAATTATGTTTTTATGTCCTCCTTATAAGGATAAGGATTTATGGAGATATGTGTACACATGAAAAGTTAAGTGTTACTGTATTTACAGGGGCCGTGATGTGGGTTAACACTAAAGTAATGCAAAGAGCATTTAATGAATAATTTAATCTCTACAGGGACACTATCTCTACTTTCAAGATTAGGCTTCAAACTTTCCTTTTTGCTAAAGCATATAGTTAGGGCTGGACCAGGTGACCCTGAATCCTCCCTTAGTTATGCTGCAATAGGTGTAGGCTGCCGGGGACTCCCATGATGCACTGGGTGTTTCTCCTTCACTCATCTTTTTCACTCACTGTGACTTTATACACCAACGACAACTGGTTGCAGCAGATGGTCCCGCCCATCCCTGAGCCTGGTTCTGCCGGAGGTTTCTTCCTGTTAAAAGGGAGTTTTTCCTTCCCACTGTCACCAAAGTGCTTGCTCATAGGGGGTCATATCTATTATTGTACGATCTACTGTGCAATATAAAGCACCTTGAGGCGACTGTTGTTGTGATTTGGTGCTATATAAATAAAAAAATTAAAAATTATAAATTAAATTGAATTGAGTTGAATTGAATTGAAATCGAATTGAATTGATCTAGAATGTTGTGATGCTGTTCTCTGTTTTGTAGCTCATTGTCAGTAGTGTCAGTAGTGTTTCTACTGTTAAACTTGGTCTGATTTACAGAGGTCACCAAACAACTCTGTGTACATGCATTCATTTTACATCAATCTAGGAGCAACTGGAGAGTGGCACTGAAGATACCAGCTTTACAATATTGGCCACCAGGCAGGCAGAGAAGTGTGGGCTTACATGGACTGGGCAAATGACCCTCACTATGCAGTCATGAATACCTGGCTTCCAATTGCCCAGTCTTCACTCCAGAGATGTGGGCCAGCTCATGCAGTTCAGACACCGGCAGGTCAACATTTGGTTGATGAGATATAACAGTAACAATGTTTCCCAAAAACAAAAGAGGGAGAAGCAAAGCCTGGGGATGCTTAAGTAGCCTTTTCTTCAAAACCCAGCATTTTACATCTGCCCCTGTCTGCCCTTCAGACCCACACCCTTCATGTCACTAGTGGCTAAATCACTGGGTGCTGTGACAGTCATTGTGGTTCATTTATTTGTGTACTGTGTAATAACAACAGATACGTTGGTTTTATGCTACTTCTACTACTAGCAGGAGTTAAAGTGGGATTTTATAGGTGGAGAACCCTAAGACTGGCTGCAAAGGGAAAAGCATCGCTTAGAAATAAAACTAAATGAGCTCCAGTTGATTCTGGGTACATGCTGTGATGAGCTAACTTGTACTTCTACTTTGCGATTCATTGATTCTTTGTGGTTTTGCAAGATACAATTAGCATAGAGCAGAGCTGAGATGAGCTCATTGGAACAGCTCTTCCAGTGACAGTCCCAGTTAGTCATGTGGCCCCTTGGGAAGATGAATTTCCCACCTTTGCCTTTAATGTTTATTAAGCATCACACTTTCACTCACACTCTGATGGATGCATCAGGGCAATTTCAATGCCAGCATATGGCCCAGGGGTACCTTAATACAACCCACTGACCTAGCTGTACACCTTAAGCCACAGCTGGAAGGTGCACAGCTGGAAGGTGCACAGCTGGAAGGTGCACAGCTGTGGGCGCTTACTTTGGGCAAAAAACAAAAACACTTGACTAAAGAATTTGTCTACATAAGCGAAGTCATCTCAAGAGGGTTTTGTAAAAATAACACTATACTGCTAGCCTTTCAACATAAATTGTTTTGAGACAGCAGTGAGTCCATAACCGAAGATGAAGGGCAGAGCTTTAAGCAGTCTTCTCTCTACGTTGTTGAACCATTTCATAAATGACACTATTGCAGCACGCCCAACTTTATCCATTTTGAAGACAGGAAGCTTGTCATGAGACAATATTAAATCACTGTTTTCTGCAATCCTCATCATCTGTAACCTGGTGAACCCAGAGAAACGTTTGTTGTCTGAGTCATTAGAGATCCTGCACTGACCCCTGGTGGTAGAAGTCAAATAGAGTTTCAGCAACAGCCTATTGTGACAGAAACAATCTTACGCTGTTCTCGGGACCCTGTAAGCTAAAATTACTGTTCCTAGCTTGTCCTTTGTCCTTTCAGGAAGCAATGTCTCACAATCTCACTAACATTTTGAATCAACTTTATTTTTAAAAATCATTGATGTGCAGAGGGGGTTTGTTAAGCCACTTACCTATTGTTCAAGCATAAACGTTCACTTAACTGCAGGGATGAGCCACTGTTGTGTCTACATAAACAGTTTAGTAAAGAGCCAATCTTAAATTGTTACTAGCAGCCTGTCGTAAACCCACGTAATCTGTTCCCAGTTTTTTGTCTATGAAAAACCTGAAGTATGTTGGAATCGTGTACAATGTGACATTAAAAACTGAGCAAAGTGGACGAAGATGTGGCAGACCTGAAAAACTATCTACAGCAGTCCAGCGGTGATTTCCTCCAGAAACAGGAAAACACTGAAACATGGACTGGGAGTGATATAAAGTTTTACGCTCAGCACTCACTTTTACAGTCCACATTCATAGATGTGCTTTTTTCCTATGCATAAGGATTTTTATGTGTTATTCACAAATATCCTAAAACTCACCAACTCAGACTTCAGTGTCTTCCCCAAGGGCATTTCAACAAGCAAACCTCATGAGCTACAGACCCAACTGCAAACCTTCCACCTGGCAGATGATCCACTCTATACTGTGGGCTGGGTGGACAGGTTTGGGTTTTTGAGTGGAGCTGTGGGAAGTCTCCCACATGTTCATACCTGCAGCACATTGCCATCACCTGAACTGCGTATTTAAGGACCAGCTGTGGCACTGCTTCTAAGACTTATCATCCCATCCCCATCGGTAGTAAATGAAACTGTTTCCAGTGTGCACTTTGCTTATGTTGGATCCGGCTATTCTCTTGCATTTGTCTCCCAGTCACCTGTCTGGATAACTCAAGTGTCTCACAGCTACATCTCGCCTGGAGCACAATGCTGCCGGTTTGTCCAAGCCCGGAGTCCGCTGTGGACCTGGCCACTCTCCACCGTTTTGATGCACATCACTCCCAAAAGCCACCTACTGGTTCCCCTCACAGCTGTCCTGTCTACTAAGCCAAGTAAGAATATTTCCATTATCTCCAAAGTCTTTGCTCATTTCCTCCCTACCAGTCACTGCTTATACTTCTCTGATGTCATCTTAAGAACACAGCAGTGGAAAAATACTCTTAATGAAGGGATTAAGTAAAAACAACACACACACACAAAGACAGATGACCCTGTGGGCGGTCTATCCTTCAAGCTCCTCTACCAGAGGCCTGGGAGCTTGAGGGTCCTGCGCAGTATCTTAGCTGTTCCCAGGACTGTGCTCTTCTGGACAGAGATCTCCGATGTTGTTTCTGGGATCTGCTGGAGCCACTCGCCTAGCTTGGGAGTCACTGCACAGAGTGCTTCGATTACCACTGGGACCAGTTACCTTCACCCACCACATTTTCTCGAGCTCTTCTCTGAGCCCTTGGTATTTCTCGAGGTTTTCGTGTTCCTTCTTCCTGATGTTGCTGTCATTCGGGACCACTGCATCTATCACTATGGCCGTCTTCTTCTGTTTTTCTACCACCACATTCTCCACCACCCTTGGGGGCGTCTCCCAGTTTGACCTCAGGACTTCCAGGTTATACTCGGCACAGATGTTCCTGTACACTATGCCGGCCACTTGGTTATGGCGTTTCATGTATGCCCTGCCTGCTAGCATCTTGCACCCTGCTGTTATGTGCTGGATTGTCTCAGGGGCATCTTTACACAGCCTGCACCTGGGGTCTTACCTGGTGTGATAGACCCCAGCCTCTATGGATCTTGTGCTCTGAACTTGCTCCTGTGCTGCCATATATATATGGCAGCATATATGGGGCTTCCATGGTGATACTGAACACCAGTCCCACCTCAAAACCTCCACCACTCCTCCCAGGGATCTGAGGAGATGAAGCAGGGAGAAACAAGCTAGTTGGGTCTTCCTGGTAAATGCTCTGCAGTTGGTGGCTGCACTAGAGGGGAGCAGAGGAGGCTCCTTCTCAGGGACAGAACAGGCCACTCAGCCATTTGGTCCTCTGACAATGCAACTGTCACCTCATTGCTCATCCATAATCATTTTGAGGATATCTCTGAAAGTGGATGCAAAGGTTTTATGGATTGATGTATCCAAATTTGAAATTTCTGGTTATATGTGTATGTATGTATGGAGCACATCAGGACAGAGGTACAAGCTATCTATCTGTAAAACACACTGGAGGCTCTGTTGTGGTGGGATCATCCTTATTCCCATCCCATTGAACATGATCACCATAAAAATAAAAATAAAAATTCATCAACTGAAATGAAAAAAACAACAACTGTGCAAACAACCACAGTAATGTGAAACAATGTGACAGAGAGAGGGAGACAGTTTTTCTGAACCCAATTCAGGTTTAACGTAGACGAAAAACAGCTATTTCCAATCATGCGAGGGAAGGGGGGAGTTGCAGGATGTGCCACTAACACAGTGATTAGCACAACAGAGAAGCTCACATCCTAAGATGTAATGTTTGTGAAATTCAACACTGTGTAGTGATGTTAGGAAGAATCAAGGGCAAACACGTTATAACGGATGCAGATCTTCAGTAGGTGGATGTAGCTGTGCCTGCATCTATTGGCTCTGGTCAATTAAAGATGGACTCAAATGATGGTAAATGGACTGATTCTTATACAGCGCTCTTCTACTCTCCCAGAGTACTCAAAGCACTGTATACAACATTCACCCAATCACACCCATTCTCACTGACTCTAAACTGAGTGCTTTTCTAACGACATTCACACTCTGATGGATGCAGCGGAGAGCAACTTGGAGTTAGTATCTTGGCCAGGGATACTTGGCATGCAGACTGGAGGAGCCAGGGATCAAACCACCAACCTTCCAATCAGTAGGTGACCTGCTCTACCTCCTGAGCTACAGCTAAATGATCTGACTGTTGTGATGTCTCTAGGATTATCAGCCCGAGTCTCACACCCCCAGTCTGGATGCTTAAGGACAGATGTCCACTTCCTGTTTCATTCCACTTTGGACTCTATTCACAGCCTTCACTCTTTAGCTAACAAACGCCAGGGATATGCAGTTAAATACACTCACAGGCCTATTGTGGTGCCGTTTTAGGCTGTAAGCTATTTATTTGGGCTAATGTGGATTTTACCAGCAGTTACTTTGCCGTAGGATTGTGTTGCGTTGATCTCCGTTAGAGCTGTCGGGGGCGTTTTTGCAGGATTTTCCCTCCGCTGAATTTTTCCCCTTTGCAGCATCAGTAGCACAGAGCCAGCCTCCGACCAACTACGCTGTTCCTGCTTGCAGTGTGGGATTTTTTTCCTGAGGTCTGGAACCAGGATTATTAGGCACAAGGACGGCAAAACACAACGGCCCGTCTGTTGCTGCACAGGAGCGTCACGAGTTCGCGCAGATTCACGTTAGAAAAACAGGTAGAAACTTGGGCTTTATTTGATGTTTCGAGGCGCAGCGCATATCCGGATCGACGGGGACGCGTTACTTTCCGTGTGTTGGAGCCTCCGTGGAAAACGAAGGGGCGGGTGGGTCTGCTGTGGAGAAAAGGCTCGTTCAGGTTCATGTCTGTGTGGTACGGTAACGGATGTGCGCGGAGCCGTTAAACGTTGAAGCTGCTACATGGTGCCGACCCGACCTAGCTAACGTCCGCTCGTAGCTTCGTGTCCACGCTGACTTCGTGTCCGTGAAGGAATAAAAACACTTCTCAGTGGGAGCGAAGCCGGCTCCGACACTTTCCGTGAGCCAGCCGTCAAAGTGAGGCTTTTGTGGCGACGCCGTAAAGGTGTCGCTCGCCTGGCTCCGACCTAGCTCGGTACAGTAACGTTAGCTTACATGCTGAGGTCGCGTTCCTTTTTTCTCCGTTTACACTACACGCACGTACACTATCCACACTATTAACACTAGCGACGTGATGCTGTTTGTACATACGTGGGGACGATGTGCGTGAACTCCAGCGGCGCGGATGCAGGCCGCAGCATATCAATAACCTTTCCGAATAGCGCGGCGTGGAAAACAAACACTGTGCCCTTCATTATGACACCACGCACACACACAGCCACACGTGTAAAAGAATGTGCAATGAAAGCACACGCAGCTAGTGTGTTCACGCCGGGACTGCGTCTCCCACCAGCACCTGGCTGACGTCAGAAACCATGTTCTCACCTGAGCGTCACGTATGTGGGGACAGCTGTGAACACATGATGCTTGAAAAGCTGTCAAATAATAACTCGCTGTTTCTGATTGAATTTGTTTAATATACATTAATGTACAGTTTCCATTGAACTCTGTATTTAATTCAATTAGTTTTATTTGTACAGCATCAAATCATTGCAACAGGCGCCTCAAGGTGCTTTATGTGTAAGGGCGACCCTACAATAACACACACAGAAAACCCCAACAATCATATGACCCCCTATGAGCAAGCAGTTTGGCGACAGTGGGAAGGAAGAACTCCCTTTTAACAGGAAGAAACCTCCGGCAGAACCAGGCTCAGGGAGGGGCGGGGCCATCTGCCTATACACGGGTGGAGTTTTCATGTTCTCTCTGTTCCCCTGTGTTTCTGCTGGGCCTCCAGCTTTCTCCCCAAAGTCATGTTAATTAATTTGTGATTCTAAATTGGCAGTGGCTGTGAGCTCCATATAAAACAGTGCATTCATTTACAGTTAAAACATGTCATCAGGATGATGGGAAAGGGGTTATTTACATGCCACTGCATTGATCTGGTTGCACTGCGGCTGAGTGTTGTGGAAATTGTGAGGGCACACGTATTTGTTTAGTACAGTTTAGAGGAACAGAGCATCCTGCTAACGAGAGTTTCATTATTGTTAGCATGTGTTTGTGTCAGTCACTGGCTGTTGTTGCACTTTGTGTCCAGACAAACATGTCAGCCAGAGGAGGAAAGAAGAAGGCCACCAAGCTGTCCCGTTCAGCCAGGGCAGGTGTCATCTTCCCAGTGGGGCGCATGATGCGGTATCTGCGCATTGGCACGCACAAATATCGCATTGGCATGGGGGCTCCTGTGTACATGGCAGCTGTCATTGAGTACCTGGCAGGTAAGTTTGATACATGAGAGCATGTGAGTGTGTTCAGTGTGCTGTGGCATATCTAAGGGACATAATTCAAAGTTGAATTTCTGCAACACTCAAAGCTCAGAGTACTTTGATAATCCTTTATGTGGGTATATATATATGTGATTGACATTTAACCTGTGAAACTTTGTCACATACAGAGGCAGACTGACTCCAAAGAGCAGCTCACAGTTCTGATGCATTTCTGACTCAACATTAATGAACGTACTGTTAACTAAAGCTAAACCTTTTTAACCTCACTGGGTCTGGATGAGGTCAAAGACAGTCCTTCTGTGACCTGTAAACAACTAATGTAATTCTGTATCTTTACAGACTTTTCAGTCGTTTGTTGCCCGTCTCAGCTTCTTCGAAACATGCTGCTAGCTTTAAATGTGCCACGTTTGTTGGATGAAATCCCGGAGGAGGCCTGGGATGAAACTTTGTCAGATCAAATGTGTGACGCTACCTGCTGTGGTGACTCACTGCTGAATACGGGAGTAGCCTGTGAAACAGGAAATGTTTCACACGTTTAATCTGACAAATGTTGAAACGTACTTTCAATCAAATTTAGGTTTGAAATGTAAAAATGACTGAAAATAATTGGACTGTAATTTATATGTTATGAAACCTTTGGAGGGACATACAGAGTAGCACATGCTACGGTCATGTTTACAGGTGCATCATAACACACAGCTGGGGTGGTCACATGACATCTGATATTATTTAAACACAGGATGTTGACGGCTGCTCCAAACAGTGTGTTTGTAACAGAGACGACTCGGTGGACTGAAAGCATGGAGGATGAACTGATGGATGACTGTCTCCATACGTCCCAATGAGAACAAAAGATAGACAACCAAAAAAATATGAAGCAAAAATTACAATGAAGGACCAAAACACAGGACTAACACCTTACATCTCCATCCGAGATCTTAGTGTTTCTGTTTGAGATAAGGAGACGTAGTGAAACACCAAACACACATTTACACTGTACAGTAATCAGCTAAAAGGTTCTTTGTTCTCAGTCTGGTGTTTTAGACAGAAACGTCTACCGGGCCAAAGAGTGCAGTTAGATAGACTGGTGGGTGTGGCCAACAGATTGACATGTGACAGGATATGACATATGGGTGGCTGTAGCTCAGGAGGTAGAGCCAGGTCATCTACTGATCAGAAGGTTGGTGGTTCGATCCCTGACTCCCCCAGGCTGCATGCCAAATATCCTTGATACTAACCCCACGTTACTCTCCGATGCGTCCGTCAGAGTGTGGATGTGTGTGGATGGTAGTTGGTGTGAATGTGGCATGTTGACTCTGGGAGAAGCTATATAAGAATCGGTCCGTTTAGCACATGCTGCTGCCGTGAAGTGGGAAACCTCGTGTGATTGTAACACTCCTCACACTGTTGTGACTGTCATACAGTTCAGTGAAGCCCTGCGAGCAGACTTGTACACAAGTTGGGAAGGAGCCATACACAGAGCCTCACGGAGCCATTTCTAAACACCTGCAGACTCCAAGATAAGCAGTTCAGACAGTTGTTCTGATGTGTAACCACTTTGCCAGGGTAACTGTCGCTCTCAGATGAGAGTAACTAGGTTAGGGTGTTCGGGAACAACCCAGGAAACATCAAGCCTGCCATGACCAGGAGCCACGTGCCTCCTGAAAAACGTTTTGCCTCAGTGAGAGAGGCCATCCTGCAGGAGTCGAGGCTTTGCAAACCTAAGAACACCAAAGGTCAAGCATGGTGGTGGCATCATGCTCTGGGGCTGTTTGGCTGTCAGTGGTACAGGCACAAAATGGATAGCATAGTAAAGACGGAGAGGGACGTCCATATTCTTCAACTTCTCGAATCACAGCTCGATGGCTGAAACATGGACATAATAGTTTCAACACAGCAGGGATCCCAAACACAGGAGCAGGAATGGATAAAGCAAGCTAACAGTAAGCTCCAGGGTTGGGCTGACGAGGTCCAGCCTGCTAATGGACATGTATCTAAACATCAGTGGGTGTGTAACTATAATAATATTACATTTTATTACAGCAACAGTAACAACAGCAAAATAAAATGTAAACATAAGGTAACTCTAGATTATATCTCAACATCAGCAAAACTAGAGAGATGATAGTGGACTACCGGAAACGACCAGTCAGGGAGCACCAGCCCATCCACATCAACGGTGTCAAGGTCGAAAGGGTCAGCAGCTTCAAGTTCCTTGGAGTCAACATCACTGAGGACTTCTCCTGGACCCTTCACACAGACACTGCTATCAGGAAAGCTCGCCGGCGGCTTTACTTCCTGAGGAGGCTGAGGAAGTTTGGCATGAACGCCAACATCACCTCAAATTTCTACAGGTGTGCAGTCGAGAGCTTGCTGACGAGCTGCATCACAGTTTGGTACGAAACTGCTCTGCCAGCAGCCATATATCACTACAGAGGGTGAAGGCAGCAGAGCACATCACTGGCACGAGGCTTCCTGCCATTCAGGACATTTATCTCCAGCCTCCGTAAAGCACACCGCATCATCAAGGACCAGAGCCACCCAGCACATCAGCTCTTCTCCTTGTTACCATCTGGCAGACGTTACAGGAGTCTGTCTGCTCGGACTACAAGACTTAAAAACAGTTTTTACCACCAACCATACGACACCTCAACCACAACACTTAAACACAGTCCACAGGACGCACTCAGAAGCTACCCTGCAGCTTCACAAGTACTCTGTTTAATCTGCACTGGTCACTCCACTTTATTGTCATTGATATTTATATTTAAAAGTGCAATACTGTAATTTTCTGCTGCTCATTCCTGTGCAATATCCCATCTGCCCTCCCGTCATATTTCTCTTCAAGATTTTCTTATTCAATCACTAGTGTACATATATTTATATTTATAGATACAAATATATTTAGTCATCTTTTCTCTTTTACCATGTCTCTCTAATATTTTGCTCTTTACTGTTTTTCTATTTATTTTTTTATTATTTTATTATATTTCTTCTACTGTACCATGCTGCTGAGTGACTGCTGCTCGTCAAACACATTTCATTGCAATGTTGACGCTGTGCTAACTTGCATATGTCAAATAAAACTGAACTGAAACATATATATATATATACATACATATATACATACATATGTATATATATATGTATATATATATATATATGTATATATATATATGTATGTATGTGTGTGTGTATATATATGTATGTGTGTGTATATATATATATATATATATATATATATATATATATATATAATGTGTGTGTGTGTGTCAACATTCAGAGTTGTATACCCGGCTGTTGTTGTTGTCTAAATTAAAGATCTTTTATATCACACGCTGGAAAAAGAACCAGATGTGTTCATGTCTGTGCAGGTCTGACCACAGCTGTTTTATACACAATCAGAGCTTTGTGGATGTAAGCTGGAGGTTATTGTCATGAAGAATATATAGTTTATTAAGTGTTATAGATCCACAAATGCTGCTAACAGCTCATTTGACCTGTTATTGGCTATGATTATGCTGTTTTTAGCATATAGGAACAAAATGAAGGAGTTTAATCAGTCAGTGTTAGACACAGACTCACTGCTGCAGCCGTGTAGTTTCACACCAGTACAATCTGTTACACGCTGAGTGAAGGAAAATACAGTAAACGTGTTTAAATGCTGCCTAATGAGTGTGCACCATGTGTTTCCTCTCCTGTAAGCTGAGATTTTGGAGTTGGCAGGAAACGCAGCACGGGACAACAAGAAAGGCCGAATAACTCCGAGGCATATCAAGCTGGCTGTGGCCAATGACGAGGAGCTGAACCAGGTAACACAGTGCTCTATACGTGACACATACGTGTACGCTAACACATCAAACTGGCCAGCGTGTTTTACACCTTTTGCCAAAGTTTATTGAAGGTTTGACCTTAAAGGTTGTTTAAACATTGATGCATGTTGTCAGGACTGCTCATAAGAAGACAAACAAGGAGAAGTGTAAATACTTGCTGATGTAACCAACCCCTGGTTGGTTGAGTTACACGTAAATGTTTAAAACAAATGTTAATATTAGAAAAAGACGACCTGTCTAAATACAAACTTCAGTTTGTAATGATGAGCTATCCACACCCAGCTGGCCTGTGTGGAAAAAGTCACCTTAACATTTGAACTGGTTTTGCCACCTTTGGCCACAGCAGCTGAGGTCGCTCAGCCCCACTGGACGGTTCAGAGTATGAAGCCTGTTGACGGTCGTGCCTCAGTCTGGTTTCAGTCTGGCCTTTCACATCATTTCGTTTGTTGTCTTTTTAGCCATTTAGAGGTTTACTTGCTGCTGCGCATGCTTGAACTTCAGGCCATAAACTTACGGCGACCGTGAAATGGGACGGTCAGGTTTGCGTCAGCGCTGTCTCGGTGGAGTTTAATAAACTCGGCCGTCTGCTCCTTGCTGTCTGAAATATAACAGGACACTGCTGTAAATTCTCGACCGTCTCACACGTCTGTTTAATCAGTTTTTGTTTGTTTTTTTGTCCCACCTTGTTGGTTCTTTTGCCATCAGAATTATTGACTAAAGGCCAAGAAAGATGCCTGACGGATTTACTTTACCAATCATTTTTCTGTTTGACGTTTAGCTGTGTGAAAACCCCAGAGGAACCCACCCGATGGATTAATGAAGTTTTATTTAATATAATCTAATGACTTTAATCTCAGCCAAACCGATTTACTCACGAACAAATCAAACACTGAAAAAAGCCAAACAATAACATTTTTAAGTTATCCGAGTGACGTATATCATGTTTAACCTGAGTAGCGAAAGACCGCGGTGGGTCTGAAAACGATGAAGCGGGAGTCCGCTGCTCTCGCCGGCTCAGTGACCATTGAACCCGCCGGCTCGCTATCGAGCTGGTGGGTAGCAGACGTCTCCGAAAACGTCGGAGCACTTTTGCAAATATGCGATGTCTTGATAAACAGCAGATATTTGAAGTTTACACAGCTACATTCTCGCCTGAAAATATCTTAAAGGTTTATTTTGTGACCCAGAGAGTAATAAGAGTAATATTAAAACTTAGGTAGTGGCCGCCATTGTTGAAAACTGGAATTGGCTGGGCCGCGCTATGAATTCTGGGATAGGTTGGGCCACGAAGGACACACCCGACCCATCCTTCAAACCTGGGGAAATGGAGGACGCATTTGTCTATGAATTGGGACAGTCGCTGTGACGTAATCAGTCTACAAATGCGGCCTCAGGAGGAAGCAGCCGATGTTTTGGGACACAGCTCATGTTTCACTGTTGCTATGATGTATCTGAGTTCAGATATTGCAGGACTCCAGTTCATTTTCCACATAGCTGGTAGGTTTGGATTGCTATGTTAACATTAAAATTAGTTTGATGATCAGAAATGTTGAAGTGTGACGTAAATGCTAAAGAGTAAGAAATCGGTAAGGAGCCAAATAAATGAGCCATTCAGAGCTTTGACCAGCTGGTTCGTCACCTGTCTCTCAGGTGCCGTCTCTCAGCACACCGGCCGTGGGATCTCGGGGTTTTTCGTGTGTCTGTGTGGATTTTTCTCTGTCTGCTGTAGTAGTTGGACAGAAAACACGCTACATGAAGGTTACGGCTTGATTTGGACGTCGGTGAGTGAAATCATCATTTGTCCCCGGCAGCCCGACCAATCGCAGCTCCCACAGACTACAGTGAATCTAATTATTCTGAATAAGATGTGAAATAAGCATCAGCCGCTCTCAGTCTGGAGCTGCACAACATCCTCCTTCACAGGCTGAGGATGATGCTGCTAAATTGTGTCCTGAATGTTATGTAGCTATCTGCCACCAGATGGCGCTGCAGTTGTTGATCCAGGCCGACCTTTTAGTTGTTAGTTTGAATGTGGCTTCCTTCAAAAGGCGGCCGACCTCGTTGGAGAGGGGCTCCTGCTCCTCAGCAGAGGGGGTCACAGCCTGGGCGAGGTGTTCGGGCCACGCTGCCCCAGGGCTGACCTGGGACACGGGGAGATTACAGCATCGGCCTGGAAAGCCTCCGGCTGCTCAGACCGAGCGTGCACAATGCTCCGCACTTTGACTTATATGAGCTTCTCATATTTTACTAACAAGTGAACATCTTTTTATATCTTATTTGACATCAGTTCTTCTTCTCAGCTGTCTGTTTGGAGGGTCATGTTCATGATAATTGCATTTAAATGATGATGATGAACCTTTTTGTCACCATGGGCACACGCATATTAACAAAACCTCTATATACATGAATCTGTCTCACAGTGCAGCCGTCACTACCAGTGTGGTAAACAGCATTCACCTGTTGGCTGTGGAGCGATTTTTGTATCATCCTCAAACAAAGACGGAGGTCACCACATGGTTCACGTGTGTGCACAGACAACGTTTCTTCACAGATATGAGTTCATTTATCAAAATGCTTCTTCCATCAGCTTCTGCGAGGAGTGACCATATCAAACGGAGGGGTTCTACCTCGTATCCACCCAGAGCTGCTCTCCAAGAAGAGGGGAGGCCGAGTGAAAGTGGACAGCCAGGCGTCTGTCACAGACAAGCAGGAGGAACGCTTGAAGAGCAAGAAGCCCACCAAAACCTTCAAAAAAGTTAAAGGCAAACGAGGGCGCAAGCCAAAGGTCAGTGTGCCCAGCAAAGCCATCTGTGATGATGGCGATGAGTCTCTAACCCTTCTTCTGTTAACAGCCGTGTGTTCTGTACATTTGTGTTTGATTTGTTCAATCAGAGAAGAGACAAACCAGAGCTGGTTTAATGCACTCGAGAAAGAACCAGAGTCATTATCATTTGGTAACTTAAATGCTGATTTAAGTGAACGTTTTTCTCTCCATCTGGCAAAGAGCACAGACAATGACAAAGAGGCTGTATCAAACTCCACAGTGGAAGACGGTCCCGGTGATGGATTCACCATCCTGTCAGCAAAGAGTCTCTTTCTCGGACAGAAAGTAAGCCGTGTTAAAAGCCCAGCTGAAAATCAGCGCGTTGTGTTACTGCTCAAAGCTGTTTGTCACTCTGTCTTTGTGAATCCACAGCTTTCATTAACAGAAAGTGAAATGAGTAAAATTGGAACAATCAAGGTGGAGGGAATAATTAACCCAACCAATGCAGAGCTGGACCTCAAAGATGGAGTGGGTAAGCAGCACCGGTTCATGTAACGTGTCTGGTTTCTTTCATGCGTCCTCATGCTGAGCGGCTGCTGTGCTGGTCTTTCAGGCAACGCCCTGGAAAAAGCTGGAGGTCGAGAGTTCCTGGAAGGAGTTAAGGAGCTGAGGAAAGCACAAGGGCCTTTGGAGGTAGCATCAGGTACGCAGCTGCGTCGTCACAGCCACTGAATCACATCCATGTCCACAGTAGGATGTAGCTGATGAGACAGCGTGATACATGCAAATCTGGGCCTAGTAAATAGAGTGCACAGAGATCAGCTGTTAGACTGGGTGCAGACATGTTTTTGTCTGAGGCGACGGTGGTCACCCTAACATGCTTTCATCCTGCAGTGGCAGTGAGCCAGGCCAGTGGCATGGCAGCCCGCTTCATCATCCACTGTAACATCCCACAGTGGGGCTCAGAGAAGTGTGAGGACCAGCTCGAGAAGACTGTGAAGAACTGCCTCTCAGCAGCAGAGGAGAAGAAGCTCAAGTCTGTGGCTTTCCCCTCGCTGCCTGCTGGACGGTGAGCTCCATCACACACAGTGTGTCGCCTCATAGACGCGTCTCTTTGGTCCCCGACAGCGACGCCTTTTGTGCGTTAGACATGAGTGTAAATGAGCATGTAGCTGTCGACCTCGCCGTGACCGTTACAGTAAGATTGAGTGCAGATCTGCTGATCTCAGCTTGTATTCTGTGTGTATAAATGGGAGGACACACTCACCCAGGGCCTCAGCTAACAGTGTGGATCTGCACCTGGTCCAGTGTACGTCCAGCTCCACTGATCTGTGTAGCAAAGTGACCGTCAGCCTGCAGACCGAACACGTTTGCAGACAGATTTTTAGCCGTAGCTCTGCCATTTGTTCAGCTACTCTTCATCACAAACAGCTTTGTCGTTTGTCTTCCTCAGTCTCATTTGTCCAACCGTTTCCCACAGGAACGGATTCCCAAAGCAAACAGCCGCTCAGCTCATCCTCAAGGCCATCTCCAACCACTTTGTGTCCTGCACCAGCTCCTCTCTGAAAAACATTTACTTTGTGCTGTTTGACAGCGAGAGCATCGGAATATACCTTCAGGAAATGGCCAAGCTGGAGGCCAAATGAGGATTGCCGGTTTGTGCGTGTGTGTGTGCGTGTGTTTGGGGGCTATTTTTTAACTGTTGTTTGTCACTGTTGGTATAGGTAGGTGGTCCCACAGTAGGGTTTTCCATGTGGAATGTGTTAAAGAAGAAATCTATGTGTGGAGTGCTGTTCACATTTCTGTTCCACTGTTCCTTCAAAGATCGTATTCTTTCTAGAGTAGATAATTTAAGTGGGTAGAGTTTGCTCTCTTGGCTCCTCGTTTCACTGTTTTTATATCCATGTACAAATGTAACAGTTCTTTCGCAGCATCGGTATTTTCTGATATATTTAGTTTACTAATTCAAACCTGTGGTTGGCATTCTGCTATGAAATAAAACCGTTTTACACCAGAGGTCTGCTCAGTGTCAGCACCTCTTCTTACCATCTCCTCTCCTTTTTCACAATATTGTTTTAAAGTAGAACAAAGCACAGCTGGAGGCACGGTACACCCTGTGTATATAAGAGGCTTTTTTGGATTTTAGAAATGCCATTTGATAGAAAACTTCATCTGTGATTCTACCGAAATTCTGTTTCTAACTGATCTGGGTTGCTTTGGCATCATTCTTGAATGACCTTTAAATTTTGTTACTAGTGCACACTGCAAAGACTCTGTGTTTGTTACAGTTACAACAAATATTGGTTGTATATGTCTTTGTCTCTGTAGTATTTTTTTCCTCAGTTGAACAGTTTGACTCAAAAATAAATTAGCATCATTTCATTTTGTTGTGCAGAGTAGTCCATCCAACTGTCAAACCTGCTGTGGTCACAGGTGTAACCACCAGTACGAATACTGGAAAATGTACAGGGCTCAGCGCAAATGACAACTGTGAGAAGCTGCTAAGATGAAACATGTTGTGGTGCCACAGCGATCGATCAGGGATGAAGATAAAAGGGACAAAAAAGTTATTTTGCACATACATATACGTATATACACACTAGGGCTGCCACGATTGGCCGACTAATCACGATTACGTCGACTATCAAAATCGTCGACGACTGATTTAATAGTCGATGCGTCGTTTGAAGCTTTGTAAGATCCTGAAAGACGCAGGAATAAGTAGTAGGATTTAAGAGTGTAATAACGGACTGAAACAGAAGATGGCAGCACTGCATGTACAAGGATGCCAGCTGCCGTTAAACCCCGAAGAAGAAGAAGCTGTGTCAGGGGCTGTGTCCCAATCCGGTTGTTAAGTCTGACGTCACTAGCAGTGTCTGGGCCTAAACTCCGCTGCAGGTCCATATATCAAACGATCACTATGGCATTACTGAGAGTTGAAAAACTGTCTAAAGTCTTTCATCTTTAATAAAATGATCAGCGTTCTGCTCTACCAGGTGTAACAATTGAGTTTAACATCCAGGCATCCATGAAAACGGAATTTATGACATTTAACGGAGTTAGAAGTTAACAGGAAGTTAGCTCGCTAGCTTCTATCTAAATACAATATAGCATGTCCTGACTGTGGGGTTTTGGAAACAAATTAAAACGTACAGCTCTGTTATCACTTCCAGCATAAATGAAGACAGAAAACTAAAAAGCAGTGATGTTTGTAGGGTTACTGAAGTTTGGCTAGCTGTTTTATAATGATGTGCTACGTGACCGCTAGCGAAACAGCTATGTTAGCATAATATAAACAAGCTAACTTTTTTTCCACTCAATAAAAGTTAACGTGAGTGTTCTCGGTGGTCAGGAACAAATGTAATCGCATGGCAGGATGCTGTAAAAGGACCAAACTTCAGCCAGGAGAACAACTGAGATAATCCATCCACAATACGAGGTTAGTCATTCATATACTGCTGCATGGGCTGGGCTGTAGCTACATCCTAAGGTTTTAAAAACTGAGCTTAAATAAATGATAATGATTAGCGGTAATAAAAGCCGAGGGAGGTCAACAGTGATCACTGACTGTTTTAGGAGCTTTTTGAGATCAAATAGAAGAAAATACAAAACATTAAACATGTTAACAACACAAAAGCCATATTAAACGCAGACTACTTTAGGCCCGGAAGTAGGATTCGTCGTGTCATCACTGAACAACCGGATTCAGGGTCTGCACGCTTGAAGTACGCATTTTAAGTGCGGTTACGTCACCGCCACGCGACGACGGCTGTCCCAATTTGAAGTGTACTTTAAATGCGTACTCCAAATGCGCCGTCGATTTCCCCAAATATCAAGCGTGGTCCGGTGCACGCTTCGTGGTCCCATAATTCATAGCGCGGCGGTGGGTGTGGATAATTTTGACGCAAATTACGGCAGAAGGGAGCGGCTGAAGAGTGAACTGTCAAAAGTACTGAATATGACGTCACTTATTTATGTGCGAATGTTTAATAATTAAAGTCGGTCATATATCCGCAAACACAACAAACTGAAAGTCAGTGATTATATATATCTATATATATCTAGAGAGATAGATATATCTAGAGAGATAGATATATAGATAGATATAGATAGAGATAGATATATATATAGATAGATATTAGGGGTGCAACGATATTTGTATCGATATTGAACCGTTCGATACAGTGCTTTCGGTTCGGTACGCATATGTATCGAACAATACAAAATTTGTAATTTATTTCATCAACTTTCCTTCTGACGATGCTGTCTGTGTTGAGCGCTCAGTGAATCTGCGTTCGACTACTCCGCCTAGGCTACACTGTCGAGCGCAGATCCACTGAGCGCTCAACACAGACAGCATCGTCAGAAGGAAGAGCGCAGGGCAAGCTAGCAAGACAGAAGTTAAGCTCTCCTTGCAACATGGCAAATTGAACCTCCCCCACCCTCATTCAGATGTGGCGTTTGGAATTATTTTGGTTTTCATGTGATGTATGACCCTGAAGGTAAGGGCGTCATGGACTAAAGTAAAACAGTATGTTGGATGTGCCACGCAATGCTCAATTACATGGGTGGGAACTAGTGTGTTAGCGCAGTTAGCTCGTTAACGTGTTGGCCGTCTAGCCCCATGCACGGGGCGATCAGGGGTAGCTCGTTAATGGAGATTTGCCGTGTTGTGGCTTTAGTGTCATTTCAACGAGATTAACCTGAAAGCACTAGTGGGAACACAACGAATATGACTGCACATTTACATCATCCTAGTGCAAAAACAACAAGCATGCATGCTACAAACTTTACCAGAGTCATTTAGACAGCCGTTAGCACATGATTCTCCTTATGGGGACCTGATATGTTTAATATGCTGCTGAGAATATAGCCCAGAAGAAGCGTATAGTATAGCTTTTATTTTGGAAAGAGACATTTCTCTGTAATAAACTCTCTTTTCCAAAGATGAGTGATTCCTCAATCAGATACAGGGCTCGCAATATCGCTAGCCCGACGTCCCGGGGCTAGCGATTTTTCCAGTCGGGCTACCAAAATCTATCTCTGCCCTGCCCATCGGGCTATTGTAGGAAGGAAAAATATATGTCAATGCTTTTGCATTCTTTCGGAAATGTAGCTGGGTAATTATGTCATTGGCATTGGTGAGCCACTGTCAATATGTGACATATTGAAATCGCGTTTGAATTTGCGCTTGTTTTTTTGCTTTCACTTTGCAATCGCTCGGACAGCACTGATTGGTGAGTGATGATAATTTGCGCACCAATTCCTCTGACATAGTCTTATTAATCGTTAGCTTACTACGCAAACATGACAAGTGAAATCTCCCGCAGCAAGCTTAAACATGTGAGAGGTTGATCGCGCAGAGAATCGCTGAGCATTATGTGAGTGCGTGTGTAAAACCAGCAGCATATATATTTCAGTTCTGCTGAGCCAAATAAGACAGGTCAGGGTGAAGAAGTGACAGCCAAAGAAAAGCTTACCACAAAACGAAAAAGTTATGACAAATCAGACTATAAGGCAAAAAGAAAGTGCAGCTTTATGGTTTCATGGACAAAATAATTTCTGTGGCTGCAATATGATGAGCTATATAACCAGGGCTGCACATAAGTGGTCCGCAGGTGCGCATTCGCTGTCAAAATAAAAAACACGCACAAGGGTTAGGGTTAAATTTAAAAACTGTACTTTTGAGTTAAAATATATATTTATAATTTTAATAAATGACAAATTAACTCATTCACTGCCAGCCATTGGCAGTGAATGAGTTAAACCCATTGACTCATTCACTGCCATTGACGGCTATAGACGTCAATGGCAGTGAATGAGTTAAAAAGGCATGAACATTTTTTTGTATCGAAAAAATATCGAACCGTGACACCAAAGTATCGAACCGAACCGAACCGTGAATTTTGTGTATCGTTGCACCCCTAATAGATATATAGATCATAATCTGACAATACTATAATATTGGCCATATTATATTTACATTACCACAGTGACATGACTTTAGTCTCATGAACAACATTAACTAATTGTTATTTCCTAGCTAATCTTAAATGACTGTTCAGCACAGAAATGAAGCCCAACAATCATGTTTTACAGTCCCGTGGTCTCAGCCTCAGATACTCAACTAATCAAAGTGATGTCATGACAAAAATGAATGAACAAAAATGCTTCATTTCTGTCAAACAGTGCTGTATGTAACGTGTCTCGCGGTTAGTATCATGGTTGCTAGGCAACCTGAACAGCACGACGAAGCGTATACCGTCCCATTTCACAAGCCTCTCACTTCCGCACTTCTCGTACATATACTACGCACCGTACGTAGTACGCGTAGTGCGCGTACTTCAAGCGTGCAGACCCTGAATTGAGACGCAGCCCCAGAATTCATAGCGCAGCCCAGCTCAGTTGTCAATAATGGCGACAGCTAGTTAGTTTTAATATTACTCTTATTATTCTTTCTGGGTCACAAAATAAACGATTAACATATTTTCAGGCGAGAATGTAGCTGTGTAAACCTCAAATATCTGCTCAGTTTATCAAGACACCACATATTTTCAAAAGCGCTCCGACGTTTTCGGAGACGTCTGTTACCCACTAGCTCGATAGCTAGCCGGGGGCTAGGCTCACTAGAGCCGTGAGAACACCGGACTCCCGGCAAATCGTTTTCAAACCCACCGCCGTCTTTCGCTACTCAGGTTAAACAGGATATATAAGTCACTTAGATAACTTAAAATGTTATTGTTTGGCTTTTTTCAGTCTTTTATTTGTTCCTGAGTAAATCGGTTTGGCTGAGATCAAAGTTATAGTTTTTACACAACTGAATAAACGTCAAGCAGACAGCTGATTATCAGAAGTGTGAGATGCTCGAGAATTTACTCCGGTGTCCTGTTATATTTTAGATAGCAAGGAGTTTATTAAACTTCACCGAAACAATCTGCAAATTTCATTAAAATTTAATAAACTGTCATCGTGTCTTTATTTTTAGTTAGCACCTTAAACACTTACAGCTGTAAGCTAATGATAGTTATATGAGAGCAGATGCTGCTGGTGCAATAAGCTGAACGTTTTATGTCCAATGGATGATGATCTGATTAGTTGACTAATTGCAAAAATAATCGGTGACTAGTCGACTATCAAAGTAATCGGTTGTGGCAGCCCTAATACACACACAATAATGTTATATGTTAGTTATCCCAGTTGTATTGCAACATATCAAAAATGTGAGACACACCACACCAGGTAAGACCCCAGGTGCAGGCTGTGTAAAGATGCCCCTGAGACAATCCAGCACATAACAGCAGGGTGCAAGATGCTAGAAAGCAGGACATACATGGAACGCCATAACCAAGTGGCCGGCATAGTGTACAGGAACATCTATGCCGGCATAGATGTTCCATCTATGCCCAGTATAACCTGGAAGTCCTGAGGTCAAACTGGGAGACGCCCCCAAGGGTGGTGGAGAATGACCGAGCTAAGATCCTGTGGGACTTCCAGGTACAGACGGACAAAATGGTGGTGGCTAACCAACCGGACATAGTGGTGGCAGACAAACAGAGAAGACGGCAGTAGTGATCGATGTAGTGATACCGAATGTGTTGTTGCTTTTGCTTAATCCCTTCATTAAGAGTATTTTTCCGTGTTCTTTCAGAATTAAAACATAAGCAGACACCAGGAGGAGCACTTTCTTACAACATATTTATTACATAGTAAAAAGTACATTACCTTTCATTTATATACATTAGACATTATATTCACGGAATTTCCTGTTCAAGTCACAATCAGCTTCTGATAAATCTACGATGCCATCCAACAAATAAACACTCAGCTTACATGTTGGTGGCTCTATAAGGCCGTAGTGTTACCTGACTGACACACATACACTGCATCTATGCCATCGTACTGCAGCAGCTCAGTCCACTTTCAATAAATAACACAAAACATCCGTGAGAGAAGCCCAGGACTGCTGTGAATGGTTTCCAGTCAGTTTGACATCAGATGGTCATTTAACCAATGAGCCAGCACATGTATGGAAGCAAAGAGGAGCAGCTGACTCAAACTGAGGACGTGTTGTGGAAATGTTTTAACTTCTGTTGGCAACCTCTCTCTAGAAAAGAGACTAATCTCAGTGAGCCTTTTACCTGGATAAATAAAGGAGAACAACAAGAAAACCACCGGTCTACATGTGTGATTCCTCTCTGGCACGATGCTGCAAACTTCAAATGTTTCGTACGAGTCTGTCAAATCAAAGATGCAAGTCAGGAGAAGGTGACGTGACGGCGTGGCGAGCTCCTCTCAGACTATTCCTCATGCATCTGCCATCATGTACCAGAGCAGTTCCTGTGCAGAGCGTGCTCACTACAGACTGACACTGGAATGTTTACGCCTCCATCTGCTGCTTGTTGAAGGTTATGAGATGCAAGCTTGGGGCAAAACGATGAATCGAACTTGGCCATTTTACACATGCTGATGTTGTCATGCCTTCTGCAACATCAGACTGTAGCCAAGGCTCTGGGAATCTTAAAACATGCAGATCATATAATCCTCACAACTCACTGTCCTTCTTATCTTTAGGTTGTTGTGAAGCACAGACATATATGAGCAAAGCTATGAGTTCAGCCTGGGGCAAAGAGAGGACTCCTGCAGGTGTTTCTGATGTAAAAACACAACAGTGCTCAGTCTAGATGAAATGTTTTCATCACTCCCAACATGAAGCTAATCCTGACGACGAGGTGGGGCAATGAAAACACTTCACTCAGAAGCTATTTACAAGACGGAGCTCTGTTTGCTGATATCCAGAGCCAAACGACACAGTCTGGCACTGAATAAGCAGTGTGTGTGTCAAATATACAGGATGTGCAGTGTGTTTTCGTCTGTACGGCTCCATTCTTATGTAAAAACTGTTAAAACAAAGCAGTGAGGCACAGTCTGACCCCTGGACAGTCACTGTGTGTATCACGACTCAAGCAGACGATCATCATTGGCGCTACAAACCTCTTAGAAACAGTCCTTAACACATCTGTACTATTTATTTTAAAAAGAATAAATAGTAATCAAAGTCAGCTTTCTGAACCCATCACCCACCGAGTTCAAAGAGAACAACTAACACGCTGTGTTGTTCATCCGTTTACAGACTTACAACAGTAAAAAACACAAATATAAATCAATGGGGATAAGTTCGATCTGTGGGTTTAAAATTACTGCCTGACTTAAAATATATGCACGGTGAACGCTGCTGAAAATTGTGGAATCAGTAAATTGCTCTCAGTGGGTCGCACTAACCTCTCAAAGACTGCGCGTGGTTTCCAAACCAACCTTAACCCGTTGGGTTTTTCCTGCAATAACATCAGTGCTGAGTTTTTAATCGGTGTCACCAGGTTTCCATTCTGGAGGATTTCTCCTTTAAATGCGGTACTACTCCATGTCCCATCTTAAGCTGCAGCTCTTCCAGTTGTTAAGGAGAGAACAGCATGGCTGGGGGGCAGCTGGACTTTACTGGACCTCGTCGGAAGGAGTTGTCGATCTGGGAGCAGGAAGCAGTGGTACAGGGGATGTGGCCTCTATGAGGGCGGGATTAAGAATGATTGGCAGGGACATGGGTGGGACTCCCACCTGCAGAGGAGAAGCAAGGGGCTGCAGAATGAGGGGGGACTGGCCTAAAGGTGAAGGACCCTGGACAGGAGAGGTTGTTAATGGCACTGGCATGGGAGGAATCGAGGGGGGGGCCGGAGATGATCGGCCTGATCCTGGAACACGAAACGAGAGAACACAGTGATTCAGTCTCTGCTCTACATCAGTTATCAGTGTGATATGCCTGAACATGAGGCCTACACAGTCTCACTTGGAGCAGTTTGCGGTTTTCCTTGCAGTCTTTTGAGCATGCATGCTCTGACCTCGGGATGAACGTGCTGATCCACAGCTACAAAAACTGACAACAGTCCTGAATATTTCTGATGGAAATGACTTAATATGGCCCATGAATCTGTGATGGGCCGTAACAACTACTTCTTTAAGACTCATATATACTTGGCATTGGGTTACCACAAGCATGAATACTGCAGACCAGCAGACTGCAACATTTCTGACTACTTGGATACGAGATGGTCAGTTAATCAAAGTGCATCTAATTACCAGCACCTGGCTGCTAATTACCCACCTGCAGAAGCAGCAAGGATTCCCCTCAGGTTTCACACACTACTATTAACACTGACAGTGTGTAACATGCCACGTTGTTTCCATCCAGACTGCTTTTACAACCATGTGTGTAAGAATGGGTGATAGGATGCTATTCGTGCAACGAGTCCAGCCATCCAGTAGTTCCTCACTGCTAAATATTCCACAGTTAGTGGTAGGCCACTCATGACCATGACCTCAGTTGAACAGTGGCTGAGCCATTCGGCCCCCTGGGTTTTCTAACATCAGGTTTCAACTTACACACAGACGGTCATTTAGACCATTTAAAAGTTTTGCCATTTTATCCATCTGCCGTTAAACAAATGAATATCCTACATGTATTTGTCCCCTGACGGAGATCATACTGTGCTATAATAGAGGAAAGTTTCAGACATTTACCGTTGGCACTGGCTGGTGGAGGCTCCAGTGGTGAGGCCGGCCTGCTGGAGCTTTGAGCCACTGTAGAGTTTACTGGGGCTTGGGCGGGTGTTTGCATGGGAGGTGGAGACACCTGAGGCGATGGGGGCCGGCCTGCTGGGGTTGTCAGCTGCACCGACTCTGCTTGAGGATTGGGTACTGCATCTAAAATGAAAGATGATACAACGGGGTAAAACTGGTGACGGTACAAGCTCAAATTTACAGGTTGTCATGTCAGTGTGTCACACCTGGTATGATAGTCTGTTTGAAGAGCTCCTCCCTCAATAAAGGCAGGAAACAGACAATTCTTTCCCAAGTTATTTCCCACAGGTCAGAGTATCCTGTCCTAGAGTCAGCACTGTGGAAGATGCCTGCTGTGTCCATAACCAGCAGCATGTTCTTCAAAGACTCAGGGATGGCTTCCAACTACACGAACACACACAGGCAACACAGTCTACACACACCTTTCTCTCATAGTGACAGTCATAACTACCATGGTATTTTGGTAATGTGGACATAAGAATTATATTCTCCTTACCAACAAGTCACTTGATCCAGCATGCATGTACTTATCCATGAAGTCCAAAATGGTGAGCCAGAGGGCAGCAAAGGTAGGCAGGGACAGCAGAGGAGAGAGGTGCTGTAGGAAAACCTAGAAGACAATCACACGTCAGAAGAAAATGTTCTGTTTGACCACCTAAACTCAAACTACGGCAAAGAGATGTAGACAAAATGAACCAATGACAGAGCGACTTTTATTAACATTGATTAGCCACAACATTAAAGGCACTGACAGGTGAAGGGAATACAATTCAGGATCTTGTTGGAATGTAATGTTCTTCTGAGCAACCCATGTGGTGAGCCTTAACTTTGACACGTGGCACCACCTGGAAACTGCTACAGGCAGTGTTTATGTGAACTGTATCTTCACAAGAACAGGCCAAATCAGGGGAGCTGCCCTGCATGTCCTGTGTGCCCTGTATGCCCTGCATGTGCCCTGCATGCCCCCTCATGCCCTGCATGTGCCCTGCATGTCCCCTCATGCCCCCTCATGTGCCCTGCATGTCCCCTCATGCCCTGCATGTGCCCTGCATGTCCCGTGTGCCCTGCATGTGCCCTGCATGTCCCGTGTGCCCTGCATGTGCCCTGCATGCCCCGTGTGCCCTGCATGCCCTGTGTGCCCTGCATGTCCCGTGTGCCCTGCATGTCCCGTGTGCCCTGCATGCCCACAGAACTCGACTGATCAATTGCTTATGTTTCAGTGCCAGATACCACAGGAAACATTCTAGGCACTATATCCATTTCTGTCATATATATCTAGGTCAGGACTGTTTTGGTGGGAACTTAAACAATATTAAGCTTGATTTAAACTTCTGCAGGAAATGTATCACCTAAAATGTATCACGCTGCAACCTTCCATGCCATTCAAATTGTTGTGGTATGCATGTAGTTTACCCGACATGTAGTTATATTTCTCAGGTTCACGTCAGCATAGGGTTAAAATGGGGTTCCAGTTACGACATAGATCTGACGCAGGTTGGAATGTTGGTTTAACTTGTGTAACTGTGGTTGTGTGCAGTGCAATATGTGATGCTTTCAACCTTTGACAACAGCGTGCAGGCTCTCATTCTGGTCTCCTCCATACCACCAACATCTGCTGGGCTAATGTTGTCAAGCAGCTTAGTCAGCAGGGGGAAAAGCACCTGACAGCCAACAAAGAAACACGAATGAAAAACGAGTGAACAAAGGTGTCTTCACAGTCCTGAAATAACGCAGACATTCAGCATTTACCTTGTTGAAACAGGACTCCCATTCAATTGCATCAAGTGTCTGCAGATCATGAACAAGCAGCGCCCTCTGGAGGTAGGTGAGGGCCTGCATGCGAACCGGTCGCCTGGCATCACAGCACAACCAAGCAATCCCTGTGGGAGTGACATTGAGTGGAGCTGTGACGAAGACACTGATATGAACATAAACTGCATTACAGAGCTGAAGCAGAACTGACATCTGAGAGAAAACTAAAAGTGTGGAAAAAAGAAAATGGCACCTAAAAAAAAAAAAGACTTCTCAACCTTGTACTAGAAACAGTAACACACATACACTGAAAGAGCAAGCGTGGTCTGAGATCCTTTATAACAACACAGATCTACCAGAAATTCAAATTCTTGTAAAAAGCATGTTGTAAGACAATATACAAGACTGTGCATTTGGTCTACATTAAGAACAGAAACAAAAAAAAGTTTATTCTATGACAAAAAATACACCAAGTACTTCAGACATGTTGTAGTATACACAACACAAAACCTAAGATCAGGATTCAGGAATATCCACCACCAACCTATGAGACTGAACTTCAGCTGAAGTCAAACCAGATTATCGAGGACTATCTCAGCTCCAGGATGGAGCACGTCAGTGATCCTGCTAAGAATTCCCTGAGTATCTGAACAGGGACTAGTTTTCCAAAATGAGGGAAAACAAAGTCTGCTCACAATTCTTCACAAGACACATTTAAATAAATACATTTTCAAGTTTTGAGTTAAGACATTTTGCGCAATTGATAAATTTCTAATTTTTAAAACGTTAAATAAGACTTCTGAATTTCCTAAATGCTGATCTTTATTACCAAAATCCCTTTGTTAATTTAACTGCCAAGAAGACTTTGGAAACCTCTAGTTTTCAGGTCCAACCAGGCTTTTTACTACAAGCCATATTTACACACACAAACTGTGAATGTGTGCACGACAGTCAGAGAGCACAGAATAGTTTCCTACCTTGCAGCAGGGGGCACCAGCAGCTGGTCCACAAAGTCTGAGAATCAGCCTCAATCTTCCTGCTGGAGGCCTCCAGATGGCACTGCTCCTCTGCCCAGGAGTTGTAGATGCTGGCAGCCCGGGTGTGCAAGGTGTGCATCAGATCTAAGAGCTGCACCCCCCCACACAAAAACCAGCATTAATAATAAGGAGATGTCCAGCTTTATGTCTGCAGTTCAAACTTGACGAATAAAACCACGTACAGACTATTTAGATGTTTACTCAGTTTCTACTAGCAGCAAGGATGCAGTAATGGTGTCTGTGACAGTAAACAGTTTGATCAATCACATAACAAGAGACTATGCTATATGTTATACAGACATTATATTATGAAGTCCTGCAATTCCACAGTGAATAATAGGGAGATTATTCATATTTATGCTTTAATATAAAAGCACTGCTCTTCTTGTTAATAGTTTATTTGGTCAATGCATTTTAAACCAGTTTATACAGAACTTTAGCTAATAATTAATTTCATCATGAACTAATACGCTGACTATTTTTTCCAGGAATTCACAGGAAAATATTTCAAAACTACTGGTGAACACAACAAAGTGGTTTAAATGTTTGTCTTTCATCTAATTTCATCGTAGATGAAGTTACATTTACGAAGTTCTTCACAAGCTGCTCTTTATGTGTCATTAGTTGGCAATGACATCAGTAAATGTGATCAAGGAAAACACCATGTTTGTCCGAGAGGAGGTGGAGTGTCATTATACAAAGAAACGACTTGAATGAAACAAAATAAACTCAAATTTGTACGTAAGTATTGTAGTTACAATCTCCCACTGGGTACAAAACAAGGCTCTTTAAAATAAGAGAAGAATTTTAAGCCATGTTAGTTTAACAGCCATAGTAGCAGGTACAGGAAGCAGTGAAGATGGTTTTGTGTAGGAAGAAAAGACGGAGACGGGTCAAAGCACTGACATCTACAGCCACGACACAAACTGCACTTTGGTTTGTAATGTTTACTTCCTGTGTGTGTGTGTAATACATTAATTGGATGTTAAACCCAGACCAACAACACAAAAATGTTCAAACGTCCATCCAACTCTGAACATGCTGACTTAAAAGCTCCACCGCTCTGATCTGCACTGAAGGATGAGATCAGGCACTGAAACAGCTCTCAACTCTCTGTTTAACGTGTAAACACTCTAAACACAGCATGTTCCACCTACTTACACTTACAATAAGTCTGTGACTGTGCCGAGAACACAAGTGAAATGGTCTTTGAAATTAGCTGGAAACTGGTGAACACTGACAGTAACAATGAGCAGGTAACATCCTTCAACCCAGTGTTGTGACCCATCACCACATCAGAAACAGAACAAATGGGACTCTGTCAGGAAGAGTGTGATGCTACATTTACAGCTGACGTGGATTTACAGCTGTAAGAGTCCTGATGCAACACTTTATAAGCTGCACCTAAAACTAAAGACATGATTATTGATTTTAGGAAGTCCTCTTATAGCTCATCACCTACTATCATTGAAACTGCCGATATTGGGATTGTTGAGAGTTATAAAGAGCTAGGTGTGGTACTTGACCATAAACTGTGTTTTGAATCTCATGCTGATGCCACTACTAAAAAAGTTCAACAAAGACTGTTCTTTTTAAGGAAAATGAGATCTTTTAATGTCTCATCTGAGATGTCGTCTTTGTTTTATAGAAGTTTTATCGAATCTGTGATGTCTTTTTGTATCGCTGCCTGGTTTGGTAACCTGACGGTGAAGAATAAGAATCGGTTGGGACTTCTGGTAAAAACTGCTAGCAAAATTTCAGGGCGCTGGCAAGATGGACTTTTGGCCATTTACAATAGAAATGTGCTTAGAAAGGCTCGTTCTATTATTAATTGTGTGAACCATCCACTTCACAGGGAGTTTGAGTTGTTGCCTTCCGGCCGCCGTTTTAGAGAACCTCCGAGGAGGACTAAAAGACTCCAGGTCTCTTTTATCCCTACTGCGTCTTGTCTCCTTAATGGCAAATAATTGTCCTTGAACTTTCTATCATTATTACTGTTATTATTATTTTATAGTATTGTTCTGTTTATTTTTATCCTCCTGCTGCTAAACTAATTTGCCCTTGTGGGACAATAAAGAAATTGAATTGAATTGAATTGAATAAAACTCCATCTGTGACCCAAACCAGGCGTCTAACATGCTGACACTACAGTCAGTGGGAGGAGTCTCAGTGCTCCATTAAAATGCTCAACTGAATCAGAGATGTGTGGGTAAAACAAGATGCTTTTGGGACAGCTGGGTTCTCATCATTAGAAGGGTAAGGAAGGGTAAAGAGGGCTGTTGTACTTACGTCCTGACTAACCTGTAATGACACCGTGTGGTAACTGGCTGGTACACCCTCATCCTCCTCATCATCACTGTAGGAACGCGATGGGCGCTGGCTGAAGGTCCTGCTGCTGCTTCGCCTCACGCTGCCTCCGCTGTCCTTCTCCCTGCCGCCTGCCTTCTTCCTCATCCGAGACTTGGAGGTGTCATATTTGTGGCTCTTCTTCTTGTCGTGGTTGCGGTAACCTGGACAAGTATGAGGAAACAGAGAGGCGATCTAATCTCATCTGAAATCTACCAGAAGCATGGCTGTCTGAAACATTTGCCCTTCCTGCTTAAAGGGTTTAAAACATGCTATAATAATGGGAACAATTAAAGCCACAAGCAGCTAAAAGAGAGCCCTCGCAGCTCGGTGCACATCCAGCATGCTGCTGCTTGGGTGTGCTGGAGATGTGGCCGTGTGGATGCAGTGCAGTTTACCTCCTCGTCTCAGTAAGTGGCGATGGAAAGTACACAGTAATTACACCGTTTTATATCATCCATGAAACCACTAATGAAAATAAGCTCATTTCTGCTGCTTGAATCCAGCTTTTGACCACATGTGAGGCACGGATGTTTCATTCATCATTTCTTGGTACTTTCCCACGGACACTGGAGAAACTGGAATGTGAATATATCATCTGGCTTCATAGATCTGCGTGTCATCTGCATAGCAGTGTAAATGTATGCTATGCCTTCTAATGAATAATGTAAACAGAATTGGTCCTAGCACTGAACCCTGTGGAGCTCCATAATTAACCTCAGCGTGTGAAGAGGACTCATGAATGTGTTCCAATATTAAATCTTAACTTCATTTATGGACATCTGTGGTTTGATGTGTTTGCATGAGTGGACTGAATGTGTTGTTATCAACATCTGGTGAGACTTTCATGACAGTCACACCTTTAGAAATAAACTGGTGATGTGTTCAGTACTGACCTGCTATATTTAACTCAGTGTGTTTAGTACTAAGTGAACAAAGTTTAATAGTTCTTCTGATAAAACCAACCAGACGTTAGTGTCTCACCTCCATTGAGGCTGGCCTCCACAAACACTCGTATCGCTCTGACACACAGCTCAAAGTTGTCAGGCGTGACGTGGGCGGCGTCTCGAACGATGAAAGAAAGCGTCTCCACACACTTGATGAGAGACTTTGTGTCGTGCTGGCCAAGGTCCTGACCCAGTGTCAGACTGTACTGGTTGACCAGTGGGTGATTCAGCTGAGCCTTTGACCCGACTGTGGGGGTCTTACTTATCTCAAAGTCATCTTTCCCAACCTGTGGGGGGGGGGGGTAAAGAAACATCTGAAATAAAACAAGCATCCCATGTTCTTTCCATAAATTAAGCTTTCAAATAAAATCAGGAAAAGCAACATGTCCTTGGCTTTATATATGATACTGTTACAGTTTCAGTGTCATATGCAACATACTGTTACTCATGAAGCAGGTGTGAGTGTGAGTGTATGTGCTAACCACGAGCCACCCACTGCTGGCTACATCCACATCAGTGGCCGAGCGTGGGATCCTGGTCTTGCTGTGCTCAGTGTAGACCTCCGAGTCCGATGTGTAGCCTCGGTCTAAGCTCACTTCACTGGGATGATGAGACGACAGCTCACTGTCTGACTGGGCACCTGCAGTAAATGCCAACAAAGACATGTTCATGTAAACTCCTAACATGATGTTTTTATGTATTTCTATTTGCTCTTAGACGCTTGTTCAGCTGAACCTGTGTCATTGTCAGCTGTGGCCGAGGTAAGCTGGAAGGCGACAGGAGGTTTCACTCCAGCTCCGATGCACTCCAGCAGTGAAAAGAGCGTGTACCAGTCATCTGTACAGTGGATATTGGCTGCATTAGTCTTCAGCAGCTCATGAAGGCCATAAGCCACCTCCCTGCTGACCCGGGAGAGGACATGGGGCTTCATCATCAGCAAGAGGCGGAGGGAGAGAAGAACCTGTGGGCGCACAGCGAGAGAGCACTGTGGTAATCTGTTCAAATCGTTTAAGCCAGGGGTCGGCAACCCTGGGCACGAACGGTTAACTGATGGCACGACCATAGCTGGACTGGCCATCGGCCATTTTTCATCCATTTTTAATGGGCCGATGATTTTTTTATTTTTTTTTTGTAACGGTATAAACAATGAAAGGTGGTGGATTGTCCCGATGCTGGCCGATGTGTAAAAATAACTCAGTGGTTTGGTGGTGGCGGAGCTCCAACAGAGGCCAGCAGGTGGATGAGGGAAGGGGAGTGTGTGGTTTTTCCCATATTTCTAACATGTCAGTTTATTTTGTTGTGATTTATTATCAGCCAGACCCATATTTGCTTTAAATGACAAATGTATTTAAGACGGAGTGATTTATGTCAGTCTGGGATGGTACGTGTTAACAGCCATAGTTCCTACCTGCCGGATCTTCTTTTCATTGATATTGCTGTTATGACTGATGAAGCCGAGCTGGTGAGTTGTTGACTAAATAACGTGTTAAAGCTACAAATATGACTATTACCAAACTGTACTGTCACTAATAGGGTTGCTTTGTTGATGTTGTTTTATTTTAGTGTCTTTCAGTTGATTACCTGGCTTCTGTAAAGGCACGGTTACTGTACTGGTGTTAGCTTATGCAACAAAGGCAGCAATCAGATGTCCGAGCCTGAGTACCACACAGTTTCATCAGTTAAAACACACCCTTACGGTGGGAGTTTACTAAATTAAATTGTATTTTCTGTTGTACAGTTCATTTGCTGTTATGGATAAAAAGTCTTTTTTTGTTTCTAAATAGCTGATAACTATTCGCTGACAGCTGCCAACATCTGCAAACAAATATAATCCTATGAAGTTGATCTATATAGTGAGTAACTGTTCATATAGAGCGTTATTAAATTCATTGCTAATGCAGTCATACGGCACACTGACCTCTGGGAGAATTTTAGAGGCACTCATCATCAGAAAGGTTGCCGACCCTGGTTTAAGCACATCAGACATTTCCAGTCTTATTTTATTGGTAAATTCTAACGAAATAGTAAACTCAACAACATTATGCATAAACAGGAAACAAACCTTTAGATCTAACATGCACTTGGCCCAAAGTGCTTGCTGGATCTAAATGATTTACTCTTCCTGCTTTCTTTGCATGCTTCTGAAATCCTCACTAATCTGCCGTTTGACTCAACGCATCGAGTAACAAATACTCGAAAGATTGTGTTGTGGTGGATAAATACTTTGTCTTTTTAAAGAACAACAATATTCAAAATAGAACAACACAGGTATTTTAAAATGACATGCTAATCTGTATCCATGTCCAACATGCCACATTCACACCAGCACGTTCTTCTATGCTTTTCAGTGCTTTCTGACACTCACACATGTTCATACTCTGATGGACGCATCAGAGAGCACGGTCATCGTGCTGATCAAAGAGACCACCAGCACAGGTGGCTTTGCACCAACAGCATCCAGCTACCTGGGTTTAAGCTGCCCTAAAACTGAGACTGTCTGCTAACTTGATGATGATCCGAGTCTGCAAGACCACATCTGTGTGCCGGGGTCAGGAAGCATCTTTGTATACCTGCGAGCTGATGTCTTCTCGTCGTAGCAGGCGAATTGCAAGTCGAAGGAGTCCCACCACAGCTCGTTCCACCAGGAAGCAGCTCTCATTAGCATGAACGCAGAGCTGGCAAAGGTGGTCGCGCACCGTCTGCCACACACAGGACACACGGTCTCTGCTCACAAACGCAGAGAAACAGCTCGTTATTGTGCTCAAAATCACTGACAACACAAACGATGTCACAAGAGTCATTCCCACCGGTTCTCAAGAACAATGCGCAGCAGCATCTCCAGGCAGAAGGCAGCATCCTCTTCATCATACGTCTCTTCATCTGGGGTGACTGATATCAGAGCCTTGACAGGAGAATCCAGGTCATTTAGTGTGCTTATGTTGAACCATGAGGTGAATGGTAAGGGAAACACTAAGCTAACACTTGTTAAAGTATGTGCTGAACAACAATAACCTTCATGAGCTCTTGCAGAGACTCCAGCTTCAGGAACTTGCTCTCGGTGATCAGCTTTTCTGGGTCACATTGCTGGAAGACAAACAGCAAACCTACTGATGGTGATCTGATACAGTGTCAGCTGTCCGAACAGTGTTGGTCAAAGTGCACAGCTCAATAAGGCCAAATGTGTAAAAATAAACTATGAAGCAGGCTAACGTTGTTCCCATTTTCACAGATTTAAATCCAGTTTGTTAAATATCACGGCTGTAACGTTCATATTATAACAAACCAAAACAATCACCGGTGCTGTCGTCATTTAACTGAATAAAAGTCAGACACTGCAACATGGGGCTGGTTTTAATTAGGCACCAATTACTGTAACTACAAGTAGTCTGATTACTCGGAGCATTGGCTCTGTGTCATTGTTGCTACGATATGCCTTCACTTGAACTGTATTTGAAATAAAGCTGAGGATGGCAGCTGGTGTTTGGACTGTGTTCAGAGATCGCGGTGAGTCCAGTACCTTGATGCAGTGGACAGCAGCCTGTTTGGCTTCCTGGTTTTCTGTGGACGGTCCTCTGAGTCCTGACTGCTCGGCTCCACTAAGCGTCAGCCAGTTGAAAACACTTAGCACTGCTGACTCGCCACTGAATGTAACACATGAGGAGAAAACGTCCTTTTACTCCATGGCCTCTTAGCTAGCACATGCCTTTGTACTGGTTTTAAAGATCCGGTCTGTTCTACAGGGAATTAAACGTGAAGCTGGTATTTCACAAACATGCAGAGCTAACCGCTGAGCATGGGAGCAGCTGAAAGCAGTTCTAGCAGGTAAAAAAAAAAGTTCACCAGTATTTGGGAAAAAGTCACTGTGTGGTGACACTTATTGGTCTAAAAGATGGAGGATGAGATTGGTGTGTACCGATTTGAAGGGGTTTCCTCTCTCTGAAGAGAAATCTTCCCATTGGGCTCTACAAAGTCTTCCACCTGAGGACACAGGCAGGTAGGTGTTAGCACAACTTTATGTCTCTCTTTACAAAAGACAAACAAACAGTAGATGCCACAGATGATCTATGCAGTACTATCAGAAAGCGAGGACAGAACAACGACCTCAACCATGGCTTTGGGCAGCAGTTCAGCTCTGAACAGCTGCAGCAGCGAGTCCACGATGTTCTTCCAGCCCTCCCTCAGGATGTTGCCATGCCGATGAGCGAGGTCGAACACCGTCTTGGCGGCTGTCTGGGCCTTACTGTTACTGCCAAACACGGTGGGAAGATTCTCCACAGACTGTGTGTGGGGGGACACACAAACACTATTTACACATCTGAATACATTACTGTTACTGAACAACATGCAGGACAACACAATTAGATCATTCACAAACTCTGTTGTTTCTGTAGATGTTTAAGAAGCTGAGAGCTGTGAGGAAGGCTTCTTTTAAACAAAGGTCGTTTTAAGGTGCTGACAGTGGGGACTCTCTGCTGACATCAACAGGTGGAGGAGTGGTACTGACCCAGCCACGTGTGAAAACATCCTCTCAGTGCATCAGCAGGAACATTGAATGAAATCTGGATCAATTCATTAGTGACAACAAACGTGTGTCTGTACAAGTGTAAACTGCTGTGTTCACTCATCCTCACTACAGTTGTGTGTGGCACGGCTCAGTGTTTGCTGTGGAGCACAACTGATACAACAGTACATTTTCTCACAATCACAGTTCAGTTCACGGCACTATTTATGTGTTAGCACTATTTATATGTTAGCAGATGCTACATTTTGTACACATGTTTTAATGTGGGGTGTGTATCAGAGGTGTCAGTTTTTCTTCAAAAACCACCACACGATGATTGTGTGAACCAGAACGTCAAACTAACCAGTGACAGTGGACACAGTCAGGAACTGTGTTCTTTAATCAGCTGATCCCCAAAACACGTGATTGGACTAAGCAGTGTCACATGTGCACTTACTGTGTGTCAAAGGTACGGCAGTGTCTTTGGCTGTGAACAGAAGCGATTTAAGCTGTGGACCCACCTCGCTGCTCAGAGTGGTGAACTTGCAGAGGGAGATGATCAAATTGTCAAACACGTCATTGAAGCCATAGTGAGCTGCAATCATCGCACATTTCCTGCCAAACACAGACGACCGCACACTTTAACAGCTGACAAACACAAAGTGTTTACACTTCATTCTTTACTTCAACTTAACAACTGAACTCCTGACAAAACTACGCCTGTTTTAAAACGTGCATTTTTTCTCCTACAGTAGTCACACGATTTGTCCGTCCACAGTTAACAACAGTAACTTGTGTGTGGGTGGACCGTGCTTCTCCTGCAGGCTAACCCGTGGATGTGGACATTTAAAGGCCGTTTCCAGCACTACAACTCGCAGCGTCTCGTAGCATTTACCACTGAGTGCATCTGAGCGCTGTATACCTGAAGCCAGTGATGGCCTTCTGGATGATGACATCATCGAGGCTCTTGTCAAAGACATAGGAGAGTGCAGCGATAGTGGGGCCCCATGTCATGGTGAACAAGTCATTGTCGTAGCTGCCGGGCGGCAGGTGGAGAAAGACGCCTTCGGACGAGGCGCCGCGGTGCAGTAAGACGCTCCACACATAATTCTCCTTCACTAAACCAGTCTGCTCGTCCGGCATCACAATCTCCTCGTTTCTACAAAGGAAAGAACATCAGTCTATTCATGAGCCTCGGACAGCTGCCCGCCTTCTTTAATCACATCAATATGGAAACAGCTGGAAGCTCTTTAGATCTGTGTTGATGCAGGTAAGGAAACCCCAGAAGCCTTATTCTGTTCATCCGGATGTGGCGTTTCAGCAGGAGAAACATTAAACGCTACATGCAGATGAACAGAATCAGCCTTCTGCTTTTAAATGAGGTGAATGAAGCAGCGTGATGGGCGTTTTTAACAAGATATCCTGAACCAGGATGAGCACAGAGATGAGGCTCAGGTCTGGCTGCTGATAGCAGATGCTAACACATCAGGGGAGTTGTGCTGTGCGCCTTACTTGATAGCATTGTAGATATCCTCCAACATGTCCTGGTCAAAGTCTTTGTTTCCGTTGACTCCCTTTAGATTTTTCTTGAATTGCTGTTTTAAAGTGAAACATCGTGTTAGCAGTGATCAGCATTGGTTTCACTCTACAAACTCTATTCAAACATGTGACCAGTAGACTTTTATTTCCACTCACACGTGGGTGAGAGCACCGATGTGTGATCCTTTGGCATCTAGTTCTTTGTTCAGAGCATCACACCAACAGTTAAAAGGCCTTGGTTGGACACGCACTCATGTGTCATTTAATATATTTTAGGTGCATCATTAGGAAAACAGCGATGCCACAGAGACACAGAAACAGGATCCTGCTAAGGATCAGGAACATGCCATCTGAAACGCACAGTGGTCAGTATCAGCGCTGGTCTGGGAGCAGCTGCTGGAAACAGCACGCTGGGTTTTATGGACACAGTACCTACCATCCCACCGCCCTCAGCTGAACCGCACTCGTGTCATGTTATTGTCGGAGAACACGATCTGATGTGCACACAGCCATAGTTTTCCCATTCCAAAAATAACTGGTGCCAACACATGCTGTGATGAATGTTACATACTGCAACAAGCTCCTAAGTAAGCGAAGTGCCAGGCGCCACTTTTATTGGCCCTGTCCAAACTATTGTGTGGACGTCTGTGTGTTGTCTGACCCCGAGCTCGGTGAGTTTTTCCCCAGACTGCAGCTGAAAGCGCATAGAAATGATTTTAATACACAACAACAGACGATGAGGTCAGACCAGCTTTTATTAACTATGTGAACATAAGAAGAGAGAAAGCAAGTGTGTGCTCGTCAGTGAGTGCCACACACCGTTTAGGCTTCGACACCGTCAACCAAAGGCAGAGAGCACCGACATACACCCTCCTCCCTGACTGTGTGGAGCCACTGACTACAGCTGTGGGCTCTGAACCAGCAGCTTCACCAGTGCCAACACCAGCTTTGTTAGAGGAATGTCAAACCACCACATGTGTCATGTTTAACAAAAATAAAATGACATGACTGAGACAAAAACGCTGGTATTTTGTAAATATAATAAAAGCAGCGTCCTCCTATTGAGAGTAACATCCTCCCCTCTTAATGCTCTCTGGCTGCTATGGTATCGCGTAAATATTTCTTTCAAAATAAGACGCACAACTACAACACGGGAAAGACCCAGGGAAACAGAGTTAACAATAAAAACCCCGAAGACCATAAATTTCACACCCGAGCCTCAACTCTCAGGGCCCGGTACCAAACGACTAACGGACCGGTACTGGGCCGTGGACCGGGGGTTTGGGACCGCTGGTCTAAACTCTTTGATGTACTTCTCTTTAATTTGCTGTTTTGCTGAATGGGTTCGTTTGTGTTTATGGGTTTCTCACGCATGCATGTCAGAACCAGTGCTGTGGTTTTACTCTCAGCCTCACCAACATTCTGCTAGAATACAAAGGTCAACAACAACATTATTATCATTATCATTAGTAGTATTATAATCATATTTACAACATTTATGGCAGGTTTCAGTGACAGTGTTGTGTTATTTTCGTGCTGATGTGGTATCGCGGGAGGGATACTCTGTGTAACAGCAGCTGTAACAAACAAGCTTTGCAACTAGCTTCAGTTTAAACGTCTCTATTAACTCGTGCACTGAACTTTAAATGAAACAAAGATTTTTCTTACACTGACTGCACCACCTGACATGAAGTACAACAGCTCACCATTTTCATTTAGCTCGGTATATCGTTATTTAAGAGAGAGCTGCAAACTTTACAATAGTCAAACATAGTGTAGATCAGGGGTGTCAAACTCAAATACACAGTGGGCCAAAATTCAAAACTGGAACAAAGTCGCGGGCTAACATTAATATTTATTGAAATATATTTATTCCTCCAGATATAAGAATGAATCTTTTCTTATGGACTCAAACACGTTTTGCTGAAAAACTGAATATGGAACAAGCAAAGCTTAATACTAAACAATATATATATTAGCTGTATAATACCAGTAGGCCAGCTCTAATAGTAATTTGGTATGGCTTCGCGGACCAAATGTAAGTAGGCTGCGGGCCAAATTTGGCCCACAGGCCAGAGTTTGACACCTATGGTGTAGATAATCAGGATGTTGACATTGTTAAAGAAATGATAATGAAGGTATAAGAAACAGACTCATGCTAATGCATTTGACTTTTCATTTCTTATCACTGAAACAACCTTAATAGTCTTCACAGTGTTTCCATGGACAGTCTCTCTACTCAACATGTTTGTGCTTTAAAACACTGCATAGAAATAAGTCAGCATTAGGGCTGCCACGATTTGTCGACTAGTCACGATTACGTCGACTATCAAAATCGTCGACGACTGATTTAATAGTCGACGTGTCGTTTGAAGCTTTGTAAGATCGCAAAAGACGCAGAAGTAGTAGGATTTAAGAGTGTAATAACGGACTGAAACAGAAGATGGCAGCACTGCATGTACAAGGATGCCAGCTGCCGTTAAACCCCGAAGAAGAAGAAGCAGCTGTGTCCCAGAATTCATAGCGCGGCCCAGCTCAGTTTCCAACAATGGCGGCAGCTAGTTATTTTAATATTACTCTTATATTCTTTCTGGGTCACAAAATACGTTTAACATATTTTCAGGCGAGAATGTAGCTGTGTAAACCTCAAATATCTGCTCAGTTTATCAAGACACCACATATTTTCAAAAGCGCTCCGACGTTTTCGGAGATGTCTGTTACCCACTAGCTCGATAGCTAGCCGGGGGCTAGGTCACTAGCGCCGTGAGAACACCGGACTCCCAGCAAATTGTTTTCAAACCCACCGCCGTCTTTCGCGACTCAGGTTAAATATATATGAGTCACTTAGATAAATTAAAAATGTTGTTGTTTGGCTTTTTTTTTTTTTTTTTTTTAGTATTTTATTTGTTCCTGAGTAAATCGGTTTGGCTGAGATTAAAGTTATAGTTTTTACACAGCTGAATAAATGTAAAGCAGACAGCTGATTATCAGAAGTGTGAGATGCTGGAGAATTTACTCCGGTGTCCTGTTATATTTTAGATAGCAAGGAGTTTATTAAACTTCACCGAAACAATCTGCAGATTTCATTAAAATTGAATAAACTATCATCTTGTCTTTATTTTTAGTTAGCACCTTAAAAGCTTAAAGCTGTAAGCTAATGATAGTTATATAAGAGCAGATGCTGCTGGTGCAATAAGCTGTAGTTTTACGTCCAGTGGATGATGATCTGATTAGTCGACTAATCGCATAAATAATCGGTGACTAGTCGACTATCAAAATAATCATTTGTGGCAGCCCTACTCAGCATCAGGACTTTTCTCTGTTAACGAGCTCCCTGCTGACCACCGAGTATTTACTCGATTACTGTGGGAAACAGGGCGGACGTTTTACGCTTCATTCAGCCATTATTACTCATGCACAACAGGCTGGTGAATGAGAACCACAACAACGACTTTAATATCTTTGTTATTAGATTGTGAGTCCAACAAGGGACAATTGTTGAAAATCAGCAGCAGCTATAAACCTGTGTGCGGTACATCAGTGTCATGTCTTGCACTTGAACTGTGTTAAACTGCACTGTCCCTTTTAAATAAATAAATTCAACCATCAATGTTTCCTATGATGTCTGCAGCTGTAAGAGCTTCAGTTCTTCTGAAGGACCCACATATGTGAGGCACATACTGGTGTTGGGCTACAGGACCACTACAGGACCAGTCAAACTTCTTCCACACCAAACTTGTTTATTCACGTCTTTATGGTGCACAGTCAGGTTGGACGTGAAAGGGGCCACACCTGAACTATTCTCAAACCGTTGGGAGCATGAGATGATCCAAAATATCTCAGCACGCTGACACATGAAGTTCACTGAACCTAAGGAGCTGAGCCTGAACATCAGCCCCACACCCTGTGCCACTAACCCTGGTCAGATAGCTCTGTTCTCCTGCCTGCTGCTAGGACTCGTCCACTGGGTAAGAAGACGGTGAACGATGATTCCTCCAGAGAGCGCGTGCACTGCTCCTGAGTCCAGAGGTGGCATACTGACTCATGGGATACTGATGTGCACATCACTGCAGCTGATGCTGTGCCTCACACTTGGTGTAGTAACACTTGGAGTGCAGCAGTACATGAAGTTTGTCAGTGTGTAGTAACTGATTCTGCAGAAAGCCGTCTGCACACTACACGCCTCAGGTGTGATTCTACCTGGCCTACCTCTCTGATAATAATAGCATTAACAGCTCACTGTGGACTATTTAGTAGTGAGGAAATTTCCCGGCTGCAGTTGCTGCACAGGTGGTATCCTATCAATATGACCCAGCAGCTAGAGGCTCGACTTCACGCACCTGTGGCCATGAAGTGATTGGGACACCTGGATTTTGACAATATAATGTAAACAGATGCATAGCTGTAATCATTCGGGTTAGGTAATTATCATTAGTAGACCATATGAATATATCTTCCCATCACATTGGTAGTTCATCCCAGTGTTACCATTGTTGCTTGGTTACATTTTGGCAGTTGAGTCTGGTTTGATGAGGTTCAAACTACCATCCCTGTGACACTCAAACACAACCATCATGTTAGATTCAAGCTTCTTACTGAGCTCTTTGTTTTTATGTCCTGTTCGACGCTCCTGTTGCAGCGGTGTTGTCCGGTGACATTTGCCATGTTTGGGCTTCCACAATAATAAATCTCAAACGCTTCGTATACGTGTTATCTTATTTCAAAGCTCCGTTCTTGGTGCTACGGAGGCATATCCTTTCAGACCAGTGTTGGGGGAATGACTGCTGTCCATTTACACAAACTGACACGAGTAGTTCATGCTTCACAACCGCACACAGGTGTGTGATCACTTACCTCTACGGTCATGGGGATGTTCTGCTTGCGGACATTGTGGTTATGCTGGTCAGTGTTCAACATGATGACAGCGTAGGCCAGGGCGAAGCCAGCATCGTTGCTCATGAAAGGAAAGCCGTTGACTTTCTACAAACACAGAGCATGGACCAGATATCACACAACAAACAGAGGCTGCTGTGCCTCTATGGCACACTACAACTACTCCCCGTGTTCTGACCTCCAGATTCACCTCTCAGCTGATACCACACTGACCCCACACAGTGGAAAACCCATTTACAGTGTCACTGCCTAGAATGAATCATCTTCTCTTTCAAAGCCTACTCCTGTGTGCGGCTGGCCTAAAAAAAAAAAAAGGGACATTACTAGGAATAGTTTCCAGGTCACATGGCTCCTCCTGCTATTTTGAGGCGTCAAATGTTTCCCCTGTGGAGTTTGTCCTTTGCCTGTCACACTCTATATGTGACTCTGTCTTGACACTTATGTCATCCCACTGCTATAATCTAAACAATCTGCAGGGTTGACCACAATACTGAGGGCCGCCTCTTACAAGTGGAGTTACCTTGTGATGAACACGCTTGGTTGTGACCAGACTGTGAAACATGTGAATGTGACCGAGTTTGTTTCCAGGTATGTTGGAACGAGTAAAAGTATTAAATTATAAATGCACTGCACTGGGATTAGGGTCTATTAGGGGACACTAGATAATTACATAATCCAAGTCTTCCCAGTGGTAACATTATTAGCCAAAGAACAATAGAATAAAAGAGTATATGCACATTATCAGTCTTTTGTTTGATGCCACTGGCGAGCTGTTCGGCTGCATGCCTGCGTTTGCCCTGTGACAGCTGGCACAGGCTCCATAGGCTGCCTCCTCTTTCTGCAGCACCGTGCTGCCACTTAACAGCTCAGTTCTTGGAAGACCATTGTAGGAACTCCCCCCATAGCTGCTTTCAGACACATGCACCGTCCTTCCAGTGACTGAAGCACACTGTTCAGGCAAGCTGTGATGGACACATCAAACTACACAGCATCCATCTGTCCATTTTCTGCCACTTATAATGGGTCAGATATCAGGCGGAGCAGCCTAAGCAGAGACATCCTGAGGCAAGATGTGCCCAAAACACTCAAACTGGGGGCATCCCAGTCAGATGAGTGACTCTACACTGGAGCTTTCAGAACAACCAAGGGAGAGCCGAGACATGACAGAGGAGGATGATACCTATGAAGCGCCTTGAGGCGACTTTTGTTGTGATTATATATGTATATATAACTAAAATTGAATTGAATTGTGATCTCACTCTTTCAGTCAGTCTCCACTGTGGCCATATGTGAGGGCAGGAACATACACTGACCACAGAATCAACAGCTTCGTTTTCAGGCTTTTCACCGTAACAGTGTAGTGTCCACATCACTGCAGACACGGCGTCAACCTGTGATCAACAATCTGTCACTGTTCCATTTCACTTGTCCTAACTGACTGCAACTACCTGCAGTTTACTGCCGTATCAGGCCAAGACAACCACATCAGCTGTGAACAGCAGAGATGTGATACTAAGGCCAGAGCCCCTCCACGACTTGGCTGTGCCGAGAGATCGTATCCATCAATGCTCTGAACAGAACCGATGACAAAGAGCAGCACAGGCCAACTTTCACCAGGAGCAATGACTCCAATGGTAATGCACACCAAGCTCTTAGGGAGTGCCTGCAGCAAAGGGCCAGTCATACCAGAGACACTGTCCCAATCTTCCATGCAAAACTAAGACAGCCCTACAAGGTCCAGAGAACCTCAGGGCGAACCCCGTCCACCCAGGGGTGAGGTCCAGCGGACCACCCAGGCGACATGACGTCTCCAGCCTCATTGTTAAAGCTTTTTTATTTGTGGGACCTGAAGTGGTGCATCGGTGCAAACGAGGCTCAGTACCTGCTTCCCTGACCTGGAGGAAAGCAACCCCCTCGTCCACTGGGAAAAGTCCCAGTATACAGACGCCAAACTGGGGGAAACCAGTATACCAGGCTCTGTATCCTAGGCTCAGGCTCCTTCTCCACACAAGCGCTGACCTTCAGATCACCACCCAATCCACAAACCCCTGAACCCCTATTGGCCCTAAAGTGAGAGGTTGATAGGAATCTAAACCTCAGTGGGATCATCACATTATTACTGTTGTGCCCGATCCTGCTACAGCAGTCAGCTGATGCTCATTCTCAGGTCTGTTTCATCTCTGATCACGCTCTTATTATGACCTTTGCAGGTGTCCAGCCTTCTTTTAGCTTTAGTATTCAAACTAAGAGTGAAATGACTTAATCTCTGACTCAAGCGCAGCCTAGACCACGTGTGGCCTGATATCCTGCTGTGTCCTGCAGTAATAATGAATTGTAGGACGTGTCCCTTACATGCCAGTTGTCTGTGAACGTTTCCAGGAGTCTCTGAATGACAGGAGCCTCTCCAGGTAATCTGAAGGCCTCCAGGTAGAGCCGCAGGGCCTCGTCAATACGAAGCCCCTGGAAGGTAAATGTGCTGGAAAAGAAACCAGTCAGATTATTGTTTGCTCACACGGTGCATTACTGGTTATTGTTCCTGAACACACACGGCTCCGCCTGTGAAGAGCACACGTTGAAATGAAAGGATGCTAAGCCTACTTCACAAAGCTGTCCAGGAGTTCCGGGTTCTTCCGATCGCTGACGTACTCGCCAATCATTTTCTTGTCCAGTCGGGGGTTTTCCCTCAGCCACTGGGCCACCTGGTTGTTGTCTATGGGGCTGCTGAGGAGGCCTTTCTCCTGGAGGAACTGGATGCCTTTCTTGGGCTTCTGGTTAAACTGCTCCGTACCTGTGATCAGCAGCTTGACACACAGCAAGAAACGCTGCAGATGTTATTCTTTACGTTACTCTCATTAAATGAATTCCACATACCTTTTTCTTTGTTCTAATTTCCATTAGCTCGTGTGAATCAGGTAAACAGGACAAGAAACGCTGAGGCTTTTTCAGACTTCTCTTCTCAGCTGGAGAAAAGAATTTCTGTTAGTCTCAGCTGAACAGTTTCCACGCAGCGCTTAGACAAACTTTAAAGAAGACGGAGGCCTCACAAAGGTCGCCGTCTCCCTGATCCTGTCTGCCCAGCCTCATCTTCTCGGCCATTAGATGTCCACTGGTTGGAGGATACACTGGTGCTTTTTCAGGCTGCGAGGGACTCAAACCATTGGTACTGCCAAGTCTACTAACATCTGTAAACAGAAGGGAAATGTTTTTACTGAAGCTGTCCATGTCCAACGTGTGTGCTATTCAATCACATGACAAAGGTGAAAAAGACAGTAAAATGACACCCAAGCTGCATCTATGAGGTGTGAAGTTATCTGTGCTTATACCAGCTGCAGAGTCTGTTTCAGCTTTGGCTGCACCCTCTCCGTCTGCCAGCGCAGTCTCTGCTTGGTCTTGCTGAGCTATGCTGCTTAGCACCCTGGCCTGGCAGTGAGCTTCGATGCTGTCGATCACTGTGAGCAGCGCCTCCAGTGACAGGAGGTGGGTGGTGTACAGCTGCCCCGACACGGGAAACGCGTTCTATCGCCACAGAAGAAAAAACACTTTCACATAATACTCACATCATAATCTACAGAATATTAGCCTGCAAACGGTCTATTGTCCAGGTACATAATACTACCTGTGAATACAGTGTTATAATTAGCGTTCCTACGACTGGACATGTTTGGCTCTGTTCTGACTGATCTTTTGTTTCTGTCTGCTTCACTTGGATCATCTCTGGCAGCTTCGTCTGAGGTCATTTTGAAGTTGATGGACTATTTGACCACATGTGTACCACTGTGCAGCATCCTCTCTTCTTTTAAATGCCTGCAAGCTGAGGAGCCTGGCCGGAGGACTCCTCCTCCTGTTGGGAGACAGCTCTCTGCAGTCCTGACTCACACAAAACATGGTTCTCATGTGAATAACATGAGTTTATGTGATTAGTGCATGTTGTTTTTATTTACATTTTACACAGCCCAAGTTTTCGAGACTGTGTTTATACATTGATTCAACATCACTGTTGCACGGCAACCAAAACAGCTGACATGTGCAGTGGACGATGGGGAACAGGACGGTGGTGCAGTGAAACGGCTGGTTTGGAGATCAATGCAAATCTGCTTTCTGTTATCACCTGTATGTTGTTCCTATGACCTAAAACACTAATATTTTTCAAGTGGTGCCCAGTGTGTCAGAGCCAAACACTCAGGAGTAGAAGAAATGGAGGACGCTCTAAACCTCTTCTAACAGAAAACTGGTTTCTATTATTTTGCCATTGAAATACATACAAACAGAACAACTGCAGCAGTCTGCTCTCAGTACAAAAAGGTAACCAGGGCCTGTTCATCACTAGCAAGCCTTTCAGGGCGGGTTACCTTAGACAGCAGCTTGGTGAGGTCTTCAAAGAGGTTGGAGCAGTAAAAGTCACAGTCATAGTTAATGTAGAGCTCAGTGACAAAACTGGGGATCCTCCATAACTGGACCAGTGCCTCCAGAGCCACCTCCTTCATCTCGTAGGGCATCTTAATGTTCTCTGAAGTGATGATGTCTATGAGCTTCTTCAGGTACATCTGAGCAAACAGAGACATGGCCATCAGGTCCTCAGGGACTAACACTATGAAAGCTGAATGACAGGAGTGTGGATCAATGAGAACAGCTACCTCCAGCTGAAACTTCAGGTGCACTCTCATGCTTTCAAAGAGCAAGAAGCAAACCCGTATGGATGAAGCATACAGGTTCATACGGTCCACACTCAGCAGCTGGAACACAGATGAGGTACTTCATCAGCAAGGCCTCATAACTACACCAGCGTACTGCCCTGCAGAGGACTCAGGCCTCGACAAAGAGAACCAATCAGTCCATCTGAGGTCAGATAAATCAGCCGAGAAGGTTAAGAGGAGATCTCTGGGTTTATAACCTAAAAACACTCCGGTCATGTCTGTCATTAGCAGTGAAACACAAATATATGGTGCACACTTTTAGCCGTCTCAGTAAGGAACCTGGACCAGATGCTTTAGTTCAATAAAAAGCCAATAATTGCTAAAAAGACTCCGATCAGCACAGAGTTACCAAAATAAGACCGCGGGTTTGACGAGGACTGCTCCTCACTGTCAGCAACGACATCATCTACATTTAATTTACCTGGAACAGGTGTCGACAGAGCTCGTCTTTGACCAGCACTAACAAGGACTGGTAGTTAGGGATGTGTGCTGATTCCAGGGCTACAGTCAGCAGCTGCAGCCCCATGTGCATCATGGCATCAGTGTTGTGGCGGTCATGAGGGTTGGTCAGTGAAATCAGGAAACGAAACAGCTCTCTGAGACACGGCAGGCCATACGGGATGAGGGATGCTCCTACAGACAAGAGGCAAAAGGACAAGAGGTTAGAGAGAACCACTCTACAGCTTTCTTTATGCGTCACAGAAACATGGAACTCTCAGATCATCTTCTGCCCTTCTTGCTAAATTCAGCTGGATCCTACCATCTCTTTGCGTGGACTGTGTGAAGCGGACGCCTCTGGGGTTGACGTAATCCATATCATGGACAGAGGCACTGTCTGACTGCTCTGTAATGGAGTCTTTGTCCTCCAGAACCTCAGGGATGGACTCCACTGAGGCTGACGGGGCTGGTTCAGCCTGCTGGCCCTCAAACTAGACAGAAAGAGGAGCAGCACAAGAGATTAGAGAAGGACAGGGAGAAGCGAGGAAATACAATGTCTCTCACGGAGCCGAAAATGTAAACAAGAGCCATTAGAAACATGTTCACCTGTGCATCTGTAGAGCCAGACTCAGTCCCTGTGAGTGCAATGGCTGCACCAGCGGTTGATGCAGAGCTGCACTGATCCAGGTCAGAAAGGTCTTCCCTGGAAGTAGTTTTTGAGCAGGTGTCCAGGCCGCTGTCAGTGGCTGTTGGGCTGCAGATAGATGAGGCAGAGCTGTCTGAGACGGGAAGGCTGGGATTGGACAAGCCCTCCTCCATGAACGGGACACCACCTGAGAACACAGGATCCAGTCATACAGCGCTCCACCAAAGACCTGAAAGCCAAGCTCTGCTTACAGACGGCTGAGTCCATTATTACGACAGCGCGTCCTACCCGAGAGGTTGTTGTTGAGCGTGCTGGGCTGGCTTGGTTCCATCTGACCGGAGGAACTACGGACCATGTGCCGAGGCGGCCGCGGGGAACGTTTCTGTTTCTTCCATTTAGATGACTCGCTCATGCCACCGGCACGCATCTTCAGCTGGAGGAAACACAGTGGTTCAGTGAGTCAGCTGATCCATCATCACTGAGCAATGACAATGTTTCACTTCTCTTTATATCCAGATCATTTACACACTCGTAATACACAAGAGGCACCGGGACTCGTGTGGCATGTCTTCAGCCGGCGCTGTGTACCTGGAGTGGAGTGCTTTGAAACCAGATTTATATATGCTGGTAGAACTTACACAAGCTGTAATGGACGTTATTGTATTAGTGACTCTTTATTACATGGCGTGCTGCGGGGAGAAGGTCATTCTAACGTCTCAGGTTTATCTGAGCACTTGACGACGTCTCGTTGGTAAACTGTCTCCATACTCTCGCACGTTACTCTCGCTTAGCTAGTGCAGCTTTGTTGTGTTGGCGTCTACTTGCCACATAATTTGCACAGCACGGTTTTCTGCTCTTTTCATGCTACAGTTTAGAAACGAGCTCCTTGACTTGTCTGGCTGATTCTCCTGTGGCGCACTATTACAAACCATCATCTAAAGCAATGAAAATTATTGCACTGAACAGAATATGAAACGAACCCTGTATGCAGATCGCATAGCCCTGCCCCACTATGAGAAAGAGTCAAAAAAGAACAGGAAGAGACTTCTGCTGGAAGAATATTCCCTAAGGTTTTCATCCTCTAACTATTTATTTATTTATTTAACACTTGGGATAGTTGGAAGTCTGTTTTAAATAAAGAAAAACACACATACAAAAAAAAGCTATCTGCTAACAGCTGGGACACATATTGGCACATGAAATCCAACAGCTGTGTGGCCCAAATGAATTCAATCATTTAAAGTGAAGTATGATAATCCAGATGTGAGTATTACACAGTCATAGACTGCTATGTGTCACACAATGACCAGCAGGATCTGCAGGCCTGCTTCCTGTTTTTGTGTCATGTCATGCCTCCATCTTGCCAAGGTCACAGGTAAAGGAAAAGAGGTTAAGGTAGCGAGGGTAAGTCAAAGGTTATTGGGAGAGAATCTATATACTGCCCTAGCCTAAATACTGAGAGTAATCTTCCTTACCTGCACACGTTTGTTTTTCCACAAGATATTGTAAGCCTCAGAAGAGAAGGGGAGCAGGCAAGGCCCGTGATTAGTGATGGATAACATTATCAGCAGATAAGTGGGACCAACACATAACACAACTGAGCATACACATCTATGCACGATGGGAGGAGTGCAAACAGTGCTCCGGATCAGAGTGCACAGTCACTGTAGGCTGTAACCAAGAGCAGCCAGCACAGATGTGTCAGTGGACAGGCAGACCATGCAAGAAGCAACAAGTGCTAAAACTCTGGGAACACCCCAATCTGCATCGAATACACATATGTGACGTGACACGTAACCAGCAGCTCAAAGGACAAACAAGGGTCATTGTTGTGGTGTACAGTGCTGTACCAGTCAGTGCTTCAGAGGCAGGGACATTCACAGAAAGTCCAGACTGAACCACAACAGGCTTTCATAGAGGTGAGCACAGCTGACTGGATGAAGCCGTTTACTTTAACCTGCATCTGACTTGTGTTTGCAGGGATTGAATTTACCTGTAAGCTCAAAGCGTCTTCATATTTAGTCATGTGACAGATCTTCTAATTACACTGAATATATAAAAGATTTACACATTTAAAGCTGTAAAGTGATTTTGCCCATAAAGCCGGTGCAATGTAAGAATGAGCTTCAGATAAAAACTGCCATTAGAAGTTGCAGGAGCAGTCAGCAGCAGGCGAACAGAGCACCACAGTCACGGCTTTAACACCTCTCAGGGGCTCAAGGAGAAAACTCACCTAATTATTTTTGCATATACAGTACAAAGGACTCACAAATGTCATCTCTAACAGTGCAATAAAAGAGCAGCATCTGATAGATAAAGCCAGAGTGTAGCTAGTTCTACTGTTAACTCTTCTTGTTATCACTTAGTGCAACTACAACATGTAATTACAGTCTACACCACAGCACCACTGTGCTGCTCACTGGTGGATACTGCAGAAATGTTGAGATGCTGATGTTTGATTCAACTACATCCTTAAAACCACCGATGTTTAACACTCATGCGCTCATGCACTCCCACCAAGAAGCCATGCTAACCCTGCCAGTTAAGTACCCTGTCTAGCCCACTCTGACTTGTGTTTCTATGCTGCTCTGCACAAATAACATCCTCAGAGTCCAGTATGACAGGTAGGGTCTGTGGGAAGGAGAACAGGGACACATCCAAGTACAGGAAACTTGAAAAGAAAACTAATAGTTACAAATAATAAAGTGGATACAAGCACAGGGGGAGGACACGGACTCAGACGGAAGATTAACAAAGAATAAGAGAAAGCACGATGACAGCAAGCAGCACACATTCACAATCTCAGCCATGTTACCTTCTTCATGTTAGCACCAACATAACTCTTGGCCTCCTCTTTGAACTGGGGGAGTCTGTAAAGAGACATGAACATGTTACAACATCCCATCTACAGTCTAGGACATAAATCACCAACCTCGCCCACGCTGTGCATCTTAGATGATGTAAGTGAATTAGAAATGGAAGCAAACACACCAACAGTCAAAAGACTGGACACACATTCTCATTTAATGGGTTTTCTTTATTTTCATGACAATTTCTATTGTAATCTACGGAGCTCATCTAATCCAGGTTTAAGGTCCCGTCCCAGACGCCTTGATGTCCACTCACGTCTTGGGTCGTTTGATATCGATAAATCACGTGATAGGGTGGGGCTAGGTCTCCCAATGGGTTCATCCAAAACCTCGGCTGATACTGACCCACACCTGTTTTCACACCTTGGCTCAGGTGATTGGGCAGATGATCAATGGCTCTCTTAAAGGACAGCTTCAATCTCTCCACCAGTTCCTCTTAGAACTGAAGAAGCTTCTCAGATGAAACCTCGTCAAGAAACTCAAAGAAGTCCAGTCACTGTTCCTCCCAAGCTCTTTCGATTATCATGACCTGGCTGATCGAGGACCTACACAGACATGATAGCCTGAGCTCTGACTACCTTCCCTCTTTGTTATCATCCAATTACACGTCTCCAGTCCAAATGCCACTCCAGTATCTTTGCTGTTTCACTGAGAGGGTTCAGGCTTGCACAGGACAGACGCATCCCACGCTTGATAGCGTTGTGTGCTTGAAGTAGGCCTCTAGTGTTGCTCGCCATCAGGGTCCTGTTGATCTTGTGGTGTTCTAGGAATTCCAGGATCTATGAGGCATTTGTAGACTTTCTTGTACTGACGTATTCATGTACTGAGCCATGTGCCTGTGCATTATGTACTCTGCCACTGAGAGCACACCTTGGATGGCTGAGTGGAGAACAGCTGGTTTATTCTCATGACTTCCTTCTCTGGTATACCTGTTCAGGCAGTAAGCCGAGGCCATGCTTTGCTTGGCAGTTTCTAAGGCCTAAGACACGGAAGGTAAGGTATTCTTCATCACACCTTTCTCCAGCTCTAACAGTTCCCCAGCTTCCCTCCACACCACCTTGATCTTGGACCAATCTTGGAGGGTGAGGATGATGATATCTCCCGCCTGATGTCCTGGCTCCTCTTCGCCGTAGCATTTATATCGTACATTGTTAATCTCTAGTTGTGATAGCAGTTGCTTCTTCCGAATGTTGGAATGCTGACCTACTGGTTTCGCCGTCAGTCTGGATGTTGGCTGTCGAAGAGGGCTGCCACGATTAGTCGACTAGTCACGATTACGTCGACTATCAAAATCATCGATGACTAATTAACAGCTCATTACAGCAAATGTAATGTGTCTGCATGACAGAGCCAAAGAAAAACAAATTAAAGTTGTTTTTAAATCAAATTTGACTGGTAGTCTTGGAAAAGTGTCCAGTGACTGATTTGTTGAAGTCACAGCAGTAATTCTGTGCCATTCCTTTATTAGCGTGTAAACCAAAAGTTCACGCCTCCCTGTTTATTTAGGCAGAGGCTTTAAATAACTGTTGTATACTGGCCCAGAGGTGGTAACTGGCTCCTGCACGGACACTGCTTTAAAGTTATTTAGTGCATCCTTTAGCCCTGAACCAAAAGCCAAAACACTAACAACGACTTTTTGATTAAAACTCTACAAAAGTACAATAATAAATAATAAAAAACCCCAAAAGAAAAAACATATAGCACTAAACACAGAGCCTGTCATAAGCTGCTTAAGAGGAAATATTACTTTAAGAGTGTCAGCACATTCAGTGAAGCCACAAACGTAAGGCATCACATACAACTGTATGGAATGATTCTATGAAACGTTGGTGAATGTCTATGTTTGAAATAAAAAAGAACTGAACTGAGTACGTTAGTGTGTCACCAGGTTTCTGTGAAGCTAAAGCTTCGCTAGAAAATGATGAGATTAGAGCTCATCAACATCCAAGCACACACACACACACACACACACACACACACACGCAGGCGCACACACACGCGCACACGCGCACACACACACGCACACACACACACACACACGCGCACACACGCACACACACACGCACGCACACACGCACGCGCACACACACACGCACATACACGCACACACACACACACACACGCACACGCGCACGCGCACACACACACACACACACAGTGTGTGCGAGCCAGCAGCCTTCTCCTGACATTAGCTCAGCGTTAATAGAGTGTTGTTCTGTAAGCACGATTATTGGATGATCTGTGGGTCCAACAGATTAACATGCTTAATACGTTCAGCAGCCAATCTAAGACTGAGCTGCTGCTCATTACTCTCTGATGGAGGTGGGTGAGGGTGGAGGGCATCCCAGACTCACATCTCTATTATCTGGGGTCTGTGGACAAGCGGGGGGCTGGGGCTGAACACGAAGGAAATGAGCTGTGAGTCGTATGTGTGTCTGTGTGTGCGAGAGTGCAGGATGAGAACAATAGAGTAAAAGTCCAGACTCATTCATTGCACCTGCTCGTGTGCTGAAATGTCTGTTAGTGAGATTTATGCTAACACAGTCAAGTCTTGTAAGAGGACTTGATAACAAGAATCCAGGCAGCAAATAACAACTGGACTGCTCAGAGGAACTGGCAGCAAACAGCAACAACCTCGGCAAAAACTAATTCTGGACTTCACCGAAAGGACGATAAGCTAGTGCTTTGTGACAAACCCCATGTCAAATAGTCTTAGTTAAGAATGCACAACATCAGGGAGGAGGTGAAACAAATCACACCTTTAATTTAAGCTCTGTTTGTTATCCAGCTGCAGTCGGTTTCACTCACATCAGCAGACATGCTTTTGCTGATTGCTTCTATGTGGCGTTGCTGGCAATGCTAACTCTCAGTGCGTGATGTGTGTGTGTTTAATATTTATAGGGGCTGGAACATTGCTGCTGAATCAGAGAGCAGCTTTATCTATATGCAGATCATACAGCATGCAGCTCAAGTGGCTCATCCCTTTGTCTGTGACCACATGTGCCTGGCACTCCTGAACACATGGTGTGGACGATGGTGCTGTGAGTGAGTGAGAGGGGAGTTTGATTAGACCAGACCTTCCCAAAGTGGGGGGGCGCAGAGCCAATGCAGGGGGGGAGCGGAATGAAAAGGGGGGGGAAAAACAAAACGCTTGGACACTGCTAGCATGGGCGCCCACAGAAACACAAAGCAGGAGATGAAGCATCGCTGAATATGTTTCCAAACCAACTTCATTCTAAGCCAAAGACTAGAAAATATGGTGAAGCAAAACTGCCCTTTGGCTTCACAAGTGCCGAGGTAGGTCTCCCTGCAGGATTGGTTTTCCCTTTGTCGGGAGCAGCGCTGGCTGTTCAAATATCAGAATAAACTTGGCAAACTTCATATACAGAATCTTACATTGGAAGAAACAGACTGAGGTAACAACAGCTTGTGGTGAGTGTTCTGGTCAAAAGACAAACATTTAAGACACAATAAGCATTTCTCTCACAGATCTTACTGAACGTGTGATCATGTATTTAATGTGGATACAAAGCCTGTCAGTGAGCCCACAGCTCACAAAGCTCTGCCTCCACTTTCCAGGCTCTTCTGAATATCCTGCCATGAGGTGCTAACCTGTATCTCTGGCAAACTTACTATGGACATTTATTTTAAGTTCCAAAACGAGAGTGTTTGTCTTACAACCTTCCTCATTTATGTTAAAGATAGTCAGCTTGCCTTCTGCAACAAACCACCAACACAACCCCGTCATTTATTTACCTGGAGAATAACAGCTGCACCATGTCGACCAGTGTATGTTCAGCCGTCTTCCTGAGGAGCTCTGCACACACAGACATTAGAGACATGAGAACCAAAAACTGTGTGAGAGAGGAGACGCCTCTGGGTGGAGACAGTTTAAGACATAATTTGATATTTTTATGTAAATAACAGGACTGGACTAGAACCTCACAGAAGACGGCGGTACAGCCAAAGAACAGGTCGTCCAATAAGATGAATAAGATGTGAAAATGTCTTCTGTTATCAGTGTGAGGCTAATCTCACACAAACACTGTACCTAATGTCGAGTCCTCAGGGTCAGAATGATTTAATATTCTTATTCTTTTAGCTTTATCCTTCACTCCCAGCCTGTCTGAGTACCATTTCACAGGCATTAAAGGATAAACACTGCATCACAGGAGCCGTGTTGTGAAGGAGCTGCTGGAATGTGCCAGTAAAACTTGATCAAACTGTTTCCAATAAGGATGCAATGCTTCCTTGAATTAGCTTCAAATAAACTTACCACTTAGACGCATCTCAAAGCAGATCCTGAAGCAGGACTGCATGATCTCACAAACAGACTCGTTGGTCAGGTGGGCTCCCACTGGTGTCAGCAACAAAGTCCTCAGGACCTGAAGCAGCAGGTACAACTGTACTAACATGCATACTGTGGTTGGCAGTGACAGCGCTGACCAAACAAACGGGGCATACCTGTAGAATTTTCATAAGGACAACTTCATCACTGGCCGGGTCTGTTCCTACAAATCTAGCGTGCGTGACGGCGTCCGCCATGTTCTCAATGGCCTCCGCTGCTGCCTCGTGGCTAGCATCTGCCAACAGACAACAAACAGAAGGTTCTCAAAGAGTCAGACTGTCGTCACTGAAGGGGCGCCGAAGAGAAGCTGACTCTCAGACGCGTGTTCATCGACGAGGTCCAGCTCGACTGGACTTATCCTACATCGTCTTCATCTTGAGCTTTCGCACAGCTGGCTGAATAAAGGAAGACTTGATTCAGTCATCTCAAAACTTATGATGGCCAGTCTTGAGATTTCCTTCATTAATAATCAACTATTACTTTTGCTGCTGCAGAACATGTGGCATACACCACAAGCATATAAAATGATGTAGCACAGAGCACCGTAAAGTGTCGCATATATGTTTGAAAATGCTTTAAAATAATGCAGTGACTCCATGGCACACGTGTACGCTGCACCGAAGGCTCAAGAAGCTTGTATGTGCTGACAGGACAGGAACAATGCTGCTTCTGTAGAGCGCTGTCCACCATCACATCCATGTGTTTGCAGTGAGGTCAGTGACTGCTGCCTTTGGCATGTAGGTACTGCATTCACCACATTTTCTTTCCTAATTAAAAACAATGTTTAAATCTGGAACATCATTTTAAAAGCTTTTAGATTTTTATAGGACTTGACCAAGCAGGCGGTTGAACTGATGTGGCCTCCCGTCTCAACTCTGAGGCTTCCAATACCTAAGACTCAAAAAGGACATTACATTAGGAACCCTAGACATATGTATAAATATCCTAAACTGTGACATGAAGTAAGTGCAGAGTTTCTGCTTGCATGAACCATTTAGGATTTAACTTTACACAGTCTCAAAGGTAACTGGACAAACTAACGTAGTTCTACAGTTAGAGCATTTTTCCTCCAATCAGTGACTGCCAGATGTTCAGCGGTGATATAAATACAGTGTGAGCCATGATATCCAACACGTGGTGGCAATGAGCAACTATGAAGACGTGTTCAAACAGCATCCATCGACACCGTGCTTCAAACCGTGGATCTAGAGACCAGATGTGGCCCTTTATTGAACGTAAGCTTGGACAAACAGCTTACGTCCACCGACTCCTGTCAGAGCAACAGCCCCAGTGTTTTTGAAACCAGAGTGGCTGAGCCATCTTGTTTTTCTTTCCCACCATCCTCACGAGCAGCAATTCATTAACTAATAAGCGGGGGGGGGGGGATTAGGACTATCCCAGCGAGGCAACAATGCAGCCTGTCAACATTAACACTCTGACACAACCTTTCCCTCTGAACATGTGTTTACTACATGATATGTAATTAAAGTTAAAGACACTTCTTGGGAATTTGCTCTTTGACAGATGGTGTGGAGAACAAGAGTCAGTGGTTTGTTTAAGGCTGAGAACTGGTTTCAGAAAAGTCCAGGGAGATGGAGTCATGCTGACATCCCTCCAGAGTCGAGGGCGACAACAACCATGGAGGTCATGTTGGAAACATCCAACACCCACATGGAGAAACTGGAGCCACATGGGGATCGAGCAGAGAGTCAGAAGTGATAGAAAACACTAATCCTTCCTCTGGCACAGAGCGGAGGCAAGTGGTGTCCAAAGGTGGGCTATGGTGGGGGGGTTTAAAATAACACTGAGGAAAGGAGAGGCTCAGTGTGTGTGTGTGTGTGTGTGTGGGGGGGGGGGGGGGGGGGGGGGGGCTGCAAAGTCAACAGGGGGCTGAAACAGCTGCCACATGAAGTCGAGTCTGTGGTCCAGAAACACACACATTCTGTGGCGTAACAGAGTGGGCGCAGAGGCAGGGACGCACAAAAAGAGCTCGAGCTGCACTCTGCATGACAAACCACACACAGGGAACACTTACTTTATTGGATTTATACTCGTTCTGTTCCTGAGCAGTTTGTTCACCTGGTCATCTTCCTAACAGCACACCATGCTGCTCTGCTAACTATGAGCTGTGGTTCACAGAGCGGGGGCTGAACTACAATCAGCTTTTCACACACTGAGCATGTGTCCAAAGAGCTAGTTGACTGTATTTACACTCATTTTCTTCAATGCTCTGACTGTGAGATTCAGCAAATGGCCCTGTGTGACACTTTGTTTCATTACAGCAGGCAGTTTATTAAGAACAGAAGAGTTTACTCCAGCCTCGGCCCCAGGCAGGCTTCAGCTGTACTCTAAGCTCGTCTCTTCTGGCAGTCCCTGCAGCCTAAGCCTCGGCTGAGCCTCGCTCTGAGCCCTGTGAGGTCCAGTGACCACGCGGCTGCTAGCAGCACAGTGTGGGACTGCTGACTACAGGAGACTCTGAGAAAACAAAGAAGGGGCAGAGGGGGAAAGATGAGCAATAAGATGAGAGCGAATAGACCCCATTTCTGGATGTCTGTCAACAACCAGGCTTAGTTTGCTCTCACTCTGCCAGAAGACCTCCGACCACAGAGAGGAGCCACTGCTCTCTAAGTAAAATTAAAATGTGTGCGTCTTACAGTCATTTCCACCGAGATGTCTGTAGACTATTCCACTATTAAACTGTATTCCAGTGTAGCCTGACGGTGTGCTGACCTTTTTGTATCATATTTGTGTGACACCTACGCAGTTCTCTCTCTGCACTTTGACAGGCCTGTCTGACTGCAGGCAGCTTTACAGACTCACAGGCAAACGCTCAGTGAGGAAAACTTGCATCCAGAAAACAGAAATCCACCAAAGCCTTACTCGGTGGTGTCTGTGTGGCCAGCAGGTGGCAGTATGTGACTGGAACGGTCATGTTTGAGTCCATTTATCTTCTACTTGCTCAGAGTACAGTCAGTTCAAACACAGACGGCTGGGATTGGAGCTCCAGAACCACGAGGTTCATTTGGTGTTCACTCAGCATCTGTCCATTGTAACGTGTCTATCGACTGCCCTGCAGCTCTGCACCGACTGAAGCTGCTCCTCAGTTTTATTCACATCCTTCACAAGAAAGCTTCAATGTAAAGGAGCGAGCACCAAGACAGTTTCCCAGCAGCTCTCTAACAGGGTGCCTACAGCTGTTTGACAGCACCGTCACGCTGCCTCAGACCCTGCTGCTCACACCAACACCTGGTGATGCATCGTCATTTCACACTTGGCAGACACTGGGCCACATTTCCCTGATGAGGCCAACGATGGCAGCGACCTTCGGTTCATTCTGCAGCAGCTATGAAGAACAGAAACATGTTCCTGGGCCGACTGCGCTCCTGGACTTCACCTGAAGGTGGTTTCCTCTCTTCTCGGTGTCATAAAGAAAGTCACCTCAGCCAGGTGTTCGTATTCCTTCATCTGCTGAACCAAGTCACAGACACAGGCTCCACAGCCACATTCGTCCTGGATTTAACCTAGAAAAAAGAGGCTGCTGGTGCTAGCCCACTGTAGTCAGCCACTATCCCAACAGTGTGTGAGACACATGACAACATCGGACACACAATCTGAAGAATGTAATTCATGCTTTAAATGGCTCTTACACACACACGTCTGACCCCCTCCCCCGAGGCTGACCTCATGCTTAACTGTTTTTCTGCTATTTATTCAATTAATTACCAGGAACCCTCCTGTTATTAATATTAGACCTAGAACCACTCCCACACCAGTCTTACCATTTGAAGGAAATGTGATTAAACTGGGAAATGATGCTTTCTCATCCTGGGCATGAGGTTTTTGGGTTTGTTTAAGAATCGAGTGCATTCATCAGCATGTTTAGTCTTCACATGAAGCCGCTCCACTACTATCTGGAAACCAGGTCACTTTCATATACAGGTAAGGATTTTCTTACCTATAAGGCCGTGAGACAGGAACTTGTTGACAGAGGTAAGAGCGAGGCCTGTGATTGGTCCAGTGGTGTCCTCGGAGCGCACGACTTCTAGGAAAGGCCTCAGGAAAATATTGGGTTCAACATCTGACAGCTCTGAAAAACAACGCAGGCACACATAATCAGGCACACGGTCCTCTGCAAAGGCTTTATCACTGTCATGATCTGGAGCAAACAGTTTTTCCCCAGACTCCAAATGATGGTTCGTGCAAACAGCTGTGCCGATAAATCGATGAGGAATTAACATGACCTGTGTTTTACTTAATGGTGAGGGGAAGACGAGGGGGGTGGAAGATCTTTGATACAGGCACTGCTAAGGCAGGGAGAGAAGTGTGCTAACAGTAGAATAGGTTAGCATTTGGGTAAAGAGGCTCCACACTCCCTATTATTGATCTATTCTTCTTCATTTTTACCTCCACCAGTGTTTTTAGAGTCAATCTGCAAAACCCGACCAAAGAACAACAATGAGACTTCAGTCTGTGAGCACCGCAGGGTCCCCAACACACTAGCTTTTTATATCACACACTTAAACACAACAGATAATGATCAAAGTGATGAACAATAAATAAAATGAATCAATAAAATGATTTAAGAGCATATTTACAAAGGACCACTACCCACTCTGAACCTGAAAGCTTTTCCCACAGCGTTGGGAGCTGTCTCCGTGTGCTGCAGCAGCGAGAGTGAAACTAAGAGCCGACTACAAGAATGCGCACCGTACCAGCACAGTGCAGTCAGGTGCTGCTCGTCACACTGTCAGAAGCATCATTTCGCACATGTCTCCACTGCTTTACAGTCCAGCGGTGGCTTGTTTCACACCACTGTGTCTGGTGGCTTGCACTGCTCGTGGTGATGCAAGGCCTGGATGTAGCAGTTATGGAAACCCATCCCATCCCTGGTCCTGAGAGCCGTTCTTTCATAAATGTCTGCAGAAGCAATCACAAAGCCTCGGTGCTCACTTTTAGTACGAGACTATGATAGGTGTCCATCAGCTTTCTACAGGAGGGTGGCAGTGGTTTATTACTTTATATTCAAACACATGTAGTTTAAGAGGAAGATCTGCTGTCAGCAGATCCTGAAGACGACTTCATCAGAGACGACGGGCCATCAGTAAACACAGGGCTGAATGCAGCCTCTCTGTGGCCTTTGAGAAGTCCAGGAAAATAAATAATTATAGCTGCAGCCAAGCTTAGACTGACCTCAGGACGACACTGACCAAACTGCAATACAGAAATGAGTTTTCAGTCAGAGGTGCGTGTTGCCTTCTATGAGCTGTGTTTGCTGCATACAGTCTGTCTTGTACACAAGTCCAACTGGAGCTGAGCTTAACTGGAGACCAAAAGAAAACCAGTTTGTGAAATGAAGCCATTATGATTCACCATGAGCCTGATCCCATCTACCTTGACTTGCTGGAGCTCGTCTCTCTGCTCAGAGCTGTAGGAGAGGATCCAGCCATGTGTGCATTACCTTCACAAATGGCCCTCGCAAAGGAAGGGAAGAGAGCCGGGGGTGAACCTCTGCCCCCAGAGAGCACATCAGGATGAGGCAAACTCTCTGAACAACAGAGGCCGTCTTTAACACATGCGCATCTATTGGCACTGGAGCAGAAAAGCTTAGAGCACAGGGAGCAACTACAGCAGATGAATCTGAGCTGAAGACACTGTTCAGACAAAAAGGACAAAAGCAGAAAGCAAACAGGCCTCTGTTTATTGTGGTGTCTTTGTAAGGCTTTCCAAACAGAGTCGTGGAGCTCTACAATCCCAAAATGCAGGATCTAAGCACAATATGGAGTTCTTCTAATGATGGAGACTCACTAACTTCCATGCATCCCTTTAAGAGGGAGTTACAGGGCTGACTGGACTCTGTGGGAAATAAACCAGAACGTTGCAGACGTCTGCTGATTTTAGACATTTGTTGCTATTTATAAGAACAGATATAAATGAGGCCACAAACACAACAAGAGTGTGGCGTTTTTCTCCCTTTGCTCATCAGTGCACAGTCAGCACTTACTGTCCCGTTCATGTATCAGCAGTATCCTTTCACTGCCTACTTCATGCTCCTCATTTTCCTTTGCCAAGTCTGTCAGTCCGAGGTCAGAGGTCACCACATCCCTGTGACACAGTCTGTTTAATGTTCTTCTACATGATAAAGAAAAAGCTGCTGTGACAGCCAAACAAAGACTCTTCAGTTATCATGAACACATTTGGAAAACAGCAGAAAAGGTTTTTGGGGTTTTACACTGTAGTCGTAAATAAACTTTGTAAAGTAGAAACTTTTCTGTCATGTAGTCGTTTATTTCTTAATGACTTTGTGTGGTAACATGCACACACTTCTGCATGTAGTTTATTTTACGGGACGTTCAATAACTGTACATTTAATCTTTTTCATTTTAGCCAGCTCCTAAGAAACCCTGCGCTCAGCTCATCCCCGTTATCACTGCAGTCAGAAGCTGCTCTCTTCACGTGTCCCAGTGTACCTGGCCTGTACCACTACAGTGCTGTCTTTGGAACGTCTGCCCCTTTGACTCTTTCACATAATGGTATGATCCCAGTCTGTCGTTACATGTGATTGGCCACATGGTGTGCTCATTGAAATCGAGTCCCACCCCTGCCTGCACTGATTCTCAGCAGGGCTGAACCCGCGGCTCCCACACACTGACGGGACATTAATAATTGACATATGAAATTATCTCGCAGGGCAGATATAACTGTGTAATTGGGCCATAGGTCTGACAGGCCTGCTGTGAGGTTTGCCTATGTCATTTATATTTATTAAAACTGAACAGTAGGGCTGGTCCTTTGATTTTTCTGACAGTCGACAGAGCCCCTTATAACCCCGTGTGCCTTATGTATGAACTCTGGTTGTGTTTACTGACCTCGAAACGATTTTATGTGCACGGCGCTCGAAAATCTGTCAAATGTTTTAGTGCGACTTTGCTAAGCTATGAAGCCGCACCGCTTGATGGATTGTCGGAGCATTACGGTTATCGTAGGCGGAGCCTCGCAGAGTGATACGTACTGTGCTTCAACATAATATTACCGTATTGTGTGTGTATAACCTCTTTTTAAGTGTTGTGGATATTATACATGGTTATGCTGAGGATGTGTCGGCCAGTTTCCACTGGAAACGCCTTTTGGTTAAACTGTCAGCGAGGAGTTTGTATTTGCACTGTTAATTTTTATATAACTTTAATTCACATAAACAGCTGCTTGTTTAAGTGAAAATGCATTGATTTTTTTTGCACTAATAAAGTTGTGGAGTTGTAAAGTATTTTGTCTCGTGTCAATTATATCCTCAGTTATATCCTTATCACAACTTTTCAAATGTATATGGTGATAAATATTTTTGGTCATATCGCCCTGCTCTACTGAACAGAGATGTTAAGAATGTGATATATGGAAAGGAAGTGTATAAGAGCCTGTGTTATAAACGGTCATCATCACTAAACTGACCGACGGTGAGTCACGTATCTGTGGGAGCTCTGCCAGGTCAAACAGCAGCGGTGAAACACCCTCTGCCACAGACGCTGTGGCCCGGACCCACACACTGATAACCCACCAGTGACACGAGTAAGGTCTGTGACTGCAATGCTGAGGCGCCTCATGCTAAGGTAAATATATATATATCCCTAACCCTATTAATTTGAGTATGTATGACCTATTATTTTGTAAAGGTTGTAACACCTGGCCAGTCACCAAAGGTTTGAATGCTGTTTGTTGGATGTATGGACTATAATACAGCTGTGCTACTCTGTTTTAAAGCTAGTGTAGGAATACCCCTACATACACACCTACAGGATCAGCCATGATGACAGAGAAAGTGTGACATCACCACACAGCTGTGGGGTGTGGTTGCTATAGTGACTAAAGCCACTGAGAGGAGGGGGAGGTGTGGAAAAGCTGCTGTGTGGGTCACTGAGACGTTTCTGCAACTGAAAACATCCACATGAACAGAATCAACTCTGTGGGGCAGAGAGGACAAAACGTATAGTTCAGTACCAGACTTAACACAACATCCTTATGTGTAAAGTCCAGAGCCTCTGTGCAGCACTCCATGGAGGCCTGAACAGTCCCTTGTAAGGAGCCCTGCAATGGGGTGAACGTAGCTGTTGGTGATGATGTTCTTAAATGACAAGAACAAATTATAATTGTTTGAAAATGACTTCTGGTGAGTTTTTAAATGTAACATTTTACTAAAAGTCATGTAGCTCCATGTTAAGGTGGTAGTGTTGTCTGCATCAGGGAGAGACACAGAAAAGGGAGGCAGACATAAATGTGGCTCTGAAATTTAAAAGTACACATTTTATTTGAGCAATCCTTTCACCATGAGTGACACCAACCACCCAAGAACAGGAAAGAAAAGTTTCCACATTTTTCAGCCAAAGTTTGAGAGCTCGCTATGGACAGGTTGGTTGGAGAAGGTAGCAAGCAGAGGACAGATGTCATCACAATGATAAAAAACACGGGTTGAGATATTTGGATGACTCATGTACTAGGGCTGCCACGATTAGTCGACTAGTCACGATTACGTCGACTATCAAAATCGTCAACGACTAGTTTAATAGTCGATGCGTCGTTTGAAGCTTTGTAAGATCCTGAAAGACGCAGAAATAAGTAGTAGGATTTAAGAGTGTAATAACGGACTGAAACAGAAGATGGCAGCACTGCATGTACAAGGATGCCAGCTGCCGTTAAACCCCGAAGAAGAAGAAGAAGAAGCTGTGTCCCAGAATTCATAGCACAGCCCTGCTCAGTTTCCAGCAATGGCGGCAGTTACCGTATTTTCACGACCATAAGGCGCACTGTGCTAAAAGGCGCAGTCTCAGTTATGTGTGCCCTTACTGTATTTAACACACACATAAGGCGCACTGGACCATAGGGCGCATACAAGTACCGTATGCGTATTTTAAAATAAAGCGGGAGCAAACCTGAATTCGGTACCTTACTCACATTTCTATTGCCGGTAATCGTCATCATCAACAACACACAAGCATACAAGTGTGCGTATTTAAAAATAAAGCAGGAGCAAAACAAAGTTTGGTACTCACATTTTTATCATCAATCAAACCCATGCAAGTCCTCATCCTCTGTGTCTGAATTGAACAGCTGCGCTAAATCTCCATCAAACATGCCAGGTTCACTGTCTTCACCGTCAGAGTCACTTTCCGTGCCGTGCGGCTCCTCGGAAACGATGCCGGCTTTTGCGAAAGCTCGAACAACAGTGCCAGCAGACATGTTAGCCCAAGCATCTACAATCCATTGGCAAATTGTGGCGTAACTCGCCCGGCGCTGCCTTCCACTCTTAGTGAAACTGTGGTCTCCACCGGTCATCCATCGCTCCCAGGCCGCTCGCAGCCTTACTTTGAACGGGCGGTTCACACCGATGTCCAGCGGTTGGAGTTCCTTTGTCAGGCCTCCCGGAATGACAGCAAGCTCACAGTTCATTTGCTTCACAAGTTTTTTCACATCGGCTGTGAGATGGGCACGCATAGAGTCACAGATCAACAGCGATGGTGATGCGTGGAAAAAAACACCTGGTCTCCTTACATACACCTCCCTCAGCCAGTCTTTCATCATTTCCTCATCCATCCAGCCCTTTTCATTTGCCTTAATGATGATTTCTGCTGGAAACTTCTCTTTAGGCAAAGTCTTTCGCTTAAAAGTCACCATAGGCGGCAGTTTCTGTCCATTAGCATGGCAGCCAAGCACAACAGTAAAAGAAGACTTTTCATACCCCGTTGTGCGTATCGCTACCGTGCTGGTCCCCTTCTTCTCCACAGTGTGACTCACCGGGATGTCAAAAGTGAGCGGGACCTCGTCCATGTTTGTGATGTGGCTGGGCTGGATGTTTTTGTTGCCGATGTGTTTGCTGCAGTAGGAGCGGAAGATGGCCAGCTTTTCCTTATAATCCGCTGGAAGTTGCTGCGCTACCGTAGTCCTGGTCCGGATGGAAAAATGGCACCGTTTCATAAAACGAAAGCACCAAGACGGACCTCCTTGGAAATGTTCAATGTTCATCTCTTCAGCTAGTGAAACTGCTTTTAGCCGAATGGTGACCGTCGAAACGCTTCTCCCGCTCGCTCTTTGCTCGATGATCCACCGCTCGAGTCTTTCCTCCAACTCGGGCCACCTCGCCTTATGTCCGCAGAAACTCAGCTGCATTTTCTTGACCTGCCGGAGCTTGTTTTCCAGCTTCCTCCATTTGCGAACCATCGATTCGTTAATCTTAAATTCTCTCGCCGCTGCTCGATTTCCATGTTCCTCCGCGTAGCTGATGGCCTTCAGTTTAAACTGTGCTTCGTAAGCGTGTCTCTTTGCCATTTTCAGGGTTGTTAAAACAACGATGTCCTGCATAATGCACATACCTGTTCTTTTATACAGGTATGTGCGATTGTCCCAGTATATACGATCAACGCCCACACTTCACCCTTTAACGTTCTCATGGTGTTCTCTACTACGTCCTCCTTACAACACATAGGGCGCACCGCGCTATAGGGCGCGCCGCACTTTTTGAAGAAAATCTAAGACTTTTAAGTGCGCCTTATGGTCGTGAAAATACGGTAGTTAGTTTTAATATGACTCTTATTCTTCTTTCTGGGTCACAAAATAAACGTTTAACATATTTTCAGGCGAGAATGTAGCTGTGTAAACCTCAAATATCTGCTCAGTTTATCAAGACACCACATATTTTCAAAAGCGCTCCGACGTTTTCGGAGACGTCTGTTACCCACTAGCTCGATAGATAGAATGTAGCTGTGTAAACTCAAAATCAACTATTGTAAACTGAATTAGCGTCATTACAAACGTGTGTTAAATTTGATTGTCGAGTGTGTTTATACTCGTCTGTGAAGAGGATTGTTGGAATAGTGATGATGATGTCCGCTATCACTGTCAATTGTCAGTAGACGCTTAATCTGGCTGATGAATCTTCACGTCACATAATACAAAGTCAGTATTATTAACTCTGTAATTCGGCGCCATTCTTCTTATTTTACGGCGCTGTTGTTCAATCGGGGAATGCTCTCTGTTGAGGAGAAAAGCATGAATTTGTTTGTATATGGATTATCCATTGTTTAAATGTCCCGGTAGTCGAAAAAGAGGCAGAGCTGTTGAGAAATGCTAGGAGCTAACTGGGCACTAACCGTGTCATTCAAATATATTGAATGTCGCAATGTTGGCAAAGAGAGGAAGTGACGCAAGATTTGCGCATGTGGGGTACCGATCGGGTTTCCAGTACGGATCGGGTAGCGACAGCAAGGCTCACTAGAGCCGTGAGAACACCGGACTCCCGGCAAATCGTTTTCAGACCCACCGCCGTCTTTCGCTACTCAGGTTAAACATGATATATGAGTCACTTAGATAACTTAAAATGTTATTGTTTGGCTTTTTTTAGTGTTTTATTTGTTCCTGAGTAAATCGGTTTGGCTGAGATTAAAGTTATAGTTTTTACACAACTGAATAAACATCAAGCAGACAGCTGATTATCAGAAGTGTGAGATGCTCGAGAGTTTACTCCGGTGTCCTGTTATATTTTAGAAAGCAAGGAGTTTATTAAACTTCACCGAAACAATCTGCAGATTTCATTAAACTTTAATAAACTATCATCGTGTCTTTATTTTTAGTTAGCACAGACTTTACACACTTAAAGCTGTAAGCTGATGATAGTTATATAAGAGCAGACGCTGCTGGTGCAATAAGCTGTTTTACGTTTTACGTCCAATGGATGATGATCTGATTAGTCGACTAATCGCAAAATTAATCGGTGACTAGTCGACTATCAAAGTAATCGTTTGTGGCAGCCCTATTATGTACAAAGAGCAAAGGCAGAGCACAGAGTTAGGTTTTATTTTCCACTATTTCCTCAGTTGCTATAGTGACTAAAACACTGTCCTCATATAACTTTGTGTTGGTTTCTCAAAGCTGTGAGACGAGTGAAAACTTAGGTGAAAACAGGAGAATAATAAACAGTGCTCCATCATTTTACTACATCACAACATTAAGAAGCAAAAGCAGAATAACTCTGATGAATAATAAACAGTATACCAATCCTATAGCAGTGGCACAGTTAATATATTATACTGCTATTGCACTGGAATACTCTAAATCTGCTAAATTACTAATAATCTTCCTCAATAATAGTATTTAGTGTAAACATGAAATCACTAAAAACTGCATCACATTTTAACAAAACAAATAACATGCTCTAATATTTGTTATGCTTTTCTGTTAAAAAAGTAAATTTAACTGTAAAATTTAACGTTACATTTAAAGAGCGTGTGCATTCTGGTGGCTTAACCATTATATTTCGGCGTGGTCAAAATATTTGTTAAGCAACGTAAATTCAAATTAGGGGTGGGCGATATAAACGATATACGATAGAAACGATATAAATTTGGCCAACGATAGAGATTTTGACTATACCGCTCTATCGCGTTAGCGCATGTTGATGATGTCATCAAGCTGCGCCTGTTTTGGTCGAAAGCATCGCAGCGGCTACAACCACTATCATCTGCAAATTATGCCGACAGTCATAGCAAAGAAATGAAGCACTGTTGAAATATGGGGAAAGCCAAAAACTGCGCTTCCTCCACTTCCGTAACATTGATTCATTAATGTTGAATTCTCTCGCAGCTGCTCTGTTCCCATGTTGTTGCAGTATATTAATAACTAACCTCGTATTGTGGATGAATAATCTCAGTTGTTCTCCTGACTGAAGTTTGGCCCGTGTACAGCATCCTGCTATGTGATTGCATTTGTCCCTGACCACCAGAATCCCTCACGTTAACTTTTATCAAGTGGAAGCAAAGTTGGTGTTCATCCTCCGGCTTCACTGTGCTAATGTTATGCTAACATAGCTGTGTCGCTAGCAATCATGTAGCACAACATTATATACCAGGTAGTCCAACTTCAGTAACCCTGCAAACGCCACTGCTGTTTAGTTTTCTGTCTTCATTTATGTTGGAAGTGATAGCAGAGCTGTACGTTTGAATTAGTTTCAGAAATCTCTCAGTCAGAACATGGTATGAAATGTTTAGGTGTAAACTAGCGAGCTAACTTCCTGTTAACTTCTAACTCCGTTAAATTTAATAACTTCTGTTTTCATGGATGTTAAACTTAAGTGTTACACCTGCTAAAGCAGCAATGCTGATGATTTTATTACAGATTAAAGAATTTAAACAGTTTTTAACTCTCAGTGTTCGTTTGACTTTGGGACCTGAAATGGACGGAGTTTAGGACCCAGATTACTCCACGAAGCTCATCACTACGGCAGCCGTAATGCTCTGACAATCCATCAAGCAGTGCAGCTTACCAAAGCTGTACTAAAACATTTTTAACAGATTTCTGCCCAAATCGGTTCGAGGTCAGTAAGCACAACCAGAATTCATACATAAGGCACACTCTCGAGTTTTGAGAAAATTAAAGGATTTTAAGTCCTTATAGTGTGGAAAATAAGTTATACAGAAGAAAATAATATATCGTGATATATATTGTTATCGCACATGCTTCAAATTATATCGCGATATGAATCTTAGGCCATATCGCCCAGCCCTAGTTCAAATATAAATGTATTCAGTAAATGAACATTTCAGTTCATTGAAGCCTGAGCAGAACTCAAAGCTGGATCAGCTTTTCAAACAAATGTAACAATGAGTTTTCAGTGGAAAGGATCCACCACAGACTTGTCTTTAATATTAATTAAAAATGAATGAATATGTTTTAGATCTACATATAAGTACAGTGGGGCAAAAAAGTATTTAGTCAGCCACCGATTGTGCAAGTCCCCCCACCTAAAATGATGACAGAGGTCAGTAATTTGCACCAGAGGTACACTTCAACTCTTTACAAATCCTACCATGTGGATTCATGGATTTTTTTTTTCACATTCTGTCTCTCACAGTTGAAGTGTACCTCTGGTGCAAATTACAGACCTCTGTCATCATTTTAAGTGGGGGAACTTGCACAATCGGTGGCTGACTAAATACTTTTTTGCCCCACTGTAAGTGTATCATTCACTGACCCAATCCCATCATTATTATCGTCAGGTGAGAAGGCCTCAGATATGAGATGCACGTATCGTAACTGTGGTTTGTCTAAAAATGTAGATGATGTCCAGTTATTACTGCTGCCAGCAGAATTCTGTTTCCAGTCTGAAAAACAGAGCTAATAAAAAAGGAAGCAGGTGCGTTATTCAGCCAGCATGACTTTATTACCAAACCGTGCCTAGGCCACAGCCTGCCAGCCACTGTGCTGCTCTGCACCTGTTATCCTGTACGTAAAATGTATTTTCAATGGTGCATACTTTGCACAATGACTACATTATTCCAGCAGGGAGCTGGCTGGGCCCCAGCGTCCACTTAATGTGTTTCACAGTCTGCTGTCCCCTCTGTGATGGATGAGCACTAGTCACGGTCACTGCGATTATAGATAACGGATGTTTTATCACAGCAAATTAAAACCTGAGCACATACGAACAGTTCTGTATTAATGGGGATGTTAAGTGGGAGATATTCTGCTCCACACTGAACATCATGTAAAATGTCACTGCTGACATATCCTATCAGCTCTTGAAGCATAAATGCAGCCGCCTGATTCAAATGGCTCCATTTCATTTGGATGCATAAGTGTTTGCTTGTAGTATCACAGTGAGGTGCCCTTCAGATAAGATGGGCTCATATTATCACCTCTATTTCCAGAAAAACAAACAGTGGAGAGCAAGACGCGCAATTTCCATCCCATCTTTTAACCATGTATCCTTGCCAATGTCAGCGTGTGTCTTGGTTATGATGCAGGACAGGGAAGGGGGGGGGGGGCAAACATTAGGTGGGCAGCAGGAGCGAGAGCGCATAGAGCCGGGAGTGTGTGAGGTTGGAAATAGTACAGAGTAAGGCTGTGGACTGTCATTCAGCAGGATAAACTAATACACGGTTTCAGGCTCAGACTGGATCGTGTCAGTTATCCACGATACAGAAACGAAGAATGCAGAGTCGAAGGATGATTGATTTAAGGAAAAATGGAAGTGCAGGGAACGTCGACGTGTCCACCACATATCAGCAGGCATGGGGACAAGAAAACAAACAGCTGATAAGTAATAAGATGCTGCACTGGAAATACTCAAGTCTGCATGTGCCTTTAGACACACACATCCAAATGATGTGGAATTAGACTGTTGTGTATATAATAGCAAACAAACCTAGTGTCAAACACCTAATCATTTTCATATGTGGTGACAGAGCTGGCACCAACATCCAGTCTGCATGAGCCAAAAAGAGACTGAAGTGTGTGTGTGTGTGTGTGTGTGTGTGTGTGTGTGTGTGTGTGTGTGTGTGTGTGTGTGTGTGTCTATCATCCTTATTTGTTTCACCTGCTGCTCTCCTTCACCTCCCCATTAATGGCATTCCCAAGGAATGGGAGAGATTCCAGAAACCACACACTGTGCAAGCTAAGTGTGTTCACACACTACGCCACTCCCCCACAGGATCACACTGCAGGCGCACTCTACTGGAGACAACGCACAGCCGCTATTAACAACTGATGCAGCGCCTGAAAAACTACCATTGAATTGTAAAGATCTCCTTACAGGCAGTTCTTCACAATCACCAAGTACCACTAAAGACAGGGCAGGGAAGTCCAGGCCTCGAGGGCCGCTGTCCTGCAGGTTTCAGATCTCACCCTGGGTCAACACCTGAATCACATGATGAGGTCATTAGCAGGCCTCTGGAGAACTTCAGGACATGTTGAGGAGGTCATTTAGCCGTTTAAATCAGCTGTGTTGGATCATCATCTGAAAGCTGCAGGACAGCGGCCCTCGAGGCCTGGACTTCCCCAGCACTGATTTAAGAGAACCATTTTTAGATCTGCTGTCAGCACCTATTCTAAAATTAAGACACCTGCGTTTATGTCTAAACTCAATTAAATCTATTCAGTTTGACCTGAACCAATTAAAAACAAAACACTACAAAGACTTAAAGACTTAGTGGGATTAAAGTGAATCATACGTCTAAAGACATAAGACAAAGGCAGGGCAACCAACGACTGTGACATCTATGCCTAAAGGAGGATGGAGTTTGTGGAAGAGCAGAAGCTCTACTCTCCAAGAGAAGCTGGGCTCTCTGTAGGAGATGGAGTGAGCCCAGCTACTCTTCAAAGGAAACTCATGTCTGCTGCCCCGACCTCACCACCCAAAGCACCGGGCCTTAGGTGATGGTAGGAACGTAAACTGACCGGTAAACTGAAAGCTTCACGGGTGGATTTGGTAATCTGATCGTCAGATCTGTGGCCACATGTCTTGAATACTAAGGTGAAGAGAGGTGCTTATGTTTGGTAGCTAATGATACTTTCAGGAGTAATAAAAACAGTCCTTATTCCTGCTAATTACACAGAAAGTACCACAGGTGTTTCCTGGTAACGGTCACACTTCTTGAAGTTTGCTTTAATAACTTGTTCATGTAGTATTAAACAGAAACAGGCAGTTTTATAATTTGCAGCTCATTACACCAAACCTAGCACACACTACACGTTATATTTAATAAGTCAGAACAATAAACAAAATATTTACATTATTGCTTTAAGCCAAGCAGAATGCTGGCAGCCTAAGTCAGGATTAATTTAAATATTATAATCTGGTAGAGCTGGGCGATATAAGATTTTTTTCATATCACGATATGTTTTTTTCATTTCAGGCGATAACGATATCTATCACGATATCAGCCAAATAACTATATTTGTAACATTTAAATGTGCCGTTGCTCACAAGTAAAATGTGAAATAATCAGCAGCTTGTTTTTATTTAAATATTTATTTCCCATAATAAGTTCATCCATTAAACGGACGCGAATGGATGGATGAAGTTCAACAGGGTAGATGTACTTAAGGAACATGAGACTTTTTCAGATAAATAAAGGCAAATATTGCAAACTACACAAAAGGCAGCCGCTAAAGCGTTTAAGTTTCAAAATAGAACAAACGAAACAGACTAAATTGTCAATTCCACTTAGAAACAAAATATTAATTCTAAAAATAAATCTTAGTTTGTTTTACAGAAGAACAGACAAAACTGACTAACTTTTGTCAATATCAAATAAACTGAGAACTAAAAGGAAATTCTCGATCTCTCCTTGTTGTATAGCTGAGCTTTTCAAACAGTTTTAACAGTTACTTTAGTCTGACAAAAGCCGAATGACGAATTAGCGCTTCCAGTCAGAGACTGAGGCTACGTCCACACGTACACGGGTATTTTTGAAAACGGAGATTTTCCGTTTTCGTTTTAAAAAATAATCCCGTCCACACATAAAGGCAGAAATGAAGGAAAACGCTGCTATGAACATGCCAAAGCAGCAGGTGGAGCTAGATTCCTAACCGTGCAGAAATGTTGGCCAATCAGAAGTCTAGAAGCCTCGGTGGGAAAAAGTAAACAAAGCTGGGGCATAGAAGCAGAACCGAGTCGTATGTGTGGAGGGACAGTAACTGTGTGTATATGTAAGCATTTAAACACTGCAGAGAGTAGAATTAACAGCATTGTAGAAATTCATTTCACCGAAACAATAACGTGGCGCACAGTGTGACGCATGCACCAGTTTATTGTATTTCCAGACTTGCTTTCGGCACAATTTACAGTGCACGCTACTCTGTTTTTGTCAGACTTGAAATAGCCGAAATACTTTCACACTACGGAACTTCTGTGGCTCTTCCGTTCGACAATCTCTCCGGCATTGGAACCATCATCTGTTTTCTCTTCGGTAACCTTCGGTCACGCTCGGTTGATTTTTCTAGTCGGCACACTCATTTCCTCCATTACCCGGGCGGTACGGTCGCTGGCTGCTTCCCAAACAAATACACATGTGCGGCTTGGCACTTGTGCTGTACGTAACAAGTCACGCGACGTGACGCTGCGGCTGTGATTGGTTCGGCTCTGCGCTACTTAATTTGGATTGGCTGACTTTTTTTTTTTTTTTTTTTTTTTTTTAGAGGACAAGAGCGGCGAGGTCTATCGCGATAGTTTAATTTCTCTATCGAGTAAAAGTTATATCGCGATACATATCGTTATCGTTCTATCGCCCAGCTCTATAATCTGGTATAATCCTGCTACACTAAAACAGTAGCCCATAAGGTCATTATGATGTAAAGCAGACACATTACCTTCTTATTGCCAGGAGGGTATCATATTGTTACTGGTTTTGCCTCATGGGCCTAGCTTTGTTTCTTAGCTTGTTTTTGGCTCCTATTATCCAATGAAACACACCAAAAACAGTTATTACTCTGAGGGGTTATAACATCCAATATCCCATAATAATACCTTTAGTTTCCACCTTGCTGCTGCCTTGTCTATACTAACATGTCATATTCAAATTTCCTCATGAAAATCTTCTAAATCAAAACCACTCTCCAACCTGGAAATGCATCCACAATCCAAACATCACACCTGAGATGGGTTTGTCTCATTTCCCTGCCAAAGAATAATTATTCATCTCACTGTGATACAACACACACCAACTGTCACACATGTTACATGGCATTTGGTTAATATAGTTATATATATAGCTAAGCTGTCATCCCTGTTGGACAACATCTCCCACCCCATGCAGCAGACTGTGACAGCACTGAGCAGCTCCTTCAGTGGGAGACTGCGGCACCCACGGTGTGGGACGGAGAGATTTCGCAGGTCTTTCCTCCCCACTGCTGTCAGACTCCATAATAAAGACTTTAACTGATCAAACACACACATCCATACATATGCAATAATACTAAGTGCAATAATCCTTTCTGTCATCGTTGTATTTTTTACTCAGTTGTATATAGTATTTGTATTCTATTTTTATCTTATTGTATATTTATCTTATTTTATTCTACTGTATATAGTATTTTATTCTATTCTGTACAGTTGTGTACTGTATTTATTCTTATTGTATTCTAATTTTTGCCTCATAACTTTTGCACTGTCCACTTCCTGCTGTGACAAAACAAATTTCCCACGTGTGGGACTAATAAAGGTTTATCTTATCTTATCTTATCGGTATATTGACAAAATTAGATGGGTGTCACGGCTTGAACATGTCACAAAGCCTATTCAGAAAGTGTGTAATCAGCTCCGTTTGCCTCACACCAGTCATTGTGACAGAGTGCTGCCCATTCCTGAGCCCAGTTTTTCCAAAAGTACCAGAGAAGAACGTCTGACTCTCTCTTACAACACAAAGCACCCTGAGAAGATTGCTGTGCTGACTTTAGAAACACTCAGTTAAATAAGTAAGAAAAAGGAACACCAGTATGCAAATAGCTACCACGTCCTACACTAAGAAAATAACTTTTACTTGATGTGCAAGTATAACTACACTCTGAGCACAAATACAGGCTGGTAAACTGACACACAATCAAACACCAGGAGCCTACATGCTAGCTGGTTGCGATGCAACTCAGATACTTGGACTAAATGCAGGAAAGCAGGATTCAGTTGAGAGCCATCCCATTTCATCCCTCCCTCAGTTTGAATGTAACCACTTACAACACAGCTCATCAGCATTAATAAGCTGATACCACTGTACTTAGACGTGACGTTCGCTTTATGTCCACACTGCATTGACAGCAAATCCTCTGTGTGTTTAATAAATCACAGCAGTTAGGTGGGATGGCTTAGTCTCAAGTCACCTAATGACTATATTATAAGCTACAGCATTAGGAGGGATGAATACTAATCTTGGCTGTTTCAGTTTACCCTGGGCTAAAGGGGAGAGTGCTTTGAGCAGGCAACGGAGCAGTGTGGGTTTCCCTGGCAGCCAGTGTGTCAGCCGCTTTCCAAACACAGCAAAAGTACATCACTGCCTTAGTTCTGCATGCTGATCTCTGCCATCTCATTATCGTTGGGGATAGTGCGGGTATACAGCACCTACACACTTAAAAGGCTCTCCTACATTCAGCTCCTCACCCCTGCGCTTCACACCTGGGATTACAGTGTTACACACCATTACAAAGTGCTACACGCTGTCACACGCTGTCACAACGTGCTACACGCTGTTACACGCCATTACACACTGTTACAAAGTGCTACACGCTGTTACAAAGTGCTACACGCTGTCACACGCTGTTACAAAGTGCTACACGCTGTTACAAAGTGCCACACGCTGTTACAAAGTGCTACACGCTGTCACACGCTGTTACAAAGTGCCACACGCTGTTACAAAGTGCTACACGCTGTCACACGCTGTTACAAAGTGCTACACGCTGTCACACGCTGTTACAAAGTGCCACACGCTGTTACAAAGTGCTACACGCTGTCACACGCTGTTACAAAGTGCTACACGCTGTCACACGCCGTTACAAAGTGCTACACGCTGTTACATGCTGTTACAAAGTGCTACACGCTGTCACACGCTGTTACACGCCATTACACACTGTTACAAAGTGCTACACGCTGTCACACGCTGTTACACGCCATTACACACTGTTACAAAGTGCTACACGCTGTCACACGCTGTTAAAAAGTGCTACACGCTGTCACACGCTGTCACACGCCATTACACACTGTTACAAAGTGCTACACGCCGTTACAAAGTGCTACACGCCGTTACAAAGTGCTACACGCCGTTACAAACTGCTACACGCTGTCACACGCCGTTACAAAGTGCTACGCTGTCACACGCTGTTACAAAGTGCTACACGCTGTCACACGCCGTTACAAAGTGCTACACGCTGTCACACGCCGTTACAAAGTGCCACACGCTGTCACACGCTGTTACAAAGTGCTACACGCTGTCACACGCTGTTACAAAGTGCTACACGCTGTCACACGCCGTTACAAAGTGCCACACGCTGTCACACGCTGTTACAAAGTGCTACACGCTGTCACACGCGTTACAAAGTGCTACACGCTGTCACACTGTTACAAGTGCCACACGCTGTTACAAAGTGCTACACGCTGTCACACGCTGTTACAAAGTGCTACACGCTGTCACACGCCGTTACAAAGTGCTACACGCTGTCACACGCTGTTACAAAGTGCTACACGCTGTCACACGCTGTTACAAAGTGCTACACGCTGTCACACGCTGTTACACGCCATTACACACTGTTACAAAGTGCTACACGCTGTCACACGCTGTTACACGCCATTACACACTGTTACAAAGTGCTACACGCTGTCACACGCTGTTAAAAAGTGCTACACGCTGTCACACGCTGTCACACGCCATTACACACTGTTACAAAGTGCTACACGCTGTTACAAAGTGCTACACGCCGTTACAAAGTGCTACACGCCGTTACAAAGTGCTACACGCTGTCACACGCCGTTACAAAGTGCTACACGCTGTCACACGCCGTTACAAAGTGCTACACGCTGTCACACGCTGTTACAAAGTGCTACACGCCGTTACAAAGTGCTACACGCTGTCACACGCCGTTACAAAGTGCTACACGCTGTCACACGCTGTTACAAAGTGCTACACGCCGTTACAAAGTGCTACACGCTGTCACACGCCGTTACAAAGTGCTACACGCTGTCACACGCCGTTACAAAGTGCTACACGCTGTCACACGCCGTTACAAAGTGCTACACACCGTTACACACTGTTACAAAGTGTTACACGCTGTCACACGCCGTTACAAAGTGCTACACACCGTTACACACTGTTACAAAGTGCTACACGCTGTCACACGCCGTTACAAAGTGCTACACGCTGTCACACGCCGTTACAAAGTGCTACACACCGTTACACACTGTTACAAAGTGTTACACGCTGTTACACATTGGAAAAACAGAAAAACAAAAGACAGAAAACATCTATCCACTTGTTATGTCACTAATATATTTGGGGAAATTATGTATTTCTTTAATTTCCAGTTGGCAATAACGTGTCTCACCACAGTCCTTACCAACTTTGTCTGTTAAGAAAAGCTTTCTGCTTCCATTAAAAACCGTCCTTATAAAGTCACGTGACTCTTCTTCTGCACCAAACAATCCCCAATCAGAGACAGTATCAGATAATGAGGGGATAAAATGGAGACTGAAAATCATTAAGAAACACAAAAGACAAGAAAATAAAGCAATGTTGGAAAGAAGACAACAGATGACTGAGACAGAAAACGTGTTGAAATAAACATGTAAAGTCCAGTGAATAGTTTTCCTTGCACGCTCAGAGCTGCTGTTGATTTCTACAGTGAGAGCTGGACATCATACATTTAAACACTAAAGGTCACCGTCCCCAAATGGCCTGCATTTGTATAGCACTTTTCTAGTCCCTAAGGACCCCAAAGCGCTTCACACTACATTCAGTCATTCACCCATTCACACACACATTCACACACTGGTGATGGCAGCTACATTGTAGCCACAGCTGCCCTGGGGCGCACTGACAGAGGCGAGGCTGCCGGACACTGGCGCCACCGGGCCCTCTGACCACCACCAGTAGGCAAACACGGGGTTAGTATCTTGCCCAAGGATATTTGGCGTGCAGCCAGGAGGCAGCCTGGGATCGAACCACCGACCTTCTGATTAGTGGCTGACCTGCTCTGCCACCTGAGCTACAGCCACCCCACAAAGAAGATCCCTTTAGTTGGTCAGCAGATCAAAATGAATTGAATTTTATTGACTCAACAGGTATTTCTGTGTCTCCTGTGTTCTCTTACCTGTAATTCCAGTAGCAAAGTTAAGCAGCAGATTACAATCAAGTATAACAGCATTTATACATTTCCTGCATTACAGAATTAATAAATGCAAACGCCTGTGACAAAGCAGCACTTCATTCAGTGCTTTTATATAAACTGGCCTGCAGGGAATAAATATCACCAGGCTTTCAATGTGTTTGTAGTGTGTTGCACCTTATAGCAGTTTATTTAGATGATCTGTTACCGACATCTGATTAAAATCTGGGATGTAAAGGTTGCATAAGGGTTGCAAAGTCTCCAAAAACTGACACTACAGCATGAAAGACTGTAGAGATAAGCTGTGGTAGGCTTGTTCTTTGGTAGCTAACAACAGGTGCCAATGCTCCAAAAGACACCAGCAGCACAGTGGTAACATGCAGTGACACAATGAGCAGGAATGAGGCCAATAAACAGATGCCAGCTACAACTACTGTTCACCACAGTTATCAGTCATAGAGGCAGGTATACAATCAAAGCTGGAAACACTAAACCAGTGTATGTATAATTGTGTAAACGTGCTATTTTAACAGAAAACCATGGTGGGATTGTACAGGGACTGTTTGTACTGGTGCACTGGCTTCATGAACACGTTGGACATTCAGCTTAAAGCTTATGATCCAACCCACTCATCTATTCCTCAGTGCTGCCATCTATTTCAGTTCTACATGACCGTGATCTATACCGAGGGCAAAGGGGGCCCAAGTCGTCATTTTGAAAAAGTGATGAAACGTGTAAGCTGTCCATGGCAACACATGAACAACACTGTGGACTGTGGATGGTGGGGAGACATTAAACCCAGTCAGGTTGATCCACAGTGGGGCACTGAACTGCCCGTCACAGTCCATGCCCCTTTGGGCCTCCGTGAGCTGCACAGCAGAAACACAGCAGGGGGGCTCACACCTGAGAGAGCGCAGGTGTGCGGGGGCATCACAAAGAAGTACCGGTCTACTGTTATACTGAAGAGATGTCAGCCAATCGTTTTTACAGTTAGTTCACTTTCAGTAAGAAAATGTGCTGATCATTTCAAATAAAAGCAGACTTTTTGCTGCTTCCATGAAATCCACGTTTCCTTGTCTGCTGTGAGTGCCAACGTGAGGACAGACTGAGTGGTTAGAGAGGAGGAGAAAACGAGCCACTTCACTGCTGTTCACATTGCAGCCCACTTCCACCCATGTACAAAGTGCACTTCCCCAGGGCTTGCTGTTTGTCATAAAACATCTTTCAGCACATAATTTAACCAAACTTGAGAGGTAAAAGCGGGGTGGGGGGGGGATAAAACATTTTTCTAAAGGAGTGATGAAGAGTAACACTGAGGCTGTGTGCCAAGAGCGCAGTAATCCTAAACCAAGCTCAAGTAGTGCCTCCTCAAAGATACTGTGGCGTAATTCCAGGCAGCTGAGCAAATGAGAGGCGTTCCAGAGAGTGCATTATCTTTATGCATTTATCAGCATCTGCACTGACAATGATAGATGCGCACGTGACTGCAAATAAACTGTTTCAAAAATCAGTGTTGAGGAATAAAAAGCTGCTCAATGCCTTTGACTTCGTTCCTCGAGGAATTACACGGAACAGCATCATTTTTCAATCGTGGATTAGATGGTTGCAAGTATTTCTGGATTTCAGCCTGCACAGATATGAACCACACCACAGCCAAAGAACCAAAAACCTCCCAACACGTTTAAAGCACAAAAATCACACACGTGCACATTTCTAAATAACGCATGATAAGATGACAGATGTACACAACTGAAAACATTCCCAGTATCTGCTGTTTTTTTCAAACATGTAGACAAATTCTTTCCCATAAAGTTGGTTTCTGCAGTGCAATGTGTCTCCCTCACATCACGCTCGCTCTGCACACGCAAGGCTGCGCCTATCCAATCCGACTGGCATCACGGCCATGGAATGCTGAAGTCCACATTTTTCCCATTCAGCAAGGAAAAACGGCCTTTCAAAGCCAATCAGCTAGAAATGTTGCTTTGTTTTTATTTTTGACTGAACTTCCTGGAACCTATTATGGAGCTGTCAGGGATGTATATTTAGTTATGGCAACACAGGGCCTCCTCGCCCCCTTGCGCCACTGGTCATGTCACCTCTGATAAACAGAAAAACAATTGGCTATCCCCTTTGTCACCTTTAAAGAAAATGGTGTGGCCACGGTGTCTGTGGGTGGAAATGATGAAGCTCTCTGTAAACACCAGTACAGGGGTCTGGGACTGACACGATTCGGCATTTACGTGATCAACGAGGTTTTTCAGAAGTTACAAAAAAAGAGCAAACATTTCTAATCGATCAGTAGTTATTTAAAAAAAATCTTTTCAGAAACATCTGTTCAGCTGTGATCTATACAGCGACGGGCAATGTTCACACGAGTCAAAGGAGAAACTCCTGAATCTTTGATCTTCAATGGCCTGATCAGTGCTGCTGATTTGGATTTGCAGCAAGATAAGGAGCTGCAAGAGTGAATATACCAAGCAGCTCTGCACCCAACGCAGAGCGGTCAGTGTGGATCAGCCAGCTCACAACAGCTGCAGACTGACTAGTGCTGCTAGCTGCAGTCCTAAACTAAGAGAACGTTAGAGAACAGCAACAACTGGCTAACTGGCTGGTAGCTACCACATTTTCAAAATAAAAGTACTGTAACGTGGCCTTATTCTCGTCCACACAGAACATGAGAAACAAGCGAGCAGCAGCCTGGGAGCAGCTCACTGCCTGGACAGCATTTCATGTTCAGAGAACAGTTTTGTATTTTCTATATACTGATTTTATTTTCTTTGTTCTTCTCACACGTTCTCCAAGAGTGCAAACTTAAAGGGAGTAAAAGTCAGATGAGGGTACCGTGACACAGGGTTACTGTGATTACACAAACACAGTAACACACACTTTGCAGCTTTGTGAACGTCTACAATTATGTCTCGTGTCTTTTGACAGCTCTTTGGTTTTGCCCATGTTGCTACTTAGACTTTGGCTGATTGTGGGGTGCACAGGTGTCTTTATGACAGCTAACGACCTCAGACAGGTGCTACTAATTTAGAACCATGAGCAGAGTGTAGCTCGACTATTTAACCCTCTGGGGTCCAGGGTATAGTTGACCGTTTTTGACCACTTTTGATTTTACTTCTATATTTCACCTTTAAAAACTGTTCATCTTGCCTTGTTTTCACTATTTTCAGCACAACCTCAAATATCTGAAATTGGAGTTATGTTTTCCATTTTGACATTGTGGATACTAGCACAGTTGATCTAAATTTAGGCAAAAAATTTAAAATCTGAGTAGAAAATAGTTATATTTTTTACTGTAAAATCCACAAACATGTTTAAGGAATCCTTTTCATAACTTGAAATGCAAATAGAAATAGTACATTTCTAAAAATTATGCACAAGTTTTGCAAACAACAAAGTTATATGGTACCATTTACCTAAAAATGCAGCCAAGGCCTCAGGCGTTTTTTATATAACCATTTAAATCTATTTACAGAACAATCAGGTGTGCTGCATCAAAGAAGAAGGCACACAAATGATTTGTGCCAGTCCAAAAAATCGTTTCTGTCCAGTATAAGACCGAGGAGAACAGCACAGGTCTGACAGCAGGTCGATTCACACGAATCGATTCGATCCACGATTCGATTTGAATCGGGTAAATTTTGCCTCAGACAGTCAGAAATATTATAATTCTGATCACGTATCAGTACATTTCCATATTTTTATTTCTATAAAAAGAAAGCTGACACTTGCGAGACTGTATCAAAGGTGTGAGCATCACAGCAGAGGCCTTTGTGTCAAAGTAACTGAGGAAAAAAAAACATGAAGGTGCTTGCCTGGGATTTTACAGCAGATGACCTTAAAAATATTCTGCAGTAGATCAAAAATGAAAGAAAACCATTAATCAGCACATGAACGTTACCTGATGCTGCTCAAGTGAAGCAGAGCTAAGTCGCAGAGGTTTTATTAGAGACACAGCTGAGCCTTTTGCAATTCTGCATAATTTTAAAAAGTTTAGATTTGTTCAGTATTGAACAGCAGAAATGAGGCTTTGTTTCCAGAAGTAATTAAAAGGAAAAGAACAGCGGCCGACTTGTGCGTAACAAGCAAGCGAATAATGCAGAAAACAGAAACAGAGAGAGAGAGAGAGCTGTGCATGAAGTGTGATTTTATCCTGGTGGAAGCAAAACAGCAAAAGTCAGAGTGAACTCATGACGATGTTTAAACACAAAGCTCGGACCGCCGAAACATCAGAATCAGCGAGCTGTCGGCTTTCAGCCCCGACCGTGTCCGTGCCGTCGGTGAGAAAGGCGACGTCTCACTGATCCTGATGCGTCGGCGCTTTGTGCTTACGCCCTTTTTGCGTCTTTGTACAGAATCCGTGTTCCTGCTCTCATTTACTGTTTCAGCTGTTTGGTGGTTGTTGAAATTTTGTGAGGTTTAACCTGAGATTCTGGCATTTTGGGCAAAATAATTAAAAAATCGATTCAGGATTTTAATGAATCGATATCACGTTATCCAAGCCAGAATCGATTTAATCGATAATCAAACCCAGCCCTAGCTTTAAGGCAGCAACTGTGACATTCACTAGTATCACTGACACACAAAACAAAACAATGACTACACTACACACTAACTACAGCCTCCAAACTCACCAAACGTCACTAATGTCTCACATGTGAAAACGTGCTCTCTCTCTTTCTTTCTCTCGTGGGGGTCACTCCTAAACCTGCCCCCTCTCCCTAAACAACTCAATGCCACATGTTGCCATATCATTTTTCTGATTGGTTGACATAGTACACTTTAACACCAATAGGAAAGGGTCTTTTTTCCTTTTCTTTTTTCACTCGCAAGCGGAGAGTGTTTCCGAGCGCTGTCCTTAGAAAACGCCGTTTTTATAGTTTCTCCCGCTGTAAACACCGCTGTTTGTTCAGAAAAAAACATGACGTGTATTTTTTATCATAACCCTGGTTGCATGTGGCCTATTGACACAATTTAACTGGTATATAGTTTGAAGTCTGGCCTTTCGACTCTGGGATGCTACATGTTGTTGCCTGTGTCGTCTTAAATTGTTCATGTGATTTTGACGCGCCGGCGTGTCGGTCGACCCCGAGTGTTAAAAGCAAAATAACAGGTCTTTGACGGTCAGAAATCTGGCTAATAAGCAAGTGATCAAATACTTATTTGACACAGTAATTCACAAATAAATTGTTCAAAAATCATACAATGTGATTTCCGGATTTTTCTTTCTCTCACAGTGGAAATGCACCTATGCTGAAAACTGTAGACCCCTCCATGATCTCGAAGTAAGAGAACTTATACTTATTGACCTCACTGTAGATATACGCTTTTGTGCACTGCTCAACACTCCAGGTACACAACGCTCAGCCAAAACCACACAAGTCGATTCACTTCATTTATACTGCAAGTGTTGGGTCAGAGTGCTGAAATCTGCAATGTAGCATCCTCGGCTGCAACAACACACACGTGGGCGAGCCAAACAACACAACGCTTTATGATGTTAAGCGTGCACACAGACTGGACACTGTGCAGGTTTGTAGACAGACCGTTTTAATGACCAGCACACCGGATGATGGAAACTGATAACTGCCATGAAAGATCCATATTCATTTCATTTTGGATTACTGAACTTAAATGAAAAAAGAAATAGTACTTTTAATGTGGTGATTGTACAAACTATTCACTGAATTTACAGAAAACTGTGTTTTTTTGTTATGGAGATGAGACATGGGTCGTACAGCACAGCCCTACATAGCAACATTAAATGAACTGCAGCAACAGAAAACTCACAGGGCATTAAACTGTCACAGGAACAGCAGACGACTAAAACTCGTGTATATATTTCACAAAAGACTAAAAGAAAAAAAACTGAGTGGACTGACGTCCTCCGAGCAGACACCGACGCCTCCCCTGTAGCATCAAGTGTGAATAAGAGTCGCAGGAGAACATGAGCTGGGTTCTCAAATCGAGGAAAAAGGTCCTATGTATGTACTAGTTCATTTTACCATTAGCAATCTTTAAAAAACACTTTTAAAGTTGTAACTTTGAACAGAAAAACTTCAAACTATGTGGAGTAAATAAAGACAAAACCTAAGCTCAGGCTTTCAGGACATTCACACCGTTTAAACTGCAAAGATAAATCAGGCTATAGAGGTCAGAATACTATAAATGATGCAATGTTTAACTGCGGACAGGAAAATGTAAAAACAGTGCTATCTGATGTGCTGTGTGTAGGACAGGCAAGCGTGGACACTCCATGAGAATCCAGAGACATGTGATGCAATCCTTAGCTAATTGGATATGTGTATTACAACGTCTGTGGTCACAGCTCCCTTATGGGGGCATGAAATAACAGGCAGCTGTGTGTGTGTGTGTGTGTGTGTGTGTGTGTGTGTGTGTGTGTGTGTGTGTGTGTGTGTGTGTGTGTGTGTGTGTGTGTGTGTGGGGGGGGGATGGCTGCTGAGAGGTTTATTAACCCAGTCCATCAAACCAGTGTGGGATTCACACTGAGACACCAAAGGCTTAAGGATGCAAGCATCACACAAGCAAGACAGCAAGACTGTTCCTCCCTGAAATACTAATATAATGTAAGCCCTTATTTTCTAACTCAGCCCCACCACCTACACACACCCTCACCTCCACAGACAGGGTGGGGGTGCTGCATACACAGGTAGTGAACTGTGTACTGTGATTTGACCAGCTTTGCTACCTTTCTAGGGAGAACACCAACAACAGCCTCGTTTCCTTCCGTGCGATTCACACTTCACAGCCATGTACAACATACAGAGCACTTTTCTACTCTAAGCACGTTACTACAAGCTTCATTCATTCAATCACACACTTTGTCCAAACACTGCATCCAGTCTATCACCCAAGGATAAGTTAAGAGAAACGTCCCAACGTCCTGAGTGTGGACAACACTGTCCGTCTGATCAACAGCTGACCAGCAAAAGTGCAGGGCTCGCAAAATCGCTAGCCCGACGTCCCGGGGCTAGCGATTTTTCCAGTCGGGCTACCAAAATCTATCTCTGCCCTGCCCGTCGGGCTATTGTAGGAAGGAAAAATATATGTCAATGCTTTTGACATATATTGACATATATATGTCAATGCTTTATTCCTACTTTTATTTTTTTCATGTCTATTTAAGTGCTATTTATGACACTATGTTTGCACTGAAGCACCGCAGCAATTTCCTAATGTTGTAAACCTGCTCAACATTTGGCAATAAACCCCTTTCTGATTCTGATTCTGATTCTGATGTCATTGGCATCTGTGAGCCACTGTCAATATGTGACATATTGAAATCGCGTTTGAATTTGCGCTTGTTTTTTGCTTTCACTTTGCAATCGTGTGAACTGTGTATAGAGAGCGACAGCACTGATTGGTGAGTGATGATAATTTGTGCACCAATTCCTCTGACATCGTCTTATTAATCGTTAGCTTACTATGCAAACATGACAAGTGAAATCTCCCGCAGCTTAAACATATGAGAGGTTGATCGCGCAGAGAATCGCTGAGCGTTATGTGTGTGTGTGTGTGTGTGTGTGTGTGTGTGTGTGTGTGTGTGTGTGTGTGTGTGTGTGTGTGTAAAAGCAGCAGGGTATATATTTTAGTTCTGCTGAGCCAAATAAGACAGGTCAGGGTGAAGAAGTGACAGCCAAAGAAAAGCTTACCACAAAACGGAGAAGTTATGACAAATCAGACTATAAGGCAAAAAGAAAGTGCAGCTTTATGGTTTCATGGACAAAAGAATTTCTGTGGCTGCAATATGACGAGCTAAATAACCAGGGCTGCACATAAGTGGTCCGCAGGTGCGCATTCGCTGTGAAGAAAAAAAAAAAAAAAAAAAAACACGCGCACAAGATATGAAGTTGCAACACGTGTTTGCGTACATAAGATTTTCTGGAGGAGGACAGACATTTGTTTAGAACTCTTAAAGATGTCGAAGAAGCTCCTTTAAGCAATTACTTTGGTGTTCCTCCACCTCCAAACAAATGTCAGGAGTCCGAACCACAAAAGAAGCGCGTATTCTCGGAAAAGTGGTTGCAGGAGGTGAGCTGGCTTCAAACAAATGATGAACGCACAGAGATGTGGTGCGGGATGTGCCGTGAAAATCCCACTCTAGCGGACAAAAACAGTGCTTTTTATATCGACGCAAATGCGCATTGCAACTTCTTATCTGGTGCGTGTCTTTTATTTTGACAGCGAATGCGCACATGTGGACCACTTATGTGCACCCGTGTAAATAACATAATGTTCTGCCGGGTGTGTTGTTGGTTTTCTCTCGATTTCTGAGTCGACAAGCGCCTTTGTTACTGGGACCAGTCATTTTAAGAAAGGCCCCCATTAGAACCCATGAGAAATGCAAGAAATGCATTATTGCTCAGTCTGCAATATCTTTCCCAGAACAAACACCAATTGCAAATAACATACTAAAAATAAACCTGAAAAATCTGTTTAGAACAGCTACTATGTTGCAAAGAGTGAACTACCACTGGCACAATTTAGCAGTCTTTGCCAACTTCAAAAAGCAAATGGCCTCGATCTTGGTTCCACTTGTCTCTTACCCGTGACTTCAGTGGAAATTTCAAATTCAGGATCTGACACAGACTGATTCATGTTCTACACAGTTCTTACAAGTTCATAGAAATTTCTGTTCAATTAGAACCAAGTATTTGAGTTGATGATTGTAATTTTTATACAATGTTGTAATTTGTTTTTCAACAATTTTTTGATTAATGTTTTGTTTCCTTTATTATACTTTAATGTATAATATTGTAAAGGAAACAAAACAGGAAACAAAACATCAATCAAAAAATTGCTCTTTTTTATTCGGGCTACTTACATTTATTTTGGGCTACCAAAAACTGAAGAGTCCCTGCCCGAAGGGCTACCAGGGATTTTGAAATTTTGAGAGCCCTGAAGTGACCCACTGCAAAATGCACTTGTTTGTGTCTGAAAGCTCCAAAGTCTCGATTTGGGAATTCTGGGTGACTTCCTTCTTTAATAGGGATGCTCCTGCAATTCAGTCGACTAACATCTGAGTAACCAACTCTAACTCTTAACATCTGAGTGTTTCTGAGTTAAATTTGAGTCTAATGTAAAAAACTCTGTAAACAAATGATCTGAAACCATTTATCACACAGTAATGAATCATGCTGCTGTGAAACATCATCACCGCTGTCTGTAATACAGCAGAGGAACACTTACGAATGAAAACATGTTCTATAAAAGATGCTCACGTATTCATAGAATATGAGAAAGAATATCATTTGAAAATCTAATAACTCTAATAACATCTCTTCAGTGTGTCCGGGACTCCAGTAGGACATGCCCAGCCTCAGCTGGCTCCTTTCGATGTGGAGGAGCACCTCTACTCCCAGCCCCGACCCACCTCCTCACCCTAAGGGAGAGCCCAGAATGAGCCTCTCGTTCTAGTGGTGTTAACAAAACATGTAATAATCAGGCCTAGATGTATAGTGTTTCAACAACTATGCTCCAACTGGTAGACATTCAGACAAAGAGCTTACCGGACTTGGGCACCAACGAAAATTCATCAGAACAAACAACCAGCACGTCTGGTACCGACTGACAACAGTGCCCATTAGTTGTCTAGTTGTGCACATCCCAATTCTTGACTTATGGCATTCACAAGCGTTACAGAGATTCAGGCTTGTCCAAGAGCTTTGGTAGATGCACCTCCTGTATGGACTGGAAGCTCCTACGTTACTCCTTTTCACGGCTGAAGGGTTAAAAAAAACGATTTCCCGTTACGATTTAGTCACGGCACGAAAGACACCGAATGTTCACCATTTTGTTTCAAGTTACGTTCTTTTGAGTTGTCGAGCCAAAATCAGCAGGGAATTCAGGAAGCACCTTCATAAGAAAGCGTTCCACTAAACTATCAGATGGAGGAGTCACTGTGCATGTTACTAACATGTTTGAGGCTTGCTGTGCATCATCAGCATCCTCTTTTTCATGCCATCATTCGTGTTTGATTTCATCCTTAAACACATTACATGATATGTTTTGTTTTTCATGTTTAACCATGTACTACCACTGGAGGTAAACCCTTTGTCTTTACAGTCATGTCTCTTAGTCGGAGCTTTTTCATACAATAACCCAACAAAGTGTTCTTGACCAGGCCAGATGAAGACGTTTTGGTTTACCAAGCAAAGGATGTTCTTTTTTGGCCGTTCAGTCCAAATAATAATAACAATAATAATAATAATAAGCCAAAAAAACCAAGCAATCATATTATTTGGAGGTAAAGCTGATAAGTGCCAACAAAAGAAAATTCCTCCATTGCCAGACTGTCCTTATAAGCTAAATGCATCCAAAGCAAAGACTCCAACACAGAATGTGTGGCAGTGACTACATTTAGGAATAATAAGAGTTTAAATGTGGACATCGTGCTTCTGTCACCTTTGATCAGAGATTCATCAGAAATAAATCATGTCCACGAAAGCTCAACGACTTGAAACTAAGCTGATCTGAAATCACTTCAGGATTATTATGAGTGAACTAAAACTTCAAAAACTGACGTTCAAGCCAAGGCTGCCTTCCACCTCCTCCTCCACCCACTCTTCCTCCTCCTCGACCTCCTCTTCCTTCAGCTCGGGGTTCATGGGGAATAGTTTGCTTTCTTCTCAGCTCTGTCAGAACATCCAGATCCTCTGCGGCACCTTCGACCCTTTGTCCCATGTAGCTCTCTGCTGCCTCTGTGACTAAGTCCAGACCCCCCCCCCCCACCCAAACAGACAGGATGATTAATAGCCCTCTGGTGGGACTCTCGATCCACTCAGCACATTGTTGAGAGCGTCTGAAACAGAACAACAGTTGCATCCCCACTTCAAACTGGGCCTAAGCCCTGCCTGTCATTCCCCGGTTAACTGGCCAGATTTACAGCTACGAACCAGCACTAGGTGGCAGCCTGTCTGAGGACCCGCGGCTACTTCTTTTAGCTGTTTTGATGGGACTCTTAAAACCAGTAGGCCAAATGCTTGGCACACCTGTATAGTCCATGCTGTCTTCCATCAGGCATCCAGGACCGTGCTACACCGAGGCAGCGAACATTTATATTCTGTTTCCAAAGCATTTGGTTTGTTTGCTTCTTTGGCAGCAATGAGAAGAAACTGTCAGGCAGCACTGCTTAAAGAGTTCAATCTAAAAGCTCCAGTGCTGTTCCGTTTACATCTTATTCATACTACAACTTGTCGTATTTATTTAACGCAACAAGAGTTGAATGAAAACAGCACGTTTGTGATTAAACATTTCATATCTGTACATGCATTATTTTACAGCATCGTCTTATTAAAGAGTATATCTGAAGCTCAAGTTCCTCCTGATGCATCAGTGCCAGTGTTAGAGTTTGTAGGAGAGCAATACAATAATGTGTCCACTCAGGAGTTAATCTGGACTATTTATCCTGAAAAATCAGACTACAGATTAATAGAAGGGACGGCTTGACTCGATCACCGTCTTCTCACTGTGTCATAAAATGACACTGACAGAAGGAATGAGAACATAATCTCATGCTTAAGGGTTTCAGACGCCGGGGCCTGGCAGCAGACATGTGAAGCATCGCCATGAGGCACATTCTCTGTGCTCAGAATGCCTTCATAAGTAAACATATTTGCATAAGCAGCTAAGCAGCATGAATTATGGCGCCTCTTCATCGGCATTTGCCAGTTGTCTTCTGCCACTTCAATTGGGAGTGATATATGTGTGAAGATCAGGTGGCAGAAAAGAGGGAGGGAGGGGTGAGACTGTTGAAGGTGGGGGTAAAAGGCCACAACCAGTTCATAAGTGCTTGGGCTGCAATCCCCAGAGGCATGCCGATGCCTACAACTGCATGCACGCGACCTTGAAATGAGACGACGAGGGACAGCATGTGTGCATGCTCTCCTGATGACTGACATGAAGGTAAAATGGGATGAATTAGTGAGGGTTGTTGTTGTTGTGGCCCTCAAATATCACTGAAATCAAAGAAAGAAATATGAGCATTCAAAGCGAAATGATTAAAAATCTCATATTTTTGCCATAATTCTGCGACTGCAACGCCTCATAAGCCGGATAATTATTACGAAGCCCATCTAGAGAGCAATCAAGTGATCCTCCGCCGTGTTCCTTCTGCAAGTCCACTGCCATGCCCTCAAGACATCCGCTCCTCGCGCCGTGCTAGTGATTCGAGTCAATTAGAGGTGCGCTTGTGGATTTCGTTATTGTCTGGATGTAAAGGGGAAAGCTGTCAGTCAAAGGGCCACTCTGGCTATGTATCTGGAGGGTGCAAGGGGCTCTAAACCTGTATTTGTATGAATAAAAATGAAGGGATTTAGGAGCAGACTGTTTGGCTGCAGCACAGGGATGGGGGAGGTGGGAGTGCAGGGAGTAAAAAGAAAGAATTGAAGATTTGAGTAGCTGAGGCTCAGTGACTTCTGCATAACAAAAAAGAAGGTGAGCAGGAGAGGAAATACAATCTGTTTCAGGAAGGGCTGTTCTCTGCTCTCCTGTAGTCTCAGAGGGATAGTCAGCCAATAAAAGAAATCCACAGAATTATTCAACAAGAGACTGAGACGGATTTCTCCGTGTGATAACGGCCCTGTGTGGGAGAGACCCTCCGCCAATGTCAAGTAAGAGATGAAGACTCAATCTGCAGGTCAGAACGACGCCTCCATGTTAGAACACCAAAGCTCTGAGTTCATGGTCACAGGGAATCTGGTTGGGAAGACAATACGTCAGCGTCGGCGGCTTGTTTGTAATTCCATCGCAGCGCCCGGATTAGGAAGAACATCGTTATTCACGTCGTTACAACTGTTCGCCAACGGCACCTGATAACGTTTCCTTCCACAACGATCGAAAGAATTTATGCACACCCCTCACTTTTGGTCTGCATGTTTCACAGTGTGGTCAGAGCAGTGGGGGGGCAGCAGAAGAAAAAACAAATGCATCACCATCTTCTGTTTGGGCGACTTTTATGTGTGACGAGTGAAACGTGCTAACAACTACGACCAAAGCCAGCAGCAGCCACTGAGACAACAGACAACTGTTAAACAATAGAGCGCTCACAGGGCGTGCTAGGACCTGATTTCATACTGAAATGAATGGTCAGTGCTTTCAGTAATCTGCCTCTTGTGCTACAATTTTTAGCAAGAAAATACCGATTCAGTTTCTGGTCAAAGCTGTGAAAAGCACTCAGTTACACCAGTCTAATGAGATTAGCGCCGGAGCATTAAGTATGGCGCTCGATACAAACCGTCCCATGTAAATCGGTGGAATAGCTCCGGTTTCCTGGGACTGCCTGTCTGAATAAGGGCATTACAACACATGGTCCATCGCTGGCCCAACTATTTGACTGTGCTCTCATTGTTCTGAAGTCAAGAACGGACCTTACACTTTCCAGAAGTTGGGGGAAAGCTTTTCCCGCTTTCACAAAACAGACACAACACTTCCTTTCCCAGAACAATTCATCTCTTTGCTTGACAAGACTCCCTGCTATATTTACCCAACTAAAATTGCAGATGATATACTTCCAGCTGCACCACGGCACATGGTCCTGTCAATCACGCCGGTTACAGCAGAGTAGGACTGCCAGAGCAACCGATGCTACCACGACACTAAGCTGCAGAGAAAAACGAAAAGAAATCTTGTGGGGACTAATGCCCGTTTCCTCTGCTGGTTGATTCTTGTCGTTAGAGGAACGGAGACGCACACGAGAGCGAACGGAATTACCGGGCTTTCATTAAGCAGACAGCTGGGCTACTACCAAGCAGCAAAACACAGCCCACCCACAAGATTTATCCACCAGCACAGCGCTGAGGTTCTGTGTGAAAGGTTTATTAGGCTGTTGTGCTGCTGCGAAAAACAAAACAAATTGATCAGTCTCTCAAGCACTTTGGCTCTGCTGCGGTTATTCCTCTAACCCAAGTATGAATGAAACATTTGACAGGCTGGCTGCACAGGAGATTTGGACTTAAGGACGGAACAAGGCCTTCAAACATTCTTGACATCAAGTCATTACTTAATGCAAATGTCTAAAACAGAAAAAAGAATAATCCAGCATTACATTCAACTTGCAGTCTGGTCAAACACAGAACTATAATGCAGGCAGTGAGGTTGGTGATTTGACGGCTGAAGGGAAAAGCTTATGGAAGGAGGAAAAGAAAAGAGGAGGGTGAGCCCGTGTTGTGGATTCCTCCTCAGCCAGCAGTGCCTGTCCATCTCACAGTGGCAGAGGCATTCCCTGGAGGAAGGCAGCAGCAGCGGTGGGGGCTTAGTGCTGTGTGTGTTTCATCTTTCCCACTGCCCAGAGCTGCAGGGCCATGGGAGCTGCCAGGATTCTCACTCCAAAGGCATGACAACATGCGGGACGGAGCCAGCTTGGACCTCTCAGAAAGAGCAGGCCAGCTGACGGAGAGGCGGGGCTTCAGCACAACCATTGTACTTACAGACACGAGGACTCGTGAAAAACTTGTCCCACTCAGTAACAATGTTACTACAACATCCAATGGCACAACCTGAATCTACTGGAAACACAAGTGTGGGTGTGCCCTGGGGTATGTGCGCTACACCCTCTGCACCTTTGGTGGCCAGCAGCTTCAGGTAGTTAAACTAGAAACCATCATTTCATAAAGCCACCCAACCCTTCCCTGCACATTTGTAACAGCACTACCGTAACTCTCATCGTAGCCTGACGGCTGTTACAGATGTGCTATCAACAAGAGCAACAAATGTCTGCTTGACCTGATCTGTGTAGCAATCAGACATCACTGATCACTGTTAACACTTCGCTTTCAGACTCCTCGAGCAACTAGAACGAAACAGTAAAATACAAACTGCTGGTTCGCTCCTGCTCATTTCTTCTGTTGGCTAGGAGTAATGTTAGATAAAAAGATCCCATTTAGAGCCAGTCAATATAATAGGGGACCTATTGTGATCTCTGACATTTTCACACATGAAGCATGAAAACATGAGTCAGTGTAGACTGTCAGCTGCTCTGCAAGTCCACAGGAGCTCTATTTATATACATGGTACATTTGGCATTTATTGAAAAATTAAAAAAATACTGTGGTCAAGGTCAAAAATGTCATCATCACATTTGCAGGAATCAAAACACAGTGAGTCATTACGTAACGTAAATCGTTCTTTCCACTTTATACAACATGCCACACTCAACAACACTACGCTCTGGTGCTTTCTAACATTTATACACTCTCCACTGAGTGTACGGTATCCTGCCCAAGGACACTTTAGCACCCAGCCTGGGATCAAACCACCAACTTTCTAATTAGCAGATCACTTGCTCTGCCTCCTGAGCTAAACCCATATATAGCACGTTCTAACAGATCTATGCCACGGTGATTTACAGAAGAACAGTGGACCTGTCCTTTAACTTCAACTTCAGGTCATTTGATAAATAAACTTGTAAGTACGTGGAAGTCCTGAAAACTAAGATAACCAACAAAGCAAATCTTGATGAACAGTAGCAGACTCGTATCTGTTCAATAATACGAATTCATAACACTTTTTACAGATTGAAGGTTCTCCAGTGAAGCTGTGACTCAAAAATCAAATCTTTCAGTATTTAAAGTGGAATTCATATTAGCACACAGCCTAAATAAGGCCACGTACCTTTTATGGTGTTCAGGATGTCCTTGAGATTGCCAAAGCTGTTGAGTAATGGGTCCTGTTCTTCGTCCTGGGTAAAGAACAGAATCTGATTGGTAAGAAAACACTTACACACAGTATTATCAGTATTATGGGTTTGAACAAGAACCAAGCAGACTGACTGTAGACAGACATACAGCCAAGCTGGAGCTCATCACGTTCACGCTGGTCACTTTTTCATATTGTTAGTAAATCTAACTAACTGTGTAAAACAACACATAACACACTTGTGTTGAACTTACTAGTGGAGTGTGGGTATTCCATCTGGAGTTCCTCTTTATGGCTCCGACAACAGTGCTAATTTCACCCTGGACGATGTAGATGTTCTTATCCACCATGCTGCTTCCTGACAGAAAACACATAATAGCATATGGTCACTTCTAGAGCCAGGCTAAATAACCTGAAGTCACTGAAAGGCCATTTCTACAGGCGTTTACAATGCGGCTCTTCATCTGTGGCTCCATGCTACACTGATTTATGTTCACTTAGCAAGTGAAAGGTTACTTGTTCAATTGTAGGTAGAGGAAGGGCATCCAGTGTAAAAAGTACGCTGGGGAAAATAATGATTGGATACCTACTGAATTTGGAACATTAGGCTTTGGGCTGAGGGCGCAGGAGGGATGGGAGCTAAAGGATGGACCATGGACAGATACAGCCACTGAAAGACGTGTACTGCTGCCTTCTCCCTGACAGGACCATGAAGGAATTCTGACTGACTGCCAGCAGATGGATGACCGTAATGATAGTCCCTGCCTGTGACGTGGATGAGGCAACCATAGAGTAGTAACGCCGCTAAACGGCTAGGAAAACCAGTGGTAATATCTAATGTATCCACCAGGGGGAGCAGTGTGGCGCTGCAGTCATTTACAGGCTGCTACACTATATGTTTACACTTGTTCAGGGTTTTTATAATTATGACAGACTCATACCTGGATATGTGTTTGCAGCAAATAAAATAGAGGCTGTGCGCAGCGAAGCAGCCAGACAGAAAGTACCGTTTGTGTTCTCTGATTATTGTCGACTTGTGTTTCTAAACATGAAAGCATAAAACGAGGCTTTTATTGCACTGCTAATGTTCTTATATACAATGCAAAATCAAAATGTAATATGGTATTTTAATGGTGAATAAATAAATGAACACTTTTATAACACAATTGGTAAAAATATATTGAATGGATGACTTGACAGTAGCTTTACTAATGAAGTATGGATTGCATCATGTTAAAATGCAGTAAATTGCCTGCTGTGACTTTTACAGACAGGTAAGAAAGCACAGGCTGTCATTAGCATCACAGTGGGTTCCTTTGTCACACAGTGGGTGACCATTCAGAGCGCTCCCACCCCCACAGAAGCCAGCGACTTCCAAACCCCGGCCCAAATATCCTCTCGATGCCAGCCCTGATTTTAATCACATGTAAACGGTATTCAAGGAATCACTGACAGAACGTATTTACAAATCACTGTTACAAAAACAATCATTTTTTCTGTGATAAAGTTTAGGAAAATACAAAGTTCAAAAGAGGGATTTTCTCATTTTAGTGCTTGTTGTTCAGCTGCAGCGTTTCATTTGCACTGAAACTATCGTCACCTCTTAAAGATCCATCCAAGCAGGTACCCACCATCTCTGCCTGTCTGTAAGTCTTTCTTAGTGAAAGTCATCAATGTTTTTTCACCCTTAATAAAATAATCACAGAATAATTTTAGATTTTAACATGGAAGTCCCACAGGATCTTAGCTCGGTCATTCTCCACCACCCAGTTTGACCTCAGGACTTCCAGGCCACACTCGGCACAGATGTTCCTGTACACTATGCCGGCCACTTGGTTATGGCGTTCCATGTACGCCTTGCCTGCTAGCATCTTGCACCCTGCTGTTATGTGCTGGATTGTCTCTGGGGCATCTTTACACAGCCTGCACCTGGGGTCTTACCTGGTGTGATAGACCCCAGCCTCTATGGATCTTGTGCTCTGAGCTTGTTCCTGTGCTGCCATGATTCGTCTCTGTGCTGCCTTTCAGTCCAGCCACTCGTAAGATTTCTGGATGTCAGCCACCTCCGCTATCTGCCAGTGGTACATACCGTGCAGGGGCCTGTCCTTCCATGATGGTTCCTCCTCTTCCTCGGGTTTCTGCTGCCTGAGGTATTCACTGACCACGTGGTCAGTTGGAGCCATGTTCCTGATGTATTCGTGGATGTTCGTTGTCTCATCTGGCCTCCTTCCTTCCGCTTAGCGTACAGCCTCAGGGTGCTGGATTTGGGGTGAAACCCTCCATGCATGGTCAGGAGCTTCCTTGTCTTGATGGCAGTGGCTTCCATCTCCTCCTTTAGCCAGCTTATTGTCCCAGCAGGGTACCTGATCACGGGCAGGGCGTAGGTGTTGATAGCCCGGATCTTGTTCTTGCCATTAAGCTGACTCTTCAGGACTTGCCTGACCCTCTGCAGGTACTTGGTGGTTGCAGCTTTTCTAGCGGCCTCTTCATGGTTCCCATTTGCCTGTGGGATGCGCAGGTACTTGTAGCTGTCCTCCATGTCTGCAATGTTGCCTTCTGGTAGTTCAGTCCCCTCAGTTCTGACTACCTTCCCTCTCTTTGTTACCATCCAACTACACTTCTCCAGTCCGAACGACTTCCTTTGTCTTTGCTGTATATCCTGGTGGTGTGGATCAGTGAATCAATGTCTTGTTTACTCTTGGCAAACAGCTTGATGTCATCCACGTACAGGAGGTGATTGACAACTGCTCCATCCCGTAGTCGGTATCTGTAGTCAGTTCAGGCCTATGCAGAACAGCAGTGGGGACAGAGCGTCTCCTTGGTAGATCCCACACTTGATGGTGACTTGTGCTATGGCCTTGAAGTTGGCCTCTAGTGTTGTCCGCCACATCCCCATTGAGTTCCTGATGAAGGCTCTTAGGGTCCTGTTCATCTTGTTTAGTTCTAGGTATTCCAGGATCTATGTGTGGGGCATCGAGTCACAGGCCTTCTTGTAATCAATCCAGAAAGGGCACAGGTTGGTCAGTCTAGTCTTGCAGTCTCGGACGACTGCTTGATCTAGCAGCAGCTGGTGTTTACCTACTCTGGTATTATTACCCATCCCTTTCTGTGCCCCGCTCATGTTTTGAGCCATGTGCTCATTCACATCATCTAGTAGATCTTCAGAGAATACTTTACGTAGTCGTGGTAACCGGCTAGGGAGGATCCAGGTTTCAAGCTTCGCTATGATCCCATTTCTCAGGTCAGTTTCTCTCACACTCAATGATCCTTCTTCCATCACACTCGGGGTCTCGGGTGGGGGTGATGTTATCTACCCCCTGACCTGTTGCCCTGGCTCCCCTTTGCCGTACCAGTTTTGCTGCCGTCAATCTGGTAGTATTGACGGCGGCATCCAGTAAAAATACTGGTGGTCGCCAGTGCTACCCCTCGGCCTCCTAGTAGATGCACCCATGTTATTTTTTTATAAATCCTAGGTGACATCTTTCCCCAACTTATTGTTGTCAATAGATTTTTCAGAAAACGGCCCTTGGTCACCAGGATTTAAACTAGTCCACGATTTTTAGCAGATGCACCACCGGTATGCTTTTCAAGTCAAACCACAGATATTAAAAAAAAGAAACATACATTATTGATCATACTATTCGGAACAGATAGGTTCCAATAAAAATTTGAGTAGGTGTACTGTGTCATTTTATGTGTGAGACTTAAAAAATTCAATGTCAAATACCAAATTTCTACAAAAACTATATGAAAGTTAAGTCTTCAAGCTTCAAGTTTAAGTCTAAGAACTATGACCCCTAAATGTGCATCGAATATAAGAAGCAAACAGCAAATTTCCGTGTCTGGCTTTCCAATGCCTAAAGCCAATATGGATAACCAAACAGAATCAAAATGACATGTGATTTATATTTGACAAGCAGTACAGGTCTGAATAGTTGGATTAACCTTGTTCCTTTTGCCATGACTCTCATGGCAATTTTTCATACCATTCATTTTTTGAATACACAGAAAGCAGCCTATTTAAAATAACACCCAGATATAAGTGTAATAGCTGGATACAGTGACAGGCGTATAGCTGATGGGGGGGAAAAAAGGATAATATTAAGTAGATATTGGCAAGAGGATGAGCCCAATGCTCAGGAGCTGACAGCAGTCTGGAAGAATTACCAGACATTCATTTCATGAGCCACAGTTGTTAACGGGTCTGTATTTCCCCCACAGCATATGCAGAAAGTCAGGTCTCTAGTTGTTACATCTGGGTGAGACAACTACATCTACAGTGTTACATACAGAAGAGGACAGAATCATTAGGTCCCTATTTTTAAAAAAAGATGGCGTATTAGAGTTGAAATTTAGAGACTAAAGTTGAAAATCTAGTTTGTATTTCCAGAACAAAGTCGAAATGGTTGTTTCGAGACAAACCACCACAGTTCCCAAACTGTCCAAGTTAGTGACATCACACTTCAGAATTGTTTTTATTACAAGGAAGGAAATTATTTCTCTTTTAGCACATAAACACAGTGTGGTGATAAACATAAGGATGTTAAAAATGCGGTAGAGAAAGCTGCATCAGGTGACATGGAAAAACCACACAAACTAGGAAGAGTGGATTTATAGAAGTGAAATGCTGGTAATGGACAGATACAAGGTTATCTGTGGTTGGACCCTTATGTAATAGAAGAGGACATGTCAGGAAATTGCACTTGGATCACCCAACTCTATCATAGTCGAGCAGTAATGCCTGAGCCGGGAAACAAACCACCCTAAAACCTTACAATACAAAGTTATGGAAAGTTTACACTTTGTTTCAAAACGATTAAATCTGAGATGTTGCTTTATTGTAAGGTTATTAAAGTTTTAAATTGTTTAACAAATAATTCTAACATTTACATATGATAATATTAGAAATATGAAACAACATCTTCAGCAGTCACAATACTCACGATTTATAAGTTACCCTAACTTGGCTATCGTAAGTAAGCTCATATTCAACATATACACCCCAGATTTCTTCAACTCTGGTATCTGCTTCCTTCAGAAGTTCTCTGATGACTCAGCAATTGTTGGCCTCATCGCCAATGAGGACAACAGGGACTATAGAGAACTGACTGAGGACGCCGTCAACTGGTGGTACCGGAACCACCCCCATCTCAAAGGTGAGAAAACAAAGGAGCTGCTGGTTGACTTCCACAAGCACAAACATCCTCCACCTACCTAAACTACAGTGAACATCCACAGAATGGACATTGAGATAATAGAGTCATAAGTACTAGCGTCAGCTGACCAATAAACCACACTGGCCGGCCTTCAAGGTGTGGCTGATAAATACAAAAAAATAAAATGATCCGACCAAGACAAAAACTGTGGTATTTTGTAAATATAATAATAAACGCGAATTCACTTTGTAATTGTGTAACTTTATTAGTCCTTCTGAAATGCGCCAACAACATTGAGAGTAACATCCTCCTCTCTGCCCCTTAATGCTCTCTGGTCGCTATGGTAACGTGTAAATATTACTTTCAAAATAAGACAACTACAACACGGGAAAAGACCCAGGAAACCGAGTTAACGATAAAAACCCTGAAGACCATAAATTTCACACCTGAGCCTCAACTCTCGGGACCTGGTACCAAACGACGGTACCGGTCAGTGGCCCGGGGATTCTTTCGGTCACTACCCACAGCTCGTGACCAAAGGTGAAGGTAGGGACGTAGATCGACCGGTAAACTGAGAGCTTCACTTTTAGGCTCAGCTCTCTCTTCACCACGACGGACCGGTACAGCGTCCACATCACTGCAGCCACAGCACCAATCCGTCTGTCGATCTCCCGCTCCCTTCTCCCATCACTCGCGAACACGACCCCAAGATACTTAAACTCCTCCACTTGGGGCAGGAACTCATCCCTGACCCGGAGTGGCCACTCCACCCTTTTCCGGCTGAGAAATCTTTGGGTTTTTTTTCCTTTGTTTTTTTAAATGTGAGCTGACAGCACACTCACATCTGTCATACACATCAGTCCCAATGCATTTACACGGAAGGTGCATTCACGTGCACACATGTACATATGTAAATTTGAATCCAAATTCCCAAATGTCCTCACGTGGGCGAGTCAGGGATAACTACAAGGCTGGATGTGGTCCAGGGCCATACAACGCCCAGATGTGGACTAATCTTTGAGCATTTCATTGACTAGGAAATTAGTTGCCAAAACATCCCTAATTTACAAAGTAAAGGCACCTTGTTCCACACCTAAGTAACTTTGTTTTAGTAGTGTCCTCTGTGTGCAGGGGCCTTTATTTAGTGACACCTTGTCCTACCTGCTCCTTATAATGTTCATCTCAGGGGCTGGTGATGTCACTAGGGTCGTGCTTATGGACGATGATGTCGGGCATCAACGATAGTCAAAATATGCAGCAGCAGCAACTCACCAATTAAGCTTGGCACATTTTACTATTGTTAAATTTAATTAATTAAATTAATGTAATTACAGTCATCATATTCAATTGGCCTCATATATTCATGTCTCATCTCCAACAACAGCTGACACAAGCAACAAAAATTAAATGTATTTTAGGTTCAGCTAATGAAACCTGACAAATAAATATCTTTGTCACAGTTCTGGTTTTTATTTGGTGGAAACCAAAACATCTTTGATGGGGTGCCAGGATTTTTTATGTGCAGGAAAACATTCTATGGTTAACTTGTACTAACCCTGTGAAATCGTAATATTTCCTTAGACAGAAAGAAAAATCACATAATACCAACCCCATAAACAAGCTGAGTAAAAAGTAACAGTGTTTATGGAACAGTTTGTGCTTGTTTTGGGGGAAAGTGGTATTTTTAGCCCCTGTCTGGATTACAAGTAACTTCCGGTGATTCAACCTCTGCGTCAGAATGCAGACAATTTTATCAATCAGTGTAAAAAGAAACAAAAAAATAAACTCAGCCATGCAAGCTTCTGATAATCTAATATGCTATGTGGCTAATTAGATTAGGCAGTATCTCCTTAAAGATAAACTCAACAGGCTCTCTCTCATTGAAAGGCAATTATCATTTGAGCAAAGAAAAACATGGCGTCAGACTTAAGTTTAATCGACGTTCTGACGAACTCAAATGTAAATGAGCAATTTACGGGACCAATTACCTGCAGGCTACCTACTTAGCTTAACTAGCTAGCATCTTATTTAGCTACTGGTAGCTGTGTTTTCATCATCCAAGCCACTATGTACGTCCCTGATTTGCTTAGGATAAACTTCCGCTGAGTAAAACATAAAACGCTTCTGTTGCCCATTTGAAATGAATATATTACCTGTCTAGGGCGGTTGTATCGCAGATGAAGTCCTTCTATAGCTAATGCTAGCCTTGCTCGGTAAGCTAGTAGGCTAGCCGGCCAAGAGTGAATGAAAAAGACCAGAGTTCAGTTCAGTCTCCGCAATGAAACAAAGCAAAAAGGTCGGACATTCCACAGTGCGATAGCGAAATATTCCCAAACACCGCCTCTTCATTCGCTTAAAAATGCTCGACAGGTCAGTAAAGTCTACACCTTCCAGCTGTCACTCTGCTCTTAGTAAACACACTGACGTGGAAAAGCTCTACACTCTCAACCGAACTTGATTGCACAGTTTTGATTGACGTGATACTAAACCAAGTAGTTTTTAAGGTTATATACGGCTTCATTATACAAGTACGTATCAGATCATGAAATAAGGCTGATTGTTATATTAATGCTTGTGTTACTTTATAACTATTTACAAATAACAGGGGTTCTCAAAAATACCACTTGCGTTACATAGTGATAAAGGCGGGACTAGTGGCGTAGTTAGGTTGCGAAGGACAGATGACGAAAGCACGAAAGGAGCAATCCCACTGTGACGCTTAGCTGTCATTTGGCTGTGTTCTGGCCATTACACGTACTTTTCGTTTCATTTCTAAAGCAGTTTATGTAAAATATTTGTAAAACCGCTTAAATTAAAGCTGAAAGTCTGGAATTCAATCACATACTGACTGATTTAAAATCCTCTGTGGTGCTGTACCAAAGCAAAACCACACAAATTCTATCTTTGTCAAACAAATCATGACCCTAATTGCATGGTTTGATCTTGCATATTATTGTGAGTCACATTTGCATAATACTGAAGCATCGAGCTGCATGTTACTGTTGCTGCTGCAGATCTCTTATTTGAACTGCTATGAAACATTTTTGCCACCAGTTTTCTAACTATTGTTCTAAAGGTGATACTGACATACACTCCATGGTGACTGGGTGCATAACTTATTGTTTTCTTTGAAACAACTGTACCTACTGACTCCAGTTCCTTCTGGAGCTCTCCACACGTCGTCCTCGGCTCTCGGACGTGGCTCTTTGTACTAAGTGGAAGGATTGTTTTCTGATATCTGATGCATTTAGGCTGTTGTCGTGGCTTTCCGTGCCTTTTTGCACCTCTCTTTTTCAAGAGTTTAGTACTTCTCATTATTACACATGACTCATCTATGGACATTGATGGTTTGACTTCTTAGCATGATCTGGGTTATCAGTGAAACCTAATAAAACATTTCATGTCAGCAGCACCTTTAGAAATTGTTGACAGTTCAATACTTATTACACAGCTGTGCAGGTATCAGGGTCCCCTTTGGCCCTTTTTTTCCGGTTGAGTATTCCGTGTTTCCTGATGTGTGTGTGTGTGTGTGTGTGTGTGTGTGTGTGTGTGTGTGTGTGTGTGTGTGTGTGTGTGTGTGTGTGTGTGTGTGTGGCTCAGGGGCTGTTCTGGTAATCTCCTGATTCAGCATCCAAAAAGAGACACTGACTGCCCCGGGCACATCATTGGTGTCTCACACACTAAGAGACAAGACTGAACATGAAAAATTCAATTTTATTTATATAACACCAAGTCACAACAAGAGGTGCCTCGAGGGAAATAATACAGAGAAACCCAAGATGACTGCCTATGACCAAGCGCTTTGGCGACAGTGGAAAGGAAAAGGTCCCTTATAACAGGAAGAAGCCTCTGGCCCATCCAGGCTCAGGGAGGGGCGGCAATCTGCCATGAACAAGTAGGGTGAGTGGAGGAAGACGAGACAAAGACACGCCGTGGAAGAGAGCCAGAGATTAATAATCACTAAATGACTAAATGAAGAGTGGTGCATGAAGACATAGTGAGAGACAAAGGTGACAAAGAAGAAACAGTCATGGGAATCCCCCAGCAGCCTACGCCTATTGCAGCATAACTAAGGGAGGATTCAGGGCCACCTGGTCCAGCCCTAACTATATGCTTTAGCAAAAAGGAAAGTTTGAAGCCTAATCTTGAAAGTAGAGATAGTGTCTGTCTCCTGAATCCAAACTGGAAGCTGGTTCCACAGAAGAGGGGCCTGAAAACTGAAGGCTCTGCCTCCCATTCTACTGTTAATGTATAATGTAAATTATACTGTGTTACATAATTAACCTGAGAGTGAAGAAGACTCCCCAGTTACACAAAGAAACTGGAGTGCGTTGATGTGTTAATATAATCCCCACTGATGTGTAATTAATTACTGTACATTTCATTGTTATTAAGAAACAGACAAACGAGGGAGTTCAGGACACGCTGTTAAATGCTCAGTGTCTGTGCCATGTGTCAAAACAAGAGCTAGAGTGAAACTGAGTCAGGGCCAGGAGTGTGATAGATACCAAATTAAACAGTTTGTTGAGTTTTCTGATTGTTAACAAACACATGTTAACTATTAACACATGTATGATCTGAAACATGTACCTGTTACGTATCTGTCAGCATCTGAAAACCTACTCAAAAATTAAGACTTGAGGAAGGGAGCAAATCCTGTATGTATGCATGTTTGCTTTGAACTGGGTCGGTGTGGGGGTCCACTCAGCACCAGCTACAGTTCCACTCAGTGTGTACCCAGAAGCCACCATTGTGTGTGATCCTCTGCTCGCTCTTTCCAGTCTGTTTGATGACTTGGAGATTTGTAATTGCAACATTTCTAAGCAAATATGTGCATGGGTTTCCACAGTGACAGATACACGGGCACCCCCGCAGAAATAACACACCGTGTGCTTTTGATGTCCTTACATAAATATTTATTTAAACATATTTCATTATCAGAGAACCACTGTTAGCTGTCAAACCTTCCAAGACTCAAGAAATTATTTTTAATGACCAGGAGTTTGTGTTGCACTCAACGATATCCCTGTGCTACCATGATCAGTGGCTTAGTTCTCTCCATGACATTTCTTTCATCCAAGCTAAAAATATTGATTTAAAGTCGTGGACGTGATTGGGTTTATCATGAATGACAGACACAAGAATAAGAGCACTGATCTTTCTTTAACTCTGCAGGGTAAAGTTTGGATTATGGATGCACTTTCTTATTGGACGTAAACCGGGTGAATTTTCAGTAGAGTGGCGCCTACCTACAGAACGATCCCGCTAACAAACCTGACTCAGCGGACCGAGTTTGATCCGTCCACTCTATTCAGGGCGCCCGGGACAGCAGGGTGCGATCATTCCCCGAGTTAATAGTTCTGATTAAATCTTCTGGAACCTAAACCATGTCCTCCTCACAGCCTGATGTTCCTGCTGAGCCTCCGGAGTCGCCTGAACCTGAATTCTCTGTCAGCGGGTTAGAAAAATGTGTCACATCTAGATTCTGTCAGCACAATCGGACTGATGCCTTTGACTTTGTGAAAACTCTCAACAGCTGTCCTGACTTTAACAGCATGAAGGTCCCTGCTATAATGTAACCTGAATCAGACCATGATCTTCATTTGAATCCATCATTACTCCGAGCTAACCAGTTCATCCTGAACTAAACTGCAGATTATTTTAACCTTTAAATAAGACCGTTTGTTTACCTTACTTCATTTTGTAGCACATTTCACAACATGTACAGACCCAGTATCTGATTTGAAGCCATGAGCACTTGATGTAAGCTGAGCAGTCCTCAGCAACAAACCTCTCTTCTTCCTCTCCTGTCCTTCTTTCTTATCTTTCTCCATCTGATTGAAGTTCGCTCTTTAAAATGCAGCAGTGGGACCTTTAGCAGACATTCTGCACACATGAACAGTTTGTGTTTGCTGCTGTTTAGAAACGCTGCATTTGTAATGATCTGCTAATTACAAACTTTACTCTTTATGCTCCTCTCGCTCCTCTTTCGTAGCTGGATGCTGAGCACAGCAGCCAAACTTATGCACAGCTGCGCTTTTTGGATCCAAAAAACAAACAACAACAACAACAACAAAACTGAGTTACTTCCCACCTATGTTGTATAGCAGCGGTCCCCAACCTTTTTTGCGCCACAGACCGGTTTATGCCCGACAATATTCGGGTCAGCTGGAGGCGCAGTCGAAGATTGCAGGGGTCCCAGATCAGATGTACACACTGGAACTCTTTCCCATGTTGCTGTCTGTGTTTATTGTGCTATGGTGTGTTGATATCTGTGCATTCCTGTATTATCCTTTTGTGTTACACATTTCAATGTTTTTTTCCTTGCCATCTAGCCTGACCTGTCTCCCCAATGTGATGTTTGTGTATTGTATGTACGGTCGGCAAGGCCCACATCTCGGTTGTGGGCCTTTAAGGCCTTTAAGGTGTCGCGGATAAATACAACAAAATAAAACTAGTACCGGTACCGAACTAGTACCGGTCCCCTAGGGACCCCAACGCGCTTTACACACCCAGTCATCCACCCATTCACTCTCACATTCACACACTGGTGGAGGCAGCTACAGTTGTAGCCACAGCTGCCCTGGGGCAGACTGACAGAAGCGAGGCTGCCATATCGCGCCATCGGCCCCTCTGGCCAACACCAGTAGGCGGTAGGTGAAGTGTCTTGCCCAAGGACACAACGTCTGAGACTGACGGGTTGGGATTCAAACCCGGACCAGCCGCTCTCAGCCATATTGCATATGGCACATGGTCGCCTGCTCTAAATCGGCGCCCGCTGAGGTACATCAGTGACGGTTGAGCTCCTGGTATCATTGGTGTCTCTTCCTGGTGCGGGTTTTTTCTTTGTTTAAAAGAAAGATAAATAACTCTGTCCCTGTTTGGCCTGAACAAAATAACTTTAAAGAACTGTGACCTCTGTTCTCCTCTGCTTTTGACCTTCTGCAGTGGCTATCAACTTCTGGAGCTGGGCCTGTGCACCACTTCCAGTCAAGTATAAAGGACGGAGGAAGACGGTCTTCGCTTCTAGTATTTGGTAATGCCATTTGAGTCAACTAATGCACCAGTTGCTTTTGAGCCCCTAGTGAACGATGTCCTCACTCTGTCTTTGTCTAACTCGACCACATCCTAATCCAACTTTAAGTCTAACATCTGTCAAGTTGGTCAACATCTCTTGGAAAGCCGTCTCTGTGTAAAGGGTGAGATGTGAGTGGTTCACGCCAGGTTTAATTTCTTGGTTTCACTGTTGAGAAAGGTCAGTGCAAGCAGTGATGGAGTGGCCTGCCCCCCCAGCAGAAAGCAGCTTCAATGATTCATGTTGATTACAAATAGATTCCTGGAGAAACAATTTGCAAAATTTTACCACCATGCCCTAGACTAATTGCAGCTCTCCCAAAGTTAGATTTCAGTGGGACTCAAGAACGAAAGCATCACTTCCTGTTCCTGTTACAACACACAGCTTATCTGTGCAGCCAGGTTAGTTAAAAACTCGTAGATAACATCTTATTTCATAGTGTAATAATTCACGTTTCTGTTTAATCATCTGCTGATTAAATTCACAGTATTCATTCACCCTTAGAAACTGTCTCTGTTCCCAAACCAACAAAAAACAAACCAAAAAAACTTCCATCCACTCTCAAAACCACCCAGCTGTTTATTGATCACGTCTTCTTATTTCGGAATAATAATTCACCTCTCGTGTGTGGAGCGCTCAGTCTTTTATCCATTTTCACCCCCAGACTAATGGAAAAACTGAGCATGCTAACCACCTGCACTGATGCCGCTCTTTGCTGTGTTGCATCATCCAACCGGTCAACTTGGAGATCTCACCTGCCCTGGATTAATTATGCGCACAACCACATGACATCAGCGACAACTCTACTGTCCTTGTTTGCGTCCCCAGTCGGCCACCAGCCTCCACTTTTTCCAGATGCTCTTTGTTTCCTCTTTACAGGATATCTTACACCATCATTTCCAGTTGAAGGCAGCTGAAGCATCAATGGCGTGAGAGGGGCTGGGCTTGGTGGACTGGGAAAGATATGGCCTGGTTGCTCCAACTTGGACAAACATTACAACTTTGTATAATCTGAAGACTCCCTACATTTTGATGTCATTACTTCAGTGAGAAATCTGGTGTTGTCTGATGATAAAAACTAAAACCCTTGAAACTGGTCTTGTGCATAAACACCTGCAGATATAAAAAAGATTTCATGGATGATGCTGCAGATTGTGTTTTAAGCTATTACAATAAAGCTTAGCTTCCACCCACTCGCATGGATAAGAAAGACACAAACCACGTAAACACAATTTTCCTACCCTCCTGCCTGCTTTGTAAAGAGTGCAGAGGAAAGGGGAGAGAGTGATTAGTCCCATCATAATCACCCGTCCCCTCAGCACCACCGCTCCACTGCAGCAGGCCAGAGACCACACCCCTGATATAAACAGATATTGATCTTATCTGAAAAATAAACCAATAAATGTAGAAATACAACATCTTGAAATACTTTATTTATCAAACACAAACTGTCGCTAAACATAATATATTCTTGAAAGGTTTACAACAGACATGGCAAAAATCTCCATAGTCCTGAATGCACTCCAATGTTTCCAGAAGCCAGAACTCGAGCTGTAAACTGGGAATCAAACGAGGTTTTTATGGAGGTTTCCTGTGGGATATGTGGTCTCTGTAAACTGACCTACATGCTTAGCTAGCTGCACAGTCTGAATTCTTTGAGCTGGTTGCAACAGTCTTCTTTATTAAAACCAAAGAACTGTCTCTTGTTTACTATTCACTCTCTGCCCTTCTGTATCACCTGAGCTGCAGAACATGGACAAGTAGTTTATCAGTGCTGGCATTCAGCGTGGGCTTTTCACACACCAGGTGTAAAAGAAAGACAAATACACCTGCCTTCCATTGTTGGTCATTTTCATACCCAACCTGCACCAGTGGTTGGATTTGCAAGCCTCCAGGGCTAGCATCAGCAGCAAATGGCATTGAAAGATGACAAACACTGTATTGTGTATATGTGTAATATCATATCTCGAGGGCCACAGCTGTGTTTAGTTGTGTTAACGTGTCAGATAAGTGTGATTCATGCGCTTCTTTGAATCAGTGTGGAACTGGTGCTCTCTCACTATAGTCCAAGCGTCCTATTCCCCATAGTCAAATTAAGAAACAAAGCCTAATGTGAGATGTTTTTGCTGTGATTCTTGACCTTATGAAGTCGTCATGTGTTTGTTATTTTTCCATACTCCCCTGATCTTTATGGAAATTAATTATTTAATAATTGATTGACAGTGTTGGGGAGTAACAGAGTACATGTGCCGCCGTTACGTATTTAAAATACAAAATGTGAGTAACTGTATTCTGTTACAGTTAAAAAGGTGGTATTTAGAATACAGTTACTTTGTTGAAATAATTACACGGCGGTATTTTCCTGTTTCATATGTTCGGCTATGCCCTCTCTGTTTTTGGTAATTCCACGCCGGTGGGAACCCAAACCAAACACGCATTAAGAGGCTCTAATGTCTGTGTCTCAATCTCCCATGTCACCTCTACCTGCAGCCGCATAATGAAGTGAAGAAATATTTTTTTTAAATTATTCACAAAAAGGATTTAATATGAAGGGAATAGGCAGAGTGTTACAGGCATCCCATATGGAAAAGATATAAAGTTTGTATCTGTCTTGCATGAAACTTGTATGAAAAGCAAACAAGAGTGAAAACAGATATGAGTATGAAGTAAGTCAAATCTTATGCAAGTCTTTTATAAGTTTTTTCTATTTCTTTTCCATATTGCATCGCCCTAAAGCATGTAGCCTGATGGTGTAGTCCGTGCTGCAGGGAGGATGGACTGTCATACCTGTGATGTGTCTGTGAGCGAGGAGGAAGAAAAAGGAAAAGTACGAGCTGTCACCGAGCAGAAACGGGAGCTGGAAGCATGTAAATATAATAATAACCACTGCAGCCAAACAGAGAGCTTGACGAGCCCAGTTGTAAGTAAGCTGTTAAGACTCGACTGTACACTGTGTTCGTGTTTCCTCTGAAACAATAAGCTCCGTTGCAGCAGTCTTTCAACACCTCTCTCTGTCTCTCGCTAGCAAAGTCGACCCAGACAACAAAGTAAAGCTAGTTTTCAGCTACGAGCCGACATGAACCCGACGTATTAGCCAGAGGTCCCTTTACTACGGTTCGGAGCCGCGGACCTGTTTTATATACGAATAGTTTTCTACACGAGATCGCTGCAAAAAGTGCAGCCTTACCTAATGTCCACCTACTGTTACTCATTTATATTAAGATTTAAACATCTAGCTGGTGTTGGTATGGAGACATTAGGACAATAGGACATTCATGTAGTTGGAAAAAGCATGATAATATGTTAAATAATCCAAAGTATTCAGAATACGTTACTCTCATTGAGTAAAGTAACAGAATATGTTACAAAATACATTTTGGGGCATGTAATCTGTAATCTGTAGTGGAATACATTTTAAAAGTAACCTTCCCAACACTGTTGATTGATTATTATTCAGATTGACAGAAGACAAAGTGACTGTGAGAGGATTTCCAGAAACTACTGAGTTAAGAAACGTTGTGGTCCAGAGTCAGTGAGCCAGGGTGTTGGACTGTTCTGTGTTTGGGGTAATAGTATGTTCAGTCAAGTTATTGTCTTTGCATGTTTGGTTTTGTGGTATTTTCATTTCTCTTTTGATCATTTTTTTTTTTCTGTGAGGTGCTTTTAGGTTCTTAGTTATTCTTTCGACATGTTTAGCTTGTGCTTTGGTTTTCCTTCAGTTCATGCTGATTGTATTCTCCCTCACTCAGTGTCCAGTCCTGTGTTTGGGAATCTTGTCTCTGTTTTCCTTCCCCTGTCACAGTGTTAAGCTCATGTATCTTGTCTGCGTCTCCTTATTTGTCATACGTCCTGTTTTATTTTGATAGTCCTTGTCTCGTCTTCAGTATATTTCAGTATATTTAGTTTTGCAGTTTTCCCTCGTTACCCTCTGTGTATATACAGTGTGTGTTTCCTTCATTCGTCGTCAGGTCATCTCTTTGTAAAACGTCAAGTTCAGGTGTTTCATGTTTAGTTATTTCTGGTCCAAGTGTCCATGTACGGGTTTTATGTTTTATGTGTCGGGTTCTCATCTCATCATGCTTTCAGGTTTCATGTATTCAGGTTTGAGTTGTTTTCCCAGTTTAGGTTTGGTCAGGTTAGTCTTTGTTTCCCTTTTGCTTTTTCCTTTGCACTGAGTTCAGCCATCAACAAAGTGGAGATCAGTCTCTGGTGTCTGCATTTGGGTCCTCTCCACTTCACAGGTCTGCCAGCACAGACCTGGACAGTAGCTCTGTGCAGTTCATCCCAGTTTCACATCAAATTGATCCAAAGCACCAGTTTCACAATATACTTACAAAAGAAACTAGTCTCTAACACACACACACACACACACACACACACACACACACACACACACACACACACACACACACACACACACACACACACACACACACACACACACACACTAATTTCACCACAAAACCCCTTTCCCTATCACAGGCAAACCGATGGAAAGACAAGTCACAGACACAAGGACCAAAGTTAAGCATAGAAACACAGGACGAGCTCCTATTGGTTACAGTCGGCTCTCAGGCTGCTACAAAGAGGCCATCAACTGGAGTTACAGAAGGTTTATTTAACTCAACAATAGCAATCATGTTTATGTAAATCCATATCAGTGGTCTAAATCAGTGTATGGGTGAGCTGGCAAGAATATGAGATATGTAAGATAAAGACAATCTAACATAATCCAAACAAAGAAGCCAAACAAGCACCGGCACTGGCACAGGACTGGAGTAGAACAGCAGCTAAGACTGGGAAGGCCCAGAGAGGCAGGGCAGAACACTGGTCATCTCCACCCAGGAAACTCGTGCAACACAAGTACCGTGATGAGCTGTACCACGATGCTACGCAAAAGAGTTCTCAAAGTTAGGTTAAGCAGAGTGGTGAGAATCAGTGAGAAGCAGTATTTCTTACATTTGTCTGCGGTCTGTCTGATTATATCTCTGCTGGCCTGGGAATGCCTTGGTGTTCCCCTGGACAAGCTGGAGAAATGTAGAGGTGAGAAGGAGTGGCACTGTGTCTGTGTAGAGCCAGAGAAAGCATATGATGCAGTGCCAAGAGAGTAAGTGTGGTACTGGATGAGGAAGTCAGGAGTGGCAGAGATGTATGTGAGGGTGAAGCAGGACGTGTATGAGGACAGTGAAACAGTGGTGAGGTGTGACAGATGGGTTGAAGGTGGAGGTGGGATCACATCAGGGGTCAGAGCCCTTTGTTGTTTGCACTGGTGATGGACGGGTTGACAGATGAGGTCAGTGAGATCTGTGGGAGCAGGTGGAAGAGACGGCCAAAGGGTTTCCTTCTACTTTCTTTGGTAAGAAGCAGAATGAATGACGTTAGCAGAAAAAAGCCAGAACTGGTGTGTTAATGGCAGGACGACAGGTGAAGCAGTGAACGGAGCAGGGGCAGACTCAGTTTAAGAGTCTGGGAAACTATTCAAAGACTGCACAAGACCGGTGACGTGGAGTGGGTGGAGACAAGTGACAGGAGAGATTTGTAACAGAAGGATAGCAGCAAGAGTGAAAGGGAAAGTTTACAAGATGCTAGTAAGACCTGCTATGATATATGGTTAGGAGACGATATCACTAATAAAGAAACGACAGCAGCCAGAGGTGCAGGTAGCAGAGCTGAAGATGTTTCACTGTCAGTAACAACGACAGTCCACATTACACATGTGTATGTCAGACGCACCGCTCAGGTTGAGCAGCACAGAGCAGCTGTGGCTACCTGAGGAAGCAACAGCTCATCCACTAAGTGGACGGCTCGTGGTTCAACCTGCTACAGTTTTAATTATACTGAGCCCAAAGTTGCTCCCTGATGCATTGTCAATATGTGTGACTATTACAAAGAAAGCACAAAAAATACTTGTACGAATGAGTGTAAATGTGTGGGGCATCTTTTATAAAGTGCTTTGAGTGTCCCAGGAGAACCAGTTCATTTAGCATCAGCATCATACCAAGGCAGAGATGGTTTGAACATGTCTGTTCCTGTTATTTTAAATAGTTGAAATATTAATAACTGTAACCTTATTTGCAAAAACATAGACTGTGAATTAACATGGCAAATATAAAATCCTGCACCTGTGAATAAACATGAATTTGTTTTTACAGAAAATGTTTTAATTACGGTAGTTTCCCAGAATGTATGTTAATAAAAACAGTGCATATACTTTATGATTCCTACCATACAAATGTAATGTGCTGAAAAAACGAATATTATATGTAAATTGTAGGTTTGCATCATTACAAATATAATCAGTATCATTTAATAAAGATTTTACATGTAACCATGTAACTACTACATTACCACATGGACCAGTGGTGCCTTCACCCTCCCCATCTTCTGTAGCTCCTCCCACAGCCCGTCGTATTTCTTGAGTTTTTGTCTTCCTTCTTCCTGATGTTGCTATCTCCGGTTGGTTATCCATCACCACAGGATCTTAGCTCGGTCATTCTCCACCACCCTGGGGGCGTCTCCCAGTTTGACCTCAGGACTTCCAGGCCACACTCGGCACAGATGTTCCTGTACACTATGCCGGCCACTTGGTTATGGCGTTCCATGTATGCCCTGCCTGCTAGCATCTTGCACCCTGCACCTGGGGTCTTGCCTGGTGTGATAGACCCCAGCCTCTATGGATCTGTGCTCAGAGCTTGTTCCTGTGATTAGTGCCTCTGTGCTGCCTTTCAGTCCAGCTTTGTCCACCCACTGGTAGGATTTCTGGATATATGCCAGGGGTACATGGTGTGCAGGGGCCTGTCCTTGTTCCTTTTCTTCTTCGGTTTCTTTTCATTTATTTATTTATTTTTTGCCTCCCCCATTCAGCACTGTAGCAATCAGAATTATTGTCTGAAGGCCAAGAAAAATGGCCAACAGATTTATTTTCCCATCATTACAGCTTTGCCATACTGGTCCACTTCATTGATCTTTATTATTTATTTATTTATTTATTGAATTTATTTATTTATTTTAAGTTTAAAATAAATAAGTTTACGTTTAACAAGCCATCAGAACGGACATCACCGGGGAATAGGAAAGGGAAAGACATACACAAGTCGTGGATGCAGGAGTACTGCTCTATGCTGTGGTGTGCTGGGGGAGCAGCACAGTAAAGAAGGACTGATCCAGGCTGGAAAAACTAATCAGGAAGGCTGGCTCTGTGGTTGGCTTGACTCTGGTAACAGTGGCAGAGAAGAGGACATTAAAGAAACTGTTGGACATTATGTACACTGCTGGGCATCGTCTGCACATGGTCATAAATAACCAGAGGAGTCTGTTCAGTGACAGGTTGCTTCTCCCAAAGTCCAGGACCAACAGACTTAAAAACTAATCTAATCTAATCTAACAAGAGAAGTTCAAGAAAAGGAGAAGGAAAGAAAAACAGAGGGGAAGAGGGACAGTGAAAAAACACAAAAAAAACCTGCTGGATCACCTGTTGGAGAAAAAAAAGAAGAAAACAAGCAAAAAGAGAACAATGCTGGAGGGAAACCACAGCAACAACCTAGATAAAATAATAAATAATAAACACTGAATGTTACTGAGCAGCACACAAAACCGACAACAATGCCTAGAGCAGCCAAGGAAGATGGTGTGTGTCTGTGAACACCACATGTTTCTCCATGTAGCTGTCTAATAGCATGTGTGGGGAGTCCTCATCATCATCATAGTTTATTTATATAGCACTTTAAAGACACACAAGGCTGACCAAAGTGCTGAACAACAGAAAAATAAGAGATACAATAGGAATAATAAATACGATAAAATAATAAACATAGTAATAACAATAAAATATAACTAAATACAAGTCAGTTAACCAGTGAGTTAAATGCCAGCGAATAAAAATGTGTTTTTAATCTGGATTTAAAAACCAGCACTGATGCCGATCGCCTAATGTGAAGAGGAAGATTATTCCAAAGCTCAGGAGCCACGATAGCGAACGCTCGGTCTCCTCAGTTTCAGCCGTGGTTTGGGGACTGAGAGCAACAGCTGCTCAGCTGACGAGTGGGAACACAGGGCTTCAGCAGATCAGACAAATATGCAGGTGCCAGACCATTTAAGGATTTAAAAACCAATAAAAGCACTTTAAAATGAATCCTAAATTCAATTGGAAGCCAGTGTAGGGAGGCCAGAACCAGAGTAATGTGCTCAAATGTCCTTCTACCAGATAAAAACCGTGCCGCAGCATTCTGGACTAGTTGCAGGCATGTCTATTAAAAGGGAGCTGCAATAATGCAAGCGTGAGGTTATAAAAGCAGGGATAACAGTCTCCAAGTCACGCCTTGAAAGAAAAGGTTTAACCTTCGACAGACGCCTGAGTTGATAGAATGATGATTTCACCACCCCATTCACGTGGCCATCAAAGGTAAGTGCAGAGTCGATTTTTAACCCAAGATTGGTAATCGAGCTCTTCAGGTGAGGGGTCAGAGCAGCAAGGTCAACATCAGGGATATCAGAGGAACGATTCGGGCCAAACAGAATTGCTTCTGTTTTACGTTTGTTAAAATTTTAAGTTTTGAGCCATCCATGACTTAACATCACTGAGGCAATCAAGCAGGAGTCTAATTTGGGAGCTATCAGAACGACTGAAAGGAAAATAAAGCTGGCAATCATCAGCATATAGATGAAATGAAACTTTATGTTTACGAAAGATTGCACCCAGTGGCAGGAGATGAAAACAGTAATGGCCCAAGAATAGATCCCTGTGGTACACCCCTCGGCAGAGGGGCCACAGAGGACGATGATGAGCCCAACTTAACACAGAAGCTGCTGTTTGACAGATATGATTTTATCCACAGGAGTGCCAAGCCAGAAATGCCCACACAAAGCTGTAATCGAGAGATCAGCAGGTCGTGATCCACTGTGTCAAATGCAGCAGTCATATCTAGTAGTATAAGCACTACATGTTTACCACAGTCCGTCGCTACCAGGATATTGTTCATAATCTTTATGAGAGCTGTCTCTGTGCTATGAAACGGCTTAAAGTCGGACTGAAAAACTTCAAACATATGAGAGTTGTTTAGATAATCCATCAGCTGAGTGTGAACAACCTTTTCCAAGGTCTTACTCAGAAAAGGAAGTTTAGAGATGGGTCTACAGTTTGACTGAACTGAAATATCTGAGCCTGGCTTCTTAAGTTAGGGATGAATAACTGCAAGCTTAAACTCACTTGGTACTTGACCTGACAAGAGGCTGGTATTAATTAGGTTCAGAATATGTGGTCCAACAGTAGGAAACACCTTTTTTAGAAAACGGGGATGAGTGACATCATTCAGAGAACCACACGGTTTAGCACTTAACACAAGCTTCTCGAGTTCAGGTAGAACAATTGGTTGGAAAGCAATAAGCAAATTTAAACAGGGAACATGCAGCCGGGCCAACAGAAGATAAAGTGGAGGGTCTCAAACTGGCAACCTTATCCACAAAGAAATTAAGAAACCTATTACACATAACCTCAGAAGATTGCAAAAGAACACGATCCTCTGCATTCAGTACAGAATTTATGGTATTATACAGAACACGAGGGTTATGTGAATTAACAGCAATAAGTTGAGAAAAATAGGAGTTTTTGGCGGTCTTTACTGCCCTCTGATAAGCTTTCCAGCTCGTCTTAAGAGCTTCCAGAGAAACACACAGCCTGTCCTTTTTCCATCGTCTTTCACATCTCCTACATTCTCTTCTAATGGCTCGAGTTGTCAGGGCTCTGTGTGCGGGCAGGTGGAAATGTGGATCCAAATGCAGGACTCCGAGACGAAATGTAACTAAAACCACAGCTTTTATTGCTGGCATGAAACAAAAACAGAAACCAAACCATGAAACCAAGCAGGAACACACAGGCAGGGTCTGAGGGTATGACGCGACACTGAGCACAGGAAAACACAGGGCTAATATACACAGGGTGGTAATCAGCGAATGGGCAACAGGAGGGAGACACGGCTGGGAGAGATCAGGGTTAACGAGATGGGGGGAACCAAGCTGCACACGCTAACATAAGACAAAGACTTTCACAATAAAACAGGAAACATGAATTACTAAACAAGCATGCAGACTTTGCACTGAGAGACAGACAGAATGACACATGGACCCTGAACTAAACTAAACATGAGATATAACTGAGAACAAATCCTTAAGCACGGATAAACAGAAACAAGAAACTAATAATAATCATCATCACTACGAGAATAAGAAAACAATCCATGAAGCAGAATTAAACCGAAACATAATAAACTCAAAATACTGGGTCCAACGGACCCAGAACCGTGACACGAGTAAAATCGGTTAGCCAAGGGCTGGCCTTGGGTTTACACTGCCTGAGTCTTAGAGGTGCAACAACATCAAGGGCAGATTTACAAACAGAGTCCAGATGAGAGAGTAATCCATCTACGGAGGACGACTCAGAGGGACTGGACACAAGTTGTTCAAATAGTGTTGAAAAATGCTCGGCAGTATCTGAGCCGAAGGCTCGATAGCATCGCATAGGTGCAGCCGTTTAACAACAGGACTAAGAGGAACAACGTCAAATAAAATGGGCATATGGTCAGAGAATACAGCATCCTCCACATGTAAGTTACAGACAGATAACCCATATGATAACACCAAGTCCAATGTGTGACCACGTTCTTGAGTGGCACCTTTAACAGATTGAACAAGATTAAAAGAGTTCACCAGGTCCATGAACTCCTTAGTCAGTGGCTTCATGGGCAACAGATGAAAATCACTGAGCAGCAGGACCTGGTCAAACTGGGATGCGCAGTCAGCGAGAAACTCCGAAGAAAACTCAGATAAAAACTCCTTGTTATATTTAGGAGGCCGATAAACTATTGCACACAGCAACGAAGGCGAGTGGCCCAGTTCACACAAACAAAGTTCAAAGCTGGTGTGGCGTGTCCATGAGCATAGTTGCTTAAACTCAAAGTGTGATTTAAAAACAACAGCTAACCCCCCACCACGACCAGAAACTCTCCGAGCGCTAACATAAGCACAGCCAGCGGGCAGCAGTTCACAAAAGGCGCTTAACTCACCGGGTGAAGTCCAGGTTTCAGTCAAACAGGGGAAATCCAAAGCATGGGAAGAAAAGAAATCCTTCAAAAATAAACGTCTTATTTGCCACCGATCTGGCATTTATTAAACCCATCCTGAGGGGAGCTGGTTCGGAGGAGTCATAGCCCTGCCCCCCAGGACATGAAGCAGACATGGAGGAGATCCAGGCCCCAGACATCTAGAGGCCCCCCAGAGCACGAGAGCACCTAGCCCCAGACACTGGGAACCACCAACGCACCAGTGGGTGAGGACATCAGCCACTGGCAGGGACTCCTCGGGGGCCCTGAGATGTTCCCAGAGAGGTGGAGTCTAAGACCCCGACTGACACATGACAGGCACACACAGACACAAACATGCATTCCCACCCTCACGCACACACATACAAATAATGAGCACTCACCCAACGTGGAGACAAACAAATGAACACTGTACGCACACTCACCCTCCCCAGACATACTCTATATCCCAGGTCCAGGTACCATCACCCCCAGAGGGGCAATCCACCCCCAGACCCAGGAGATGTTTCCCTTTGCTCTGGGGTGGAGACAAGCAGACCATCCCCGGTCCTTCAGCAGCAGGGAGGCCCAGCATCCCAGACCCCGACCACCAACTCCTCCTCCCGGTTCCCCGCCCCCTTTCTTGGGTTTCTGCTACCTGAGGTACTCACTAAGCACATGATCAATTGTGGTCATCTTCCTGATGTATTCATGATTTCTTTTGTTTCCTTCTGACACTCACTAGTTGTTACTACACTTCTCCAGTCTGAAAGACGTCTTGGGTGAGGGGGTTCCTGACTGTAAAGAACAGCAGGGGGAGCAGAGCATCTCTGTTTTCATGGCAACTTGTGCAATTGTCTTGAAGTTGGCCTCTAGTGTTGTTTGCCACATACCACTGAATTTCTGATAATGGCTCTGGTGTTTCTGTCAATTCCTCTCTGGGCTCAGCTTTTGTACTGAGCCATGTGCCTCTTCATCTTATCCACTATGTTAACTGGCATGTTACATGCCAGAATTCAGATGGGGATCAGTACTGTCCCGCCTTTGGGAAACCATTCTAGGTGCACATCATCCACGAGCATCTCGTTCATTTGTGCTGCCAGACGTTCATGGAGTGCATTTAGCTTCTTTAGCCATCAGATGTGAACCATGTCAGGGCCTGGTGCTGTACAACTCTTCATGTTTGAGGCTCTTTCTTGGATATTTGACACTGTGATGGTTACTGGACCCTGTTCAGGGAGGTGCTGCTCAGTCCACTAGACACTGAACATTGTTGTTATGTGTTGCGTCCTTCTCCCATAAGGATGCAACATAAAAGGTTTTTTAACCATGAAAGGAGCTTTTAGAGATGGTGACAAAGAATGGATCAAACAGGAAGAGAAGATTTAAAATGGCAAAAACTGAATACAAAAAGAAGAAAGAAAGGAAGCTACAGTACAGCAATACCTGTGAGGAGGTATGCAAAATCAAAAAGAAAACATGGACACTTGTAGGTGATGTGGAAAGAGCTGATGAGCTCGACCAGTTCTTCAATAGATTCAGCCCTATGGTCCCACCCACTGCCACAGCTTCTCCTTCTCCTTGCATTTCTAACGCAGCAGCTTCTTCCTCTCTCACACCTGTGTCCCCACCTTTGTCTGTCACAGACACAAGGGTAAGACTGGCGCTAGGAAGACACTGCTGTGGGAAGGCTGCTGGCCCACACGGTGTGTGTCCAAGGCTTCTTAGGGTTGTATTGCCCAACTGTGTCCACCTTTCTACAGGATCTTAAATCTAAGTCTACAGTTGGGGCGGGTGCCGACACTTTGGAAAACATCCTGTACTGTGCCAAAATAATAATAATTGCACATCATTAAAACACTGAGACTTGAGGTCAAAGACTAAAATGATCCACTGCAGTTTGCATACAAACAACACATGCAGTGAAAGAGTAGTTGTCAAACAGCTAACAGAACATCTGCAGAGGCTTATTTGAAGAGTTTCAGTCAGGTTTCAGAGCTCATCACAGCACAGAAACAGCTTTAGTGAAGGTTACAAATGATCTTCTTATGGCCTCTGACAGTGGACTCATCTCTGTGCTTGTCCTGCTAGACCTCAGTGCAGCGTTCGATACTGTCGACCATAATATCCTATTAGAGCGATTAGAACATGCTGTAGGTATTACAGGTACTGTGCTGCAGTGGTTTGTATCATATCTATCTAATAGACTCCAGTTTGTTCATGTAAATGGAGAGTCCTCTTCACACACTGAGGTTAATTATGGAGTTCCACAGGGTTCAGTGCTAGGACCAATTCTGTTTACATTATACATGCTTCCCTTAGGCAGCATCATTAGAAGACATAGCATACATTTACACTGCTATGCTGATGACACCCAGCTCTATCTGTCCATGAAGCCAGATAACACACACCAATGAGTGAAACTGCAGGAATGTCTTAAAGACATAAAGACCTGGATGGCCGCTAACTTTCTGCTTCTTAATTCAGATCAAACTGAGGTTATTGTACTCGGCCCTGAAAAGCTTAGAAATATGGTATCTAAGCAGATTCTTCCTCTGGATGGCATTACCTTGGCCTCCAGTAACGCTGTGAGGAACCTTGGAGTCATTTTTGACCAGGACATGTCCTTCAATGCACATATTAAACAAATATGTAAGACTGCGTTCTTCCATTTGTGCAACATCTCTAAAATTAGAAATATCCTGTCTCAGAGTGACGCTGAAAAACTAGTTCATGCATTTATTACTTCCAGGCTGGACGACTGTAATTCATTATTATCAGGAAGTCCTAAAAACTCCCTGAAAAGCCTTCAGCTGATCCAAAATGCTGCAGCAAGAGTCCTGACAGGGACTAGAAAGAGAGAGCAGATTTCTCCTGTTTTGGCTTCCCTTCATTGGCTTCCTGTTAAATCCAGAATTCAAAATCCTGCTCCTCACATACAAGGTCTTAAATAATCAGGCCCCATCTTATCTTAATGACCTTGTAGTACCATATCACCCTATTAGAGCACTTCGCTCTCGCTCTGCAGGCCTACTTGTTGTTCCTAGAGTATTTAAAAGTAGAATGGGAGGCAGAGCCTTCAGTTTTCAGGCCCCTCTTCTGTGGAACCAGCTTCCAGTTTGGATTCAGGAGACAGACACTATCTCTACTTTCAAGATTAGGCTTCAAACTTTCCTTTTTGCTAAAGCATATAGTTAGGGCTGGACCAGGTGACCCTGAATCCTCCCTTAGTTACTACTGCAATCGACTTAAGCTCCCATCATGCACTGGGTGTTTCTTCTTCACTCACTATGTGTTAATAGACCTCTCTGCATTGAATCATATCTGTTATTAACCTCTGTCTCTCTTCCACAGCATGTCTTTATCCTGTCTTCCTTCTCTCACCCCAACCAATCACAGCAGATGGCCCCGCCCCTCCCTGAGCCTGGTTCTGTCGGAGGTTTCTTCCTGTTCAAAGGGAGTTTTTCCTTCCCACTGTCGCCAAAGTGCTTGCTCATAGGGGGTCATATGATTGTTGGGTTTTTCTCTGTATGTATTATTGTATGATCTACTGTACAATATAAAGCACCTTCAGGCGCCTGTTGTTGTGATTTGGCGCTGTATAAATAAAATGGAATTGAATTGAATTGAATGATGTTGCCCTACATAATTCACCGTGAGAGAATTATGTTCTTGTACTTTCAATACCTCCAAATAAATATACTCAAAGGCAAGCTCACAGAGGTGGGAGCAGATTCCTCCTCTGTTTCCTGGATCACCGACGACCTGACAGAAAGCCCATAGTTATCAGGTTGAGTGGGACACTAATGAGCAGCACAGGGGCTTTCCCGGCTCCATTTCTTTTCACACTGTATACTTCAAATACAACTCTGAGTCCTGTCACATCTAGAAATACTTGGACGACCGTGCCACTGTGGCATGTATCACAAATGAAACGGAGTCTGTCCATTGTAAAAGCCTTCATTAACTGGAGTTACAAAAATGGTTCATATTAAACACCTCTAAGATGAAGGAAATGATAGTAGATTCAGAAGTTTGTGATTTAGACATAGAGGTTGTAACAAAATATAAATATCGAGTTTTTCACCTGAATAACAAACTAGACTGGTCCCTCTATACAGACAAACTATTCAAGAAGTAGCAAAGTCCCCTCTTTTTGTTAAGAAAACTAAGAGTATGCTGAGATCTGCAGTAAAATGCTATAGATGTTCTATCAGTCTGCGGTGGCAAGTGTGCTTTTCTATGATGCAGTGTGCTGGGGGGGCATTAGAAACACGGATGCAGGCAGACTGGTGAGGAAAGCTGGCTTTGTAATTGGAACCAGACTGGACACGCTGGGAGACGTGGTGGAAAGATGCACACCAAAGATGTTAGAGCCAGTAACTCTGATCAGCCACTTTAGCTTTATGGAACAAAAACAGCAGTACTGGAGGATTCTTGTCTCTTTATTGGAAAACAGAGAAATACAGAGAATCACCCCCAACCATCGAGCTTTTTAATTCTCATACAAATAGCAGATTAGCTCTGTCAGACTTTTCCAATAAAATGATTCTTATTCTTATTATCGTCATAAGCCTTTCCAGTATTGCTCCGTCTCCAGCCTCGCTGGGACTGCTCTCGTATCGTTCCCTCCACTGAGCGCACACCTTGGATAGTTTAGTGGCAGACAACTTTGTTCTCCTGACTTTTAACTGTCTGGTTTACCTGTTCAGGTATTCATAAAATTACATAAATATAAAATAAAATCCAACTAATAACAACACTTTTTTCACATTTTAAACTATTAATTGTATTTCAATTTGTGTAAGCATGTAAACATGCAAATACATTTAATTTGGTATTAAAATAATCAATAAAAATACAAAAGACTTGATGGAGTTTAGAGTTGATAGAGTTGCATTAAAACTTAATCTGCCGTCCTGGAAACACATTTTTTCTGTATTTTAATTATGAAAAATTTCAGTATTTGTACATGATGGTAAATTCCATTATTTCAGCTACCAGAATATTCAGTAGGTTTGTTCTTGTTGTTTTGATAGTGGCCATTCTGGGGTCTAATAACAGATTGTTGATTTTTGTTGTTGTTGATGTTTATGAAAATCATTTCTCTATAGTGGTGCTTCCTCTTTAGAAGTCCAGTGAATCCGTTGATTGGTATCAGCTGCATTAGTCACAGAATTCCAGGTTCACTGAACACGTGGTTAAATATGTTAAATTGCGCCGCATGTAGAGCTGCGTTTGAGTGTTGTCATTGTGAGCGCTGCTGTCAGACACGCTCAGAAATACTTCCGAGCGTGGACAAGACTTATTTTAAAATGGGCCGGTGAAGTGAAATCTTCCACGGGAAGCACAGATGCATTTCTTTTCTATTCAAGTAAATATTCGAGCTTATGTGACAGATTTATGTATTTCTGTGTCAAACGGGCTGAAATGGTCACAAAGAAACTTCAGTGTAAACTAAACTGAAAATGATTAAATTCAATTTAAACTAAACTATTGTTCATTTTTCTGGTTGAATTTTAAAGCTATAAGCGCAGCTGTTCCCTACAAACAACGTGCAGGTAAATAATAACCAGAGTTGTGCAGTCAGGAAGAGATGGAGGGTGTTTGTAGACAGAGCCAATGGGAGTTCAGTGTTTGCGTGTGTTTGCACATCGGTGCGTGTCTGAGTGCGTGTGTGTGTGTGTGTGTGTGTGTGGGTGGGTGGGGGGGGTCGCCTCTCCTCTCTGCAGTGGACCTGTCGCACACAATACTTAGCACCAGATCAACCCCTCCCATCCCCGCACCCCCCTCCCGCCTCTTCCCTATACTCTTTGTGGGATCAAGTCTCACTCGTCCACAGCCTTCATGTCTGACAGTACCGAGGATAGAAGAAGAGGAGGAAGACAGAGAGTGACGGCAGACACATTCTTCTGAGGTTTGGACGCACCCGGGGAAGTTTTTGTCCATGTCACCAGCAGACCTGACGCCAGGACAGCCATCAGCCTGCAGCAGAGCTCTTTGCCCTTTCCACGGATTAATTTAACTAGCCTGGGATTCCATGTAAGTGAAACTGCCCAACTTTCCCCGCTCCCCTTCTGTAATTTTCTCTTTTTATTTTTCAGCTTTTCTTGGTGTGTTTGAAATCCAAGTAGATTTTTTTTCCTGTGCGTTAAAGTTCGCAAGACGACCAAAGTAAAAATTGAGAGGCTTCGTTAACGTTCTTCTGTGGGACGATTTGCACTTTTCCAAAATTCACACGTTGTTTGTTCTTGGACAGAGTCAGAAGAATAAACCGTGAATAGCGCTTGGAACGCAAATAAAAGCCCATCTGCGTTCCTCACGAGCAGATCACTGTGCTGATGAAAAGCGACCGTTTGATGCTTCAGTTAAATCACGGTGAATGTTAACTTTATACAGGCCAACCTCACATAGACAACACGGCCGGCGTGACGTGCTTAGAGTAAATCCGACAATTCGCACTTGGTACAAGAGAGCGGTGCTGTTTGCTGCAGCGCTTCTCCGTGGGTACGTGTTCGAGGCCTGTTTTTCTTTTGCCTCTATTTTTGTAATAACCAGAAAGATGATCATCTCGAAACGTGTTCAAACGATGGCGTGACAATATTTGAAAACGTGAAAAATATTTGTGAATGTGAGGAAAACTGATGGGAGGCTGCAGAGGCCCGAGGAAACCCCACGAACCCGCGGACAGAAACACTGAACTGCGCGGACATACACGCGCGCGGATACTCACAAGCTTCACTCTGTATAAACACACTGAAGGGAATCTTCAAGGAAACAGCAACAACAACAACAATAATAATGCTATTATTATTGTTGTTGTTATTATTATTATTATTATTATTATTATTATTATTGTTGTTATTATTATTATTATTATTCCACAAAATAATTTTGTTTCATTCCTTCAAAATAACCAAAAAGTGAAAGAGCGTGAAACTGTCACTACAGAATAAACAGATCAAAATGTTCGATCACTATAAGCTCAGAAGCTCGCGCTGCTCATATTATTATTATTATTATTATTATTATTATTATTATTATTATTATTATTATTCCACAAAATAATTTTGTTTCACTCCTTTAAAATAACAAAAAAGGGAAAGAGCGTGAAACTGTCACTGCAGAATAAACAGATCAAAATGTTCGATCACTATAAAATCAGAAGCTCGCGCTGCTCATATTATTATTTTTATTATCATTATTGTTGTTGTTGTTGTTGTTGTTGTTATCATTATAAACATGAAAATCAAAGCGATTGTTTTTTTTTTAAATTTATAAATGACCATCTTAGCGTTGCCCCTGCAGGCCTGTACTTTATAGCCTTTTTTGCATATGTTTTCAGATCCGGACATATGAAAATACTTACTTGAATTTGTTTAATCGAAGTTCACGTTTGGCCTCAGGGCACAATGGAAATATTTTACACCCAGCCGAGGGCCGAGGTGCTCCGCTGAGAGGCCAAGGTTCCAGCACAATGACTTATCAACATGTTTACATTACTTTTGTGATCTGTCGAAGTAATAATAATAATATAATAATAATAATGATAATAATAATAATAATAATAATAATAATAATAATAATAATAATAATAATAGTAATAATAATAATACAGACTTGGAGTTGACTGTCATTTGTGCTCCATCTAATAATAAGAAGCAGATCGCACACTGTGCTCTTCCATCCCTGCAGACTGACTTTCAAACACAACCTTTAGTTATAAATGGACCCAAATTCACGCGCGGGACTTAACCCGGCCGTCTGTGAATAAAATCGCGAGTGTTTAGTATTCCCCTGCAGGTCTGAATTTCTGTTAACTAAAGTTGCTTCGCAGACTGAGCTGAATGGGTGAAATGCATTTTTTATCGGGCCTAATAAATTCTTGATGTGGAAACGCTCTGTACTGATCACTGTCGAGAGCTTCTATTGGCTCGCCCAACCAATTATTCCTCCGTGATTCTGCTGCAGGACTTCATCGGCCTCGCTCCTTCAATCATATGCAAATGGCTGTTATAGGAGGGCAGAAATTAACATCTACAAACATTGGACCGAAATTCCATCTGCCGCCTCTTAGGAGGAGGAGGCCCTTAATAAGTTCTCAGACAGCAAAGTGACACACATCTTAATCAACTCTTAATCCCAGGAATTAATTCTCAACGCGTTTATGAATAATTCCCGGGCTAATGCCTGCTGTCCGTGGAAATGCAAGCACGCCGCCGCGCGCACTGCCAGATGGACCGCCAGAACTGCAGAAATGAGAGGATTCCACTTTTTTTTTTTACAAGTATTTATTGTATTATCGTCAGCAGATATATGCTTTGAGCTCGATGTCACCAGGCTGCTACTCATGCAAAGCGCTTCTGCTCATGCAAACTGTTGATTTGCGTTTACTTCCTAGCAGGACCCCCGCCCGCCTCCTCCAGATTACCCGTGTTTTAGGCTTTGTTTCAAAGCAGAGGTAGAGGTTCGAGTGTGTTCCAGGAAAGAGCCGCGGTCTGTGTTAGAAAGCAGAGGTAAGATCCGTGAAAAAGTCTGCTCAGCTCAGTGGTTCGGTCACGGGAGGCTGTGCGGTCAGTGATTAGTCACACTGTCAGCTGCTGAGGCCCGGCCTGCTCGTTAGCTCGGTGATAGTTTGTTGGACATACTGAGCAGGGAGGGAGGATGAGGGCTTTTGATTTTACAAATATAATCGAGCCCTTCATGAGAAAGTGTGTGTGAGTGCTGGTGGGTGGGGTTGTGGCACGTTGTTTTGGACAAAATGACTGGCTTGCATCACCCGCACTCGCCCTCACTGCCGAGCCAGCCGGCCCCTCGGGCCTCTCAGCACCACATTGACAGCAGGCCCCGCGTCCATCCATCACTGCCACGGCGGATATAGTGCCCCAAACTAGCTCACTGTCATTTCTGGCCAAAATACCGGACCTTGCTGATACTAAACCTGGGCGGCTGTTGCTCTGTCGAGTCCATCGCCGTTTAAGTGGCGTCTGTGGAGGGCTGTTAGCTTTAAAACAGAGAAGTGGCTCAACAACAATCCAGCGCAAAGGTAAACATCCATTGATGGTCTGCTTTTCAAATGAAAGAGCTCATTATCATATAAGCTGATTGCCTGAATTCATATCTTGTTGCAGTTTTTGCTGGCCGTTTGTGATCTGCTGCTTTTGTTTGACTTTTACAGTGAAGCCTATAGATGGGCCTTGAATGTAAAAGTGTGTGTTTGTCGTTGTTAAGTCATCCCGTTAAAGAAAAATTGGAAAATAAAACTGTAACTGATCTTTTTAACCCACCGTCCATGTCAGAGTCATTAATCCAAAGCACTGAGGTCTCGCCCCCCACCCCCGGGATCCAGCAGTAGCTTCCACGCAGTGCTCATTTTCCCGTCTGTTGTGAAATGTTGTCACCATTGTCACGGATGCTCAATAAAAAAGAGACGCAAGCCTTTTTTCTCTGAAGTGTAGCAAATGTTGGTGGTGATCACACGAACGTGCTTTTTAAAGGCTGAGAAACAGAAGTGCAAGAAAACGTTGATTCAGATGTGGCACATGTCGCACACCTTTCATCACAACATGTAGGTTGGCCTCAGCGCAGCATCACACCCGCTGACGCGATGTGAAGACGGAGCAGGAAGAAAATGCAGTTGTATGTTTTTGTGTGTTGTTGTGCCAAACAGCATTTGTTCTGTGAACGTTAGTGGAGGACATTTGCATTTGTCAGGCTGAGTTTGGCGTTGTGTGGTTCTTTCTGGGATTACATTTAGTATTCTTACTTGATTTTGTCTTATTAAGCTGACCTTAGGACTTTATGTCCTCTCTGTAGGAGTCTTTAGGTGTGTTTTGCATGGAGCTACAAATATTTGCATAGACTCTTTAGGGCATTTCTGCCAAGAGAAACGGATTAGAACAATAGAATAAAGACAAAACAAGAAAAACTCCATGTGGTCACTGGTTCTACCTCCCATATTTCAAGAGTAGAGTATAGATGAGTGACAAATTAAAAGAAAACCATTGCTACATGTTGAGCCACCACACACACCCAGATTTCTTCAGTGCTCCTTATTGTAAAGATGAAGCTCTCCTGGGAGCTGGAACTTCATCTTGCTCATTTAGTGTTTGATAGTAGAGCGTAATGTCTGCCACGCTGGTCTAAAATCTCCTGTAGGTGTTTAACTGACTCCAGATGGATCGACTGTAATGACCATAACACGCGATTCAGATCATTTTCATCTGCATCAAACATTAAGTGAGCCATTGCATCATATGGATGGAGGCACGGTCCTCCTGGAAGAGACCAGTCCGGTCAGGATAACCATTTCATTTTGACAAAAAGGTCAGAACAACTTTGAGCCCTTTTCTCAAACTTCTTTTCAGGCCATTGCTTTTAATGAATTCCTACCATAAAACAGGGGATAGTGTTTAATCCACGTTAGCAGTGGGATGGTGGTCTTTGATGCAACACCGCAGTCCGAGCCCTCTGATTTAACTCTAGCAGAATGTCAGGCCTGGCATAGTGGCAAACAGAGGACAGGGAAACACATTCATGATGGAGGGGCTGAGGAGAGGTGGGGGTCACAAATACCCGTTCGCCTGGAAATCTAAATGTGCTGCTTCTAAGTATAAAGCTTGTAACCACAACGTTGACTACACACAGACACTGGCAACATCAAACTGGGAGCAGCCGTATATTCTTTTTAAACCTCTGACATGGATTCGCTGACAGTAGCCTCAAGACCTGCTCTGAATTTTCACTCACTAACCGAACGTGGAAAATGCAAAGTCAATCAAAAAGACGAGTAAACATTGACACCGTGCTGAGTTTAGGGTGGGTCGTTATGCCTTTGATTCCCTTTTCTTTGATTTGATTGAGTCCAGCACTTTGCAGCTGACAGTAACATCGATGAGCCTGCGCTGATCCGCTCGCTTCAGGACAGTTTCTACTGGCTTCATTTTTGAACCAGCATTTTGTGATTAAACCAAATCCGATTTTCACCTCAAAGCCATAAATCATCCCATCGTTTTCTATAACTGCACTTTCAAAATCAGCTGCTTTCAGATTAATAATCAAGTGATCGACACTTTGACCTCACTGTCTTAAGTTTGTCTTGGAAATGTCATAGTGTGTTTTACAGCCAGACCTCTATAGCGCTCCCTGTGTGTCCCAAAATAGAGCCAATTCAAGGCAGGTCTACTTATAGCTGCTTGTGTCAGCCTTCTATACAGGGGATCATAATCATAACCACAACCGAGTGTGAAAGGAAAGCTTGGAGAGAGAAGAGAGCATGTATCGACAAGTACAACAAATACACACAGACCCACATGAAACACTGTGATTCAGAGGGTGATACAAAGACGTCAGGTGATCCTCAGATGCAAAGATGATATGCACATGATGAACCATACTGTGTGTTTGATTTGATGCACTTCAAGTCAGAGTATTTGATAATATTTTTGAATTTTTCACGATTATGAAAACTCAGTCCCTTCCTTTTTACATTAAAGAAAGGAGTTGTGCACAACACATGAGTCTACAGTTGGTAACATCAGTATTTTATCAGCTCTGTATGGATTATGGCAGCTGGACATGAGTCATAAATATAAAACTGGAGAAAACATGGATAAATGTTTGAACGGAGTCACGACTGTTCCTGCAGTAAGACAATATTAAAGAAGGATAATCATCTGAAATCAACACTGCAAACAATAAAGTAACAATATTACAAAATGATGAAAATGTTCTTGGAAATAAAATATTTAAAAACGTAAAATCGTCTTTCTGTTGGTAGAATTGTAGATTTATCAGATGATAATTGTGGTCGCTGACCTTTAGGCCGCTGTTTCTTTCTTTATGCTGACTGCAGGTGGTGAAAAGTGTTCTGACCGTGTCTTTCGCTCCGTGTGTGTCTGTGTGCAGAGCCTGGTTATGGATTTTAACCTTCTGACGGACGGTGATCCCCGCAGCCCGGCGCTGTCGCTCTCAGACTCCGGGACCCCGCAGCATGACCCGGGATGTAAAGGCCTGGACCAGAGCGGTCAGTCTGATCTGTCTGTCTGTCACATGACTGATGCACTGCACAAATGTACGACTAAATGGTTTATTAGTTTACTCTAACAGCGAGATGATATTTCCGTGAAGATGACTGGAAAAGAAACCGGTGGTTTTCTGCTTTTTCTGCGGGCTGTTGTGTCTGCTGACCTCGAGTGTAATGTCATTACAGAAGTGAAGAAAGGCTCGGAGTGTTGCGCTGCGAGTGGAATTACATTCTGAGCCTTTTTCATTTGCGGGTGATTTGTGTCGGCGCAGACTCTCTAGGCCCAAACTCAGGCCGATGATAAGCTCTAATCAAACGTCGCTCAATGCGACTTTGAATATGAAAATGAACCGCCGAACAATCAAACGTAATTCTCGCCGTGGACGCGCACCGGACCGGCGCCGACGATCGCGCGCTCTTTACAAGCGAGAAACCTGGAAAAGCTGCGGCCGTCGCCACATTTCTGTGTTTAATCACCAAAGCGACGAAGAACAGCTTCCCGTGAACTCTTCCGCCAATTTCTACGTGACCGTGAGACGGACGGACACCGAGAGGCGGCGGCTTCAGTTCCGTTCTTACAGAGAAACAAACTGCAGTTTGATGAAGCTGCCACTCATCTTCGCTATAAAAAAATTAACCCACTGAAATTTTTATACGTTTCACAGACTTGCGTGACGTGACTGGTCGTACATAAGAATCATCGTCTCCGCTCTCTAAGGTCTGATCTGAACCCAGACACCCGTCTGCCAGTCCGTATCAGTGCCGTGAGGCTGTGTGTTTATGTGTGTGTAACCCAATCTAATGGCTCCACTCCGCGACGAGATCTGTGGCACTAACAAACTGTCAAACACGCGCTATTCTAAAGAGAAATACGGCGCTCCCTCCGCAGCACCTGCTGTCGCCTTTTGTTCTCCTGCTTCTGTCACATTTCTCATCCAGTTAAAACTGCTTATTATAATAATAATAAATCAAAGAAAGCTTTTAGTTTGAAGGTGAAACTCAGTGTTTAAAGTTCAAAATCTAAATCACACAATTTATGAATTACAAGCCTTTACTCCGCAATCAAAACCCAAAATAACTCTACTTCATAAATAAGGAATACATTGATGCCAGGTCACTCATGGAAATGAGATTTTAATCTCAATGAGATTTTTTTTACCTGGATAAATAAAAGACTAATAAAAATAATTATAATTATAATAACATTAAAGTCTGGTTTAAAGAAATTGTCTTTTGCAATAAAACATGTCATAACTTCCATTTACCACACACACACACACACACACACACACACACACACACACACACACACACACACACACACACACACACACACACACACACGTGAAACACAGGCTATTTTATATATGTGTGTGTGTGTGTTACTTTCAGTTTAATGTTCACGTGATCATGAACAAAACATACAACCTTAAGCTCTGTTATTCTGGAGAATAGGTTGCCACACCTCACCACACCGAGCTGACGCCTATGCTGCAGGCGTAACTGAACGAGTGTGCGGTGCTACTGGACGCTTTCTCTCTGGATAAAAGGCTCCACTCCTGTAAAACCTGACTGGCTTCTGAAAGCTGGGATCTGGACTCATCTACGTTTAGCAGCTCATGTCTTTTTCTTCTTTCTGTGAATGCATCTCGCTCTTTGTTTTTTTCCAGCTGTTGAAAAGTAATTTGGTTAAAAGCTTCTTGAAGTTGTTTTCCGTATTAAAATCTCGGAGAAGCTGACCTGGAATGACTTTGTCATGTCGGCACATTATCAGTCCGATTGCTCCTATTGTCCGTCACTGCATTACTCTAAAAGTCGCTGCCCTTTCGTCCGTATTGTGTTATAGATTCTGGCCTTAAGTGACAGCTTACCCAGTGTCAGTTTACTGCCAGATAGCAGCTTCAGCTCATTCATTTGGTCGGTGGTCCCTTGGAGCCTGCTTTTAAACCCTGCTGATCATTTTGAACTGCTCCCAGAGAGCTAAGCCCTCACCAAACAGAGCCCAACCTGCCCTCGTCACAAAAGCCTGATCCACAGGATTAACTGGCCAACTAATTTCACTTCTTTCTGTGAGGTCCTCAAATTGCAGGAGTCAGATCTGTCAGAGAGGAGGCCTGGCAGACATAACATGCGGTCCCTTAAACACTGCACTGGGGGCGAAATGCAATCACTCTGCTCTCCTGCACATCTCTGACCATAATGCACTGTTTGCAGGCATTCCCTGCAGGCAACACGATGTTACGTTCTGGGACAGAGCGATACCATCTGATGATTCTCTCACATTATTATCCAGTCAGTTTCAGCTGGTCTGGATAGTGCCGGAGCCATCCAGCATGAAAGGTGTCAGAAAAATGTTTCCAGTGTCTCTAGCTCTCTCCGAAGCCAGCAAAATTCCCATTTTGGGAAATCACTGTCCTACGGCATTCGGATGATTTCCCAGAAAAGAACCTGAGCGTTCAGTTTTTCTGGTGTCTATAATCAAACAAATAGGACATGTTTATAAAATAATAAAGTACATTTCCTGTGGTTTTTCACTCTCAACCTTTTCTTAATGATTATTAATGGATGCTGGAGGTGCATCACAAATACACAAGTTCAAATGCAGAGATGGTCATGGAAGTGATGCATGGTTGCTGTGCGACAACCCAGCAGCAACCCTGAAACAGCAGCTGTACTGCTGAAGCTTTAGGATGCAGGAAACCCAAAACTCAGGCATAAACCGAACTGGGAGCAGTAAGAACAGAAGCACACACAGCACAGCCTGGGTGTAAGGACACGACAAGGAACAAAGGAAAGGTAAGGGCGGAGAGAAAACACCTGGGGGACACAATCCACTAATGAGCCAAGAAATCCAAAGCCCAGTGTGACACACACGGAACCAGGGACTATCAAAATAAAACAGGAAACGTACGAGCTCGACATGGACAAAAAGGTAAACAAACAGACTTCTGGAGACGGATACACGTGAACACACTAAATACAAGAGAAGTGACACAGGAGCAAAGGAACCCCGAGAGCAACAGACGCTTAACCAAACACAAAGTAAGACGTGGAAGTACGATAACAGAAGCACAGGCAGGGATGGCCTCTGTAATCACAACGTGGAACGGACTCTGAATGTCAGAAATACAAGTCCGAACAGGGCCGGGCCGTGGCACTCCTTATGTTCACGCACACTTCCAGAGAAACACTTTATTTTTATGATCCGGGGCATTTATACAACAGGAAGAGCAGTTTGTAAATATCACAAAAAAGAAAACAACAACAAATAAAAACATTAACACTGCTTCTGTCAACTATTTAACACACAATATGACTATAGCAAATATCACTGATGTTAAAGTCTGTTTCTGTGTTACTCGGACGTTAGCTTGCGTGTTAGTTTTGTGACATCACTTAAAGTGAAAGCACTTCAGATTTATCTACATAAAACCACTTTGTTTCATAATTTATACAAATTTAAAATTTGCACGTTAATTTGCAAATGTTAACTTTACTGCATAACAAAACTGGATCTGTTTGTACTGGTATAATGGTTAAATGGGTCCAGTCAGATGGGTGCCTGAAGCCTGACTCCTCCTGTAGCCTCTCACTCAGTGTTTGAGTGTTAGAGAGTACTTAGACATGGATGTAGGAGGGACATGACTGTATGTATGACTGGATGACCTTTACTTGAAAGGTACCATGTGACCACCATTTACCAGTTATAAATGAGATGACTGTGGGTATAAAATGAAAAACATTTGTTAACTTCCTGAGTACGAGTCAGAAAAGCATAGATGCTGAAAGAACTGAGAAACCAGCAAACACTCTTGTTTTCATGTATTTTACTTAAAAGTTACACAGTCAATAAATGTTTTATACATATTTACAAACTTCTGTTATTTGAGAAAGGAGTTCCTCCTTGTAGGTGTGGTGCTGTTTACAGTGATGTACAGCAGGTGTAGTTGGTGTTAAATGACTTCTTATGGATTTGTTGATTAATGCTGATCAGTTTTATTGGCCTTTATTACTTACAGCGAACATATGACAGAAATCTGAGTCACTGTGTCCACAGCTGCTTTCATGTGGTCTTGAGTAGAATACAGTTATGACTGTGAGCCCATTTGCATCGTCAGCCACGGCAACATGCAATTATATGCATGTTTCTTCCTTTTTAAAAAACGGGTATGTTTAATTCTAATCATTACTGTACAGTCATGTATGAACCTTCACGACCAGCCGTTTGATAGTCTATAGAGTCGTTGCTGTCACTTCCTCCTTGTGTCTCATGCAATGTGTTATACCCTGTGTGTCTGTAGACACAGAGAAATCCCAGCAGAACCAGCTGGACGAGTCCAGCGCCGAGGATGGCTCTCTGAAGAAGAAGCAGCGGCGGCAGAGAACACACTTCACTAGCCAGCAGCTGCAGGAACTGGAGGCCACCTTTCAGAGGAACCGCTACCCTGACATGAGCACCAGAGAGGAGATTGCAGTATGGACCAACCTCACCGAGGCTCGGGTCAGGGTGGGTACACGAGTGCTGTCATGGTGGGGAGAGGGAAGCCCTGACTGTATTTTGTTCCAGTATAGGTGACATGTTTAGTAAAAAGGCTACAAGGCTGCACAACATGTTTGCAAGCATTTCCCTGCATTAACGTTTGGTGGCCTTTGACTGTGTCCCCCAAGTGTGCAAACTTATTAACTGTGACCGCTGCAAACCACAGCTTTAGTGCCATGGTCAAGCTTGGCAGAGTTAAACCTGCTACTTCTAAGTGTGCGTTCACAGTGACTGCAGCACTGCGTGAAAAATCATGATCTCCTTAATTTGAATGGCGTCAGCCTGCACAGGAGAAGGCAGAGTGCAGAGCTCAGGCAAATAAGATGCAGACGTCTCCTCACAACATGTTGTTGTCCAGCAAGTCTATGAGCCAGTCCCACAGATGACTCTGTGATGGGCTACTGTTCATAAACAATAGTGACAAATGGACTCTGACATATTACTCTGCTTTTACTTCAGGGTGGAATTATTCTTATTCTAATTTCATCAAGTGAAACGAGCCTTTTTAGCTTTGTTGGCTCTTCAGAGTTTGAACCAACTTTCTTCTGATTGGCTGCAGGTGGGAAGGTTTGTGTGCACACAGCACGAGCTGAAAGGACCACATCAGAAATATCTCCCTCACTTTGTGCACCTCCAAAAATTCAAAGGCAGAAAAGTGTCTTTGCAATCTGGGGGGTTTAATCCTGTCGGATCTTCATCTGCTCAGGAAAACACTTTACCGATTGTAATCTTTAAAATTTATGTTCATCTGTAAAGCTGGGGCAGAATTCATGATTTTAGCATAACTCAAGAACGGGATACGTCAGTCTTCTGTGTGCACCGTGCTATTCAATGTTGAAATATGTCATTAACAAATCTGCCCCCATGGATGTGACTCCATGTAATTAGCTAGGTAAAACATTTTGTTCCCTTCACCAAAGCGTGAGTTTGGACAATAAACCTAAATGTTAGGACGTGGCCACACCCACTGGTTTGGTCATTGTAGCTATATGAAGCAGGAGGACACACATTGTGATGGATGACAATACAATCGCTGGCCTGCCTGACAAGTAATGGATCAAATTAATGTTGGCTGTAGGAAAGGTCACATAGCACGCACGCTCGGCTGATATTTGGAAAGGACAATAGAGCGCACATCGTGTCGTTCCTAACGTCCATCGGTGGAATTTAAAAACTCTCGATGCGGACCGTTGAAGCAGATTCCTCCATGTTCCAAATATTTCATCTGTCAGTGTGATTCGTGTGATTTGTCAGGGAGCTATTGTTAAACATCAAAGCTGGCTGTGCTGTGCCAGTTTTTACTTAAAGTGACTCTAAAGCGAGGCCATGACAGTCATGTTTCCAACTAAAACATGTATTTCAGGATGTTGTGCGTGTGGGAACAATCACCGTGGATCCGAAACAAAGTGGTTTTGTGGCACAACCTGCCCCCGGTGTGCGGTAACCATCCAGTGTAGTTGTTGGATCTGGTTTTGTGTGCAAAGTTCATGGTAGCAATCACAGTTAGTTTAAATATGTCTGTGAAGGTCCTCAGTCATCACAGTCTAAGGAGCCCGGGAAGAAAAAAAGAGTCTGGACTTGTTTGAGTTACTCATAGTGCAGCTTACAGAGCGCTAAAACATTTCATCTGTAACTGTTCACACAAAACAAAAGTTTGATTTTGTTGCCTTTCAAAGTAAGTTTTTGAACTTCTATGTGCTTCATTCTTGTGCAATGAGGCTCTCCTCTCTGCAGGATGAGGAAAATGGTTGACTCTTTAAAAATGTGCGGTCACATGACCCACTTCCTCTATGGTTTCGTAGAAACAAGGCGTGGCACAGATCACCCCACTGTTGATAAGACGGATTCTTGGGTAAAGAGCGAACTGATCATAAAGAACTTCTACGTGATGCATTATTGGTTTTCATTTCATTTTGGATCAGCGTGATCTACACTGACTGTATGTTGAACTGAACGCTGACATCAGCAGATTAGCAGACTCATATTTTTGGATTTGAAATGTGAAATACACCCCATTAAATACACTCCGCATCAGGGCGTGGCCGGCCTTACACTTTCATGTTCTTGTCATGGCTTTGTGTCAGACTCAAATTAAAAATTATCATCAAATGTTCAGAGACTCGGACAAATCCAAGGTTGGTTTCAGTGCAGGAGATTTAAATTGACTGTCGGTTGCATATTCAGCGGCCGGTAAGTGAGACTTTAGTCGGGGCGTGCGGTAAATCAGTGCTGATAATGATGCTGGATGAGAAACGTTTGTACAACTCAGTGAATGTTGGTGGATGGCAGCACATTTTGTAAAGACATCCAAAGTATTAGATGTAATGATGATGTAAAGTGCTACATGCCAGTACTCGCCTTAAATCTATTGCAAACGTTGTTGATTCCTGGTCTAAGGAGAGTTAAAACCTAACAGATAAATGAAACTTTTAACCTGCTTGTGCTGCTTAATAGAGTCGAGGTCTCAGAGGTCAGCACGTTTGGTCTCTTACTCTAAAGATGAGACTAAATTGAATAAACAGCTCCCAACAGTCAGGAGTGCTCTGGGTTTGCTAAACCTGTAAACTAAAGCTGGCAGTTGTTGAGTGGGTTGCTGTGAAACCTGATTATTGTTTGGTAGGTTTGGCTTTCTGACAGCTCGGGTCAGTCAGGTGACGCACTAAAGACGGGCCCAGTCTCTGCACTGGTAGATGTGTCAACAGACGAAACTGGGTCAGAGTTTCCGTGGTGACTATTTTTCAGGCACAGACAAAAAGTAACAAAGTGGAGTACGGTAACCAGTTCATCACATCAAATGTGTCTCACTGTGGTTTCAGAGGGATCGTTGGATTTGTGTAGTTATTTCAGCAAAAGACGCATACAAGTGAAAAACCTCTCTCAGAAACCTTCAAACAGCATTGCAGACGACTCTCACAAGCTTGTGTCCTGACACTTCTCTGTTACTGTAGGATCGGGTGATGCACAGCATGCACCAACACAGAGGTTCAGGAGGATTAAAGCAGCAGAAAACGTGAATATGACAGACATGTGGTTCTGAACAGATCACCAGGAAGTAAATTTGAAGTTTTTCACAGACATGTAGTCACAAAGCACTGTGCATCACAAATGAAAACGACAGGAGTAATGACAATAAACTCATAGGAAATACAGTTAATAAGATGATAAAAAAAAACCAAGGAAAAATACAGAAAAAATAATTTCAAACAAAACAGAATAAAGAAATAAAAATGTTTGTAAGTGACTTTGTTCAGCTGACTCTATGGACTCAGTCTTTGTGCTGAAGAGCTCCGTCACCCCGAGCTTCAAGGGTAGACCGCCCGCAGGGGCGAGACGGGAATTAAAATATATATTTATATATATGTAAAAATGACTTCTAAAATCTGCAGGAAGCCAGTGTAAAGAGGATAAAATAAGAGTACTGAAGCACATTACTGATCTGGCAGTGGTATTTACTATAGCCACTTCTCTGATCAGGTGTGACAGAGAAGTGGCTGAGTGGAGCGTCACAGTAATCTGTGCACGATATCAGAAATATATGCACAATTTTCTCCGGTTCAGCCGAGGAAACTCGAGCTCACAGTTTAGTGTTGCTTAATGAAAGAAACAGGGATGTGAAATAGCGTTTACTTGTCAATCAGAGTGAATCAGATATTACACCAAGTATTTATATGGATGGTGGAGTGTGTCAAACACCATTGTTCTGCAAAGTTTGTCCAGAAATGTAGCTACAGACGAACTCCTCTCATTTCGAAAAACCCTCGATTTGAATTTTCCACTAAAGATTTAATCCGATATATATCCTCCAAATATAGGGCCATAAAAGCACCAATGTGACGCTTGCCCTTCCCTGACATTTCTTTCATTGAGATTTCACAATTCAAATAAGTGAATTATGAGTTTTAATAAGCCTTTCCTAATATGACTGTTTGACAGTACACTTACTGTCTGTGATCATCACGTATTTCAGAGACTGTGGGTTCGTGCGCACACAATATTACTGAGTATTTGACAGGGGTTAAGAGACAGTTTCTAACTTTCTTGGTCCTTCGCTTTTGTCTTTGTTATTGAAATAAAATTATGAGCGAAACTGTTAGACGTCAACTTTCAGACAAATTACGTCTTCCTGTCTGTGGCATTTCATGCGGTGTGTTTCTCTACAGTTTAACCTTTTCTACCCTCAACATTACCTGTTGGCTCTGTCATTGCAAATGAACTTTCATGTAACTTCCACAAAACAATAAAAAACAAAAAGAATAAAAGTTTTTTAATTAGAGCTGGTCTTAATTTTATATAGCAGCTAAAATAAGTATTAAAATGTTACCAGTTTTCTAAGTAAATATATCTGTAAATGTGATACAACAACACATCCATCTCCATATCAGCCTCTGTCAGCCAGTCCAAACTGACGGCCTATAAAAGGTGTCACACAAGGAACATCTCATGATCTCAAGACCTCTGCAGCCTCACTGCTGCAAAACATACTGATGGCGTTGGTTAAAGAAGAAAGTACTGAAGGTGCCAGCGAGCACTGTTGGGGCCATAATCACCATAACCACGTTTATAATGACACAAATTACCAGATATTTATGAAACTATTCTTTTTAGTGAGATAGAGCATTCATGCTGTTCTTTAAACCAAAATATGTTATGGAAATATGAGCATGCTGTGCAGCACTGAGAAAGCTTACATGCTGGAGTTGTAACAATGTTTGAAAAATCTCAAAATAAAATATATATGAACTTATATTTGTATGATTATACAAACTACGATTCTGAGCCCAGTGCAGAATTGTCAAGTGTAGTGTTCCCATAGTGTTCACATAGTGTTCCCACAGTGTTTCCATAGTGTTCCCACAGTGTTCCCATAGTGTTCCCATAGTGTTCCCACAGTGTTCCCACAGTGTTCCCACAGTGTTCCCACAGTGTTCCCATAGTGTTCCCATAGTGTTCCCACAGTGTTCCCACAGTGTTCCCACAGTGTTCCCACAGTGTTCCCACAGTGTTCCCACAGTGTTAACATAGTGTTCCCACAGTGTTCCCACAGTGTTCCCACAGTGTTCCCATAGTGTTCCCATAGTGTTCCCACAGTGTTCCCACAGTGTTCCCATAGTGTTCCCACAGTGTTCCCATAGTGTTCCCATAGTGTTCCCACAGTGTTCCCACAGTGTTCCCATAGTGTTCCCATAGTGTTCCCACAGTGTTCCCACAGTGTTCCCACAGTGTTCCCATAGTGTTCCCACAGTGTTCCCATAGTGTTCCCATAGTGTTCCCACAGTGTTTCCACAGTGTTCCCATAGTGTTCCCATAGTGTTCCCATAGTTTTCCCACAGTGTTCCCACAGTGTTCCCATAGTGTTCACATAGTGTTCCCACAGTGTTTCCATAGTGTTCCCACAGTGTTCCCATAGTGTTCCCATAGTGTTCCCATAGTGTTCCCACAGTGTTTCCACAGTGTTCACATAGTGTTCCCACAGTGTTCCCCTAGTCTCCCATAGTGTTCCCACAGTGTTCCCACAGTTTTCAACACCGTGTTCACACATTGTTCCACCTTGTTCAACAGTGTTCCCTACAGTGTTAACATAGTGTTCCCACAGTGTTCCCATAGTGTTCCCACAGTGTTAACATAGTGTTCCCATAGTGTTCCCATAGTGTTCACATAGTGTTCCCACAGTGTTTCCATAGTGTTCCCACAGTTTTCCATAGTTTCCTCATAGTGTTCCTATAGTGTTTCCCACAGTGTTTCCCCGTGTTTTCCCATCGATTCCCATAGTTTTCCCCCAGTGTTCCCCACATTGCTTCACACAGTTGTTTCCGCAGTGTGTTCCCACAGTGTTTCCACAGGTTCCCACCAGTGTTCCCACAGTGTTCACATAGTGTTCCCACAGTGTTCCCATAGTGTTCCCACAGTGTTCCCACAGTGTCCCATCGTGTTCCCTACAGTTGTTTCCACGTGTTCCCATAGTGTTCCCATAGCGTTCCCACAGTGTTTCAAGTGTTCCCATTAGTGTTCCCATAGTTTTCCCACAGTGTTCCCACCGTGTTCCCACCGTGTTCCCATCGTGTTCACATAGTGTTCAATATGTCCCCAGTGTTCCCACAGTTGTCTCCCACAGTGTTCCCATAGTGTTCCCATTAGTGTTCCCACAGTGATTCCCACAGTGTTCACATAGTGTTTCCCACAGTGTTCCCATAGTATTCCCATAGTGTTCCCACAGTGTTCCCACAGTGTTCACACAGTGTTCACACAGTGTTTCCACAGTGTTCACACAGTGTTCCCACAGTGTTAACATAGTGTTCCCACAGTGTTCCCATAGTGTTCCCACAGTGTTAACGTAGTGTTCCCATAGTGTTCCCATAGTGTTCACATAGTGTTCCCACAGTGTTTCACACTAGTGTTTCCCACAGTGTTCCCATAGTGTTCCCATAGTGTTCCCACAGTGTTTCCACAGTGTTCCCATAGTATTCCCATAGTGTTCCCACAGTGTTCACACAGTGTTCACACAGTTTCAAATGTCCACAGTGTTCCCACAGTGTCCCACAGTGTTCACATAGTTTTCCCACAGTGTTCCCATATGTTCCCACCATTTGTTAACATAGTGTTCCCACTAGTGTTCCCACAGTGTAAACATAGTGTTCCCCACAGTGTTCCACAGTGTTCCCATAGTGTTCCATAGTGTTCCCACAGTGTTTCCCACAGTGTTAACATAGTGTTCCCACAGTGTTAACATAGTGTTCCCACAGTGTTAACATAGTGTTCCCACAGTGTTCCCACAGTGTTCCCATAGTGTTCCCCACAGTGTTCCCACAGTGTTAACATAGTGTTCCCACAGTGTTCCCTTCCAAACTGGCAGATGTACAAACATCCAGAATGACCACACACTGATATCTATGAGTTAGGAGATGCTGAGCATTGTGTATTGTCCTAATTATGATGAGTTATGTGTACCTGTGTTTAATGGAATTGTCTGGGTTTATTAATGACGACAGAATAAAACAGTGTTTTGGGGTTACAGTACATATATGTATATGTATGTTTTTATAGATGTTCCAAAAATGTAACAAATACAGACAAAATGTAAGGTTTTCTTCTGAAAAGAAGGCAGCTGTAACGATTCACTGTCTGAGCTTGTGTGTCTGATGGTTTCTGTGCAAACTGACTGTGGAGCTGCAGCTTTCACGAGTAACTGAAGGATTTAAACCAGGAAAGTGAAGCCAAAAAAGAGAATTCAGAACATGTCCAGCTGTGTTTGTGAAAAAAGAACGTTTTGGATGCCAAAACAATGTTCTTATGCCTCACACTGACCTGTTCATACACACACTGTATGAACTGTAACATATAACTAGCTATTTTTGTGCGTCCTAGGTATGGTTCAAGAACCGGCGTGCCAAGTGGAGAAAGCGCGAGAGGAACCAGCAGGCAGAGTTATGCAAAAATGGCTTCGGTGCCCAATTCAATGGACTCATGCAGCCCTACGATGACATGTACACGGGTTATTCCTACAACAACTGGGCCACCAAGAGCCTAGCAGCAAGCAGCCCACTCTCTGCCAAGAGCTTCCCATTCTTTAACTCAATGAATGTAAGCCCCCTGTCGTCCCAGCCCATGTTCTCCCCACCAAGCACCATCCCCTCCATGAACATGGCCTCTAGCATGGTGCCCACAGCAGTAGCTGGAGTTCCTGCTACGAGCCTCAACAACCTGGGCAATCTCAACAACCTCAACAGTCCCTCAGCACTCAACTCGGTAGCAGTGACCGCAGCCACCTGCCCCTACGCCACCACAGCCAGTCCCTACATGTACAGAGACACCTGTAACTCCAGTCTGGCCAGCCTGCGGCTCAAGGCCAAGCAGCACACCAATTTCGCCTATCCAGCAGTGCAGAACCCCGTGTCCAACTTGAGCCCCTGTCAATATGCTGTGGACCGGCCAGTATGAACTAGAAACTCTGACTTAGTCAACCAGCTGTAAACTCACTGCTACCCCACTTCACATCTCCTTAGTTCCATCTGTAACGTGGCCGATGCACAGCAGACTGCCAGCTTGTGTGTTCATGGTACACAATAAGAGTTATCTCCACAACTGACACAACAAATAGACGTGTTCAGATGGACCACTGCGCTTTGTCGCTGAACTGACCAACTGCTTCAAATGATTTTTAAATATTATTGTTCCTTTTCATTTTTGCCTTCTTTTGAACTGCATGATTAGAATAAATGTAGAAACCAAGGCTAAAGAAAACAAAGATGCTGCAACTGGACTGCTGCTGGCCCACAAAACCCTTTGAGCTGCAGTCTTCGCTGCAAAGACAACTGGAAGATGTATATAGTTGAATTTTTCTGTTTGTTTTGTATGTGAAAAATACATCAAATGTAGTACGGATGACAGGAGCATGTTCTACAAATACAAAGGCCTAGTTTGATGTTCTATGAGCACATTCTTTAAGAACTTTATTGTGAATTCCTCGACCGTTGAAGGATCATAGGTCAAAGGTCGGCTTGGAGAGGTGACAGGTTAGTCCTGAAATACGAGCACAACCTCGAATTTAAACAAACAAACACACACACATGCACCAGAATGAGCAAGAAGTTTCAAGTAAATATAAAAAGCCATTGAGTATATAGATTTGTGTGGTGTTATACAAAGAAAGTCCATGACTGTAAACATGTATGTAAGAGTGCAGTTGTTATAACAAAAAACCAAACAAAAAACAAGCGAGCTTTCTTCCTGGTGTAGCCTGCTTTGTCTCATTCATGAACCAATTAAAGGATCCGATTCTATGAACCGTGGAGAGCATCTATCACTCCGTTTCTCTCATTTCAAAGACGTGACACGAGCTAAAACACGCTGTTCTCAAAGCAATGTGCATGATGTGATGGAAACAGACTCACCTCAGCAGCAAGTAGCAGGCTGGAAGAGAGTTCGATGGGAAATAGTGCTCACTGATATGTTTGACCTACAGTGTGAGTGATGCCCACAGGAGATCCAGTAACGCTGAGAGAATTCACAGAGACGCTGCCAGTATTATATAAAGGCTTTGAGGAGCAGGGTGTCCCAGCAAAGTCAGAAACAAGGAGTTTGCATCAACATTTCCACTGCTGTTCCCTTTATCGGACTCATTCAGCTTTAAACCACAGGGTGACTTTATCTCGAGTGGGTTTTACATGAGTGAACTTAACACTGAAGCACTGTGAAACTCCCAGAATTAATATGGAGAGTATGAAGAAAATGAAGACGCTTAAAAAAATCATTTTATATAAAAATTAAACAAAAATCTTAATATTCCTTTGATTATGGACCGTGAGGCAAATACAGAGTTTAAAGAAAAATCTCTATGAATATGTTTAGATCTTCTAACACAATTTTCAGCATGTTTTTGTGACACAAAGTCAGAAGCCATAAACAAAAAGCAACAATCAAATGCCACACGTTTACAGTAGGAGCCATTTACCTTTTCAGTGCTTTTCTCTCCATCACTTTTAAGACAGTTTTTACTCAGAAGACTTACCAGATGAGTGTGCTTTGGAACAATGGAGAAGAAGATTTAATGTGAAGCATCGTGGATGTTTGAAGCTTGTTACCAGCTCACGGTTAAGCTAAACCAGGCCTCAGAGACCAGGCTGGAAAACAAGATGTTAGAGGGGCAAATATTTCTTCTTATCCATATTTAAACACTTATTGAATTACCAATGGCTGAACTTAATGCACGCGTTCTTTGTTTCTCTATTGATTTATTTCTATGTATTATAATTATAAACATATCTATGTATTAATTAGATCTATTTCATTACAAATGTCATTTATTAGACCAGCTGTAAGAACACAAAAAGGAAAATATTTTAGAAATCTGTCAAAGACGTAAATAACTGGTTTCACACCCGCCACATTGGAGTTCTCTGAGAAGCCAGAAATCAATCAAGCTTAATATTCAACGACTCACATTTTTCATTTCTTTTCAGGAATACAAATCAATATGTGTCATTTTTGCATCTTAATTAAATAAATAAAATAAAATAAAATTTCAGCTTTGTTGAAAAACAGTAAATTTAAAATGAAAAAATAACAATAATTGGAATTAAAAATATTATATTTTGAAATCTAATTTCACATATTGTGAACACTTGCAGGTGGATTAACCATCACACAAACAAAAACAATGACTCTCAGCTGTCCTATTGGCTGAGGGTGTAATTAACTCATTAAGGCCTGTATGTCCATAATTACATTACAGCCCTGCAAAATCAATAGAATTATTTTACTTCTCAGGCTGAATGAGATGCTTGTTTTTAAAATGAAATATTAAATCCTATAATAATAAAATCAAACAGACATTCTCCAGTGGAGATACTGATCACAGGACCTTTCATCAGATACTGATTGTTGTGTGAGTGTTTTTTAAGATTTGTTGTAATGATTAATAATCCAGTAATATTCTTCACACAGCTGAAGATTCACATTTGCATAAGCTTCTATATAAACTTCTATTCACCAGAATTATGAATATTTAAAAACAGGCCAAATCACCCACATCTAAAGAACAGTAATGACTATATCACCCTAAATGTTTACGCTGTAGATTAAGGGTGTTGTGCACACACAAACATGTGCTGCAGTATTAAACACACCCTCAGAGACAAAGCAGCACTGTCAGATTGTACAACAAGCAGCGAGGAGCGCTCAAATTAACCTGCTGATCCAGCTGCAGCGAGTCTCCCGGTGGCCTCCTCACAGACCTGTTTTGTGGAGTGAAGAGAAACGGTCACAGTATGTGCTCCTCACAGCCACACCACAATAAAGAATCAATACTCCACCGGAGGGTTTATAGGTCCCTGATGTTTCCTCAGACCCACAGAAAGAGAGGAGAGGGCACAGAGCGTGGTCTGGAAAAAATACAGAACGAAGGAAGTTCTAACAATTACCTCAGAGAGTAGGGGAGAAGAGCAAACTAACAGGGAGGAGTTAGCGCTAGAAACAGAGAAGATTCAGCCGTTCTCTAGTTTTGCTTTAACCTAATGTTTCATAAATGGTTTTAAAACAATCCCGACACCTCAGAGGAAGTTAGGGATTATGCTTTAAGAAATGATGCATTAATTACTTTTAACATAAGGACTTTAGATGATTATGTTCAAAATAGAAAAGGATAGATTTGATATATGTACAACACCGATGAAGACGTAATCTAATGTTTGTAATATTTTTATTTACATTATAATCACTACTATATTACTTTTTTTAAAAAAGCATAATTTTAAAATAGAATTAGACAGGCGGCGTGGCATAAATGACACGTCTGGAGAGTTTAGGAGTCAAAAATATTAATTAGAACATATTAAAATGGCGACCCATGACACTATTGGCAGGACTCATGCATTATGGGAGTGCTGCTAAAACTCGTTGTGTGTGTGTTTGACATCTATCCGCCCATTTTCTTGCTCTTTCTGGGATTTAAGATCACCTTTATTAATCCCACACGTGGGAAATGTGTTTTGTTACAGCAGAAAGTGGACAGTGCAAAGTTACATAGCAAAAATGAGAAAAACACTGGTATAGGATAAGATGATAAGGCCACATCCAGCTCATCTAGGAGACACCGAAATGTTCCAAAGCTAGTCAAGAGACATAATCTGTCCAGTCTGTCCTGTGTCTGCACAGGGGTCTCCTCCTGGTAGACCATGTGCACAACACCTCCTCAGATGACCCAGTTAGAGGCCTGAACCACTTCAGCTGGCTCCTTTTGTTATGGAGAAGTAGTTATGGTACTCTGTACCTCCGAATGACTGAACTCCTCACCCTATCAGTGAGGGACAGCCCAGCCACACTTCTTGGATCAGCAGTCTCATTATTTTGGTCACGACCCAATGCGTGAGACCATAGGTGTCGATATAGGATAGAAAATGGGACTGACGGTCATGGCGTGGATGGGCACCGCTGCAGTGGTTGCGGGACAGTGTCAGGCTTGCAGGGCAGCTGGGACTGACGGGGTAAAATGAACTCAACTGAGCTGGAGACACGGTGACTCAAAAGTCTTAGTATCACAAAAATGTGATTTAGTGTGGTCGTGTGTTGATATTGTAAATACGTGGACACTCATCTTTAAATACTGAGTGTGCGGTGGGTCCTTGTGGTGATCCAATCCAGGAAGGCGCAGTACAGCCAGTCCAGGTCTGGCACAGATGATGGGTTAAGGTTAGGGTTAACGATACACCAGGAGCAGGCAGTGGTGCATTATGTGCAGCTAAAGAAGCTGCAGGCCTAGACCAAGTGCAAGATGTAGGGGCTAGAGCAGCTGGTCCCACAGTCTGGATCTTCTCCAGTGCTGCTCGTCTCAAGCCCGATAGTGACACTGCATTGAATCGGGAGGAGGATGATACCCAGGCGTTCCTGGAGACGATGCAGGAGACAGCAGAGGCATGGTCACTGTGGTTGTTGCTGCTGTCGGGGGAAGCCCAGCCTGCAGCCAGCTTTGTGAGGGTGCTCTGCTGAATCCATAAAGTATTTATGGACTCGCTGGGCCTCTGCAACACCAGGATGGAGGTGTATGATTGCCCCTTTGCATTTGTCATCCACATCTGAAATTGGCCATCCACAAGCAATTTGTGGAGGAACTCTCCCGTGAGACAGCCCAGTGGGCCCACTGCCATCAGCAGCCAAGCCTGGAGGCGGCAGCCACACTGCAGAGTATCACCTGGTGGCACCGGTCCCTGCCCTGAGGCTCCCCAGCTCTGCTCCTGCTTTGTTGATTGTTGAGCAGTCTGTCTCTGGAGTGAATAATGGACTGATTTTATTGGCCGGGTACCTGACAGAACATGCACCAATGATGTGCATCCTGCCCGCACTGTCAGCTGCTGAACCAGCGTGCCATTCCAAAAGTATCTTTGTGCTCATTACCATTAGTTAAGCACAGTGGCCTGGACCTTATCGGGCCATTTCACTGGAGTGCTTGTATTGCTTTGTATTATTTCTGGTGGATTATGGACACAGTAGCATGAAGCTGAGCCAGAGTTTCTGCAAAGAGTGTGTTTAATTTCTGCTAGTGCTGTTTCTGGTTATCTCCGAGCAAAGATACTGACTGACTGGGCACATGTCTCGCACACTGAAACAGCTGTATGAAATAGGGGGAATTAAATCTGCTACCACCCTCAGACTGACGGGTTGGTGGAGCGGCTGAAGAAGAGTTTAAAATCCATGACTCCTTAGTTAATTCCCGAGGATGAACACAATTGGGATCCTGCATAGTCACACCACTCTCACAGAGAAACATGTTGAAACACATCCCTACAGGTTAGCTGAACACAAGAGGCAAATAGCTCAGAAGGAGGTGACTGCTATGCTGGAGATGAGTGTAATAGAGAAGTTCCACAGTGCCTGGTGTAGCCCCATAGTTCTTGTATTGAAGAAAGAAGGGTCTGTCTGGTTCTGTGGGGACTAGGTGGCCAAGGTGAATGACGTGTCACAGTCTGATGCTGCGTGCTGGAAGGATGTTGCCCCTAGTCCATGACACCTGGGCAGACACATGCCATAGCATGATGGTCACAGTCCAACATGGCCAACCCAAAGAAGTCTTCAGTTGCATGGAGGGAGGTACAATATCTGGGTAGTGACAGCATCTGGGTACATACAGGCTCTGTCCCAATCCAGCGACCGCACGCTTCGTAGTGCGCATCTGGAGAACGATTACGTCACAGCGACTCGACGAAGGCTGTCCCAATTCGAAGTGTACTCCAAATGCGGTCGACAAATGCGCAGTTCATTTCCCCAAATTTGAAGTGTGGTCCGGTGTAGACTTTGTGGTCCCACAATTCATAGCGCGGCGGTGGGTGTGGATATTTTTTTCGGAAAAAAACGCAGATGGCTGAAGCGGAGTGGCCGAAGAGTAAACTGTCAAAAGTAAGTACTGAATATGATGTCACTTATGTGCGAATGTTTAATAATGAAGAACATTAAAACATGACTGTTGGCCACATGTCGGCAAAGTTATGTGACATTAGTGACGTTTGTACTAACTTGGTTTTAAAGCCTTTAAATATGCGCCGTTCAATAGTCGACCTTAATCTTACAGAGAATCTGATGATTCTATGGATAATTAAAGTCAGTCATATATCCACAAACACAACAAGCTGAAAGTCAGTGATGCTGCTCGGTTTGCAGTGACTGCACTGTTAATGTTAGCTATGTTATATTGCTGCCTCTGTTCGGTGGTGTCAAGCCAGACGGACTTTAACGTGTGTTTGAACGAGATGACGGTTCACTCGTTAAGCTGAAAGAAAGATGCTGGGAGAAAGTACTCAGGGCCTTCAAGTTACACACTATGAAAGGCAGCAACAAGTTTAATGTTCAGAAACCTAAAGTCTGTATCAGCAGCAGAATGGAGCTAAAAATAAATGTTGGTTTCAGTTCTATGAAGCTTTGAGTATTTTGGATTAGTAGCTGCTGTGTGTGTTGCATCATATTGCTGTAACTGTTTATATGCTTTATATATTCTGAGCTAAGTTGATCTATAGTGTTACATCATATTCTATAAGGATGTTATGTGTTTGTAGACTTTCTGCCCAGTTTGACCCATTTAGCAGAAGTCAGCCTGTTTAAGGCTCTGATGTCTATTCTGTGTGACTTACAGCAGTTATGACATGGTCTGATTTTCTCACCCAATAAAGGAATATTTCATATATCAGTCTACTCTTCATTCTATCAGACACAGTTATCACAGCTCGTACATTTGCTTTTTACACATATATGTAAGCATTGAGCCAAATTTAGTAATGCCAACATACTGAAGGAACATTTGTCTCTTATTTATAATACATCTGTATATACACTGTCAGAGATACTTGTCTTTGAGTGAAGATTTAAGGTGATGGGAAATATAAATAACTGCAACTTGAATCTTTGAATCTTTGACACAGAGTTCAAGCTCACTGCTGTAATATATCATAATAATCTGACAATAAATATAACATTGTCCATATTGTATTTACATTACACAGTGAGATGATTTTAGTCTCATGAACAACATCAGCTAATTGTTATTTCCTAGCTAATCTTAAATGACTGTTCAGCACAGAAATGAAGCCCAACTATCATGTTTTACAGTCCCGTGGTCTCAGCCTCAGATACTCAACTAATCAAAGTGATGTCATGACAAAAATGAATGAACAAATGGTTGCTAGGAAACCTGAGCAGCGCGACGAAGGCCAGACCGTCCCATTTCACAAGCCTCTCACTTCCGCACTTCTCATACTTCGTAGTGGGGCGACCGTGGCTCAGGGGGTTGGAAATCGCATCTGTAACCGGAAGGTCGCCGGTTCGATCCCTGGACTCTCTGTCCTGGTCGTTGTGTCCTTGGGCAAGACACTTTACCCTACTTGCCTACTGGTGTTGGCCAGAGGCAGAGGGGCCGATGGTGCGATATGGCAGCCTGGCTTCTGTCAGTCTGCCCCAGGGCAGCTGTGGCTACAACTGTAGCTGCCTCCACCAGTGTGTGAATGTGAGAGTGAATGAATAGTGGCATTGTAAAGCGCTTTGGGTGCCTTGAAAAGCGCTATATAAATCCAATCCATTATTACCCGTGGTCCGTGAACTGCGCGTACTCCGAAGCGTGCGGGCGCTGGATTGGGACACAGCCTCAGTCTCTGATGCACCTGCCAGCCTCCCAGGTGGGGGGGTGGATCCACAGATGGAGAAAGCTATAGCCATCAGTTTTTGGGGCTACTGGCTAAAACCTCCAGTTTGGTAAATGGACTGATTCTTATACAGCGCTTTTCTTCTCTCCCAGAGTACTCAAAGCACTCTATACAACACACAAGTGCTCTACACTCACACTCCAGAGGGCAACTTTGGATTCGTATCTTGCCCTAAGATATTTGACATGCAGACTGAGGAAGCCAAGGATCAAACCACCAACCTTCCAATCAGTGACTGATCTGCTCTACCACCTGAGCCACAGCCACTTCCAAGTTTGTGCCTCACTTCACAGAGCTGATCAACCTCACCTGTAAAGGTGCCCCAGATCTGGTCCAGTAGACAGAGCAGTGCCAGGCAGCATTTGACAGGGTGTACAAGGTTCTCTGTGGGGAACCCCAACCCCACACCACTAACGTTTCCTTCAGCTTTTATTCTGCAGATGGATGCCTTGAACAGAGGGTTTGTCCCAACAGGTAGGGTGAGCTCCAGTTGTGGACATCAGCTGTCTGAGAGAGGTCAGATTTAGCACAGTGGAGGAGTGTCTGCCAATCCTACGCCCATTCACCCACTGCTCGCACAGTGCACTGCTACACCACCACATGAGGAGTGCCACCACCACCGGGTTTGAGGAGAGTGCAGTGTGTCAGCATGCTATGGTAGATGCGTTGTCTTGGAGAAGGTGGACTGAATGAAGGCAAAGAATGTGACAAATATAATTAGGATTCAAGCAGAAAAGCAGTTCACAGAATTACTGTTGAAATCACAGAGTAAATCAACAGACGGGTTACTGTTTGTTCCTGGGAGGGGATTAGAAAAAAATGAGAAGAGCCGGGGTGGGGCAAGCTTTTGAAGTAGTTAATTAAACAAAGAGACTTTTTGTGATGGTTTTTATTACCTCGTTGTTCACCTTTTTAAAGTGGAAAACATCTCAGCTGTTAATTGCCAGCAGTAATTTGGAAAAAGATGCATGTAAAGATGAATAAGTGTGACACATAACTCTGGATATTTGTTAGCGCTTGAGCACCACGGTGACACTGTTCTATCTGCTGCAGTTATTACTACAAGGGCTGGGACATCAACAGCATGAAGGCCATGTTGTAGCTGCTCCATTTATTATTATTTGGTCAAATGAAGTTATTTTACTTATTTTTAATCCTGTTCTGCAGAATCATGGTCTGAATGCTTTCTTGCGGCAAACACGTTTGCTTTCATAAGAGGAGCACTGTAGACTCTTCTTGTTAATCTTGTTGTTTTATTTATTCGTTTTATTTTATTGTATCTTTCCTATTATTATCTGTGCGTTATGCCGGAGTGGACGGGGGTTAAGACCAGGTTAGTGAAAGAAAGGAGAAGAAAACAGAGGACTAGAACGAGAAAATGGACAGAAAGAAAGAGACACGCTGGGTTTCTGCTGCATCTGTAACAAAATACACCGAACAAAACCCAGGGATGCACACAAACAAACATGTGTGTGTCATGGTCCTGGGTCGGTGACCCAGCGCTTTTAGTTTATTATCATTTTCTAGTTTATTATGATGATGATGATTATTATTATTGTTTGAGTTCTATGTGTTATATTCGGTCTGCCTTTGAGTCTGCGTCTGTGTCTCTGTCTGTCTATGGTGTCACCCCGTCTGTTTGTGAAACTGTCTGTTTAGATCTGTGTCTTGTTTGGTTCCCCGTGTTTGAGTTTCCTGTTTTATTGTGAAGGTCTCTGTCTGATGTGAGTGTGTTCAGTTTACGTTTCCCCTGTCCCGTCAGCTCTGATTTCTCCCAGCCGTGTTGCCCTCCTGTCTCTCATCCCCTGATTACTGGTGTGTGTATTTAAGCCCTGTGTGTTCTCCTGCCTGTTGCTGGTTTGTCTGTGTTACTTTGTGTCAGTCTGTGTTACTCGCCGTCCTGCTCGCCGTCCTGCTCGCCGTCCTGCTCGCCGTCCTGCTCGCCGTCCTGCTCGCCGTCCTCTGCCTCTCATCCCTTTGTCGTATGCTCCCAGGTCTGTTATTTTAGTTCTCCCAGTTTAGGTGTCTTCAGTTATTTGTCATGCCCCACTGCTTGTTTGCCACTACACCTTGTAAATAAACTTCACTAGCATTTTCATCCACTGCTTGCATCTTGGGTCCTCCTCCCTCCACACCACACGGCTCGCCTTCCCAGCCGTGACAGTGTGTGTGTGTGTGTGCATGAGAGAGAGTGAGAAAGTTGACCGAGGATGGGGTCCTGGACCCAAGGCCCCCCCCCCGAGAACTGCCCGACACCCGGAAGAGTCTGACCTAAGCCACCCCAGACCACAACTCCCACAGGACCTGGCCAGTAGCTATGCCAAAATGCCCATTCAGAGTGACCAGTGGGGACAATATGCAAGGGCCAACCCATATGGAAAAGATAGAGAGATAGATATAGATAGATATATACATACACACATATATGTGTATGTGTGTATATATATATATATATATATATATATATATATATATATCTAAAAAAACACCCAGCACGCCCCTGCGGGCGGTTTATCCTTCAAGCTCGGGTCCTCTACCAGAGGCCTGGGAGCTTGAGGGTCCTGCGCAGTATCTTAGCTGTTCCCAGGACTGCGCTCTTCTGGACAGAGATCTCCGATGTTATTCCCGGGATCTGCTGGAGCCACTCGCCTAGCTTGGGAGTCACCGCACCTAGTGCTCCGATTACCATGGGGACCACCGTTACCTTCACCCTCCACATCCTCTCGAGCTCTTCTCTGAGCCCTTGGTATTTCTCCAGCTTCTCGTGTTCCTTCTTCCTGATATTGCTGTCATTCGGAACCGCTACATCGATCACTACGGCCGTCTTCTTCTGTTTGTCTACCACCACTATGTCCGGTTGGTTAGCCACCACCATTCTGTATCTGGAAGTCCCACAGGATCTTAGCTCGGTCATTCTCCACCACCCTTGGGGACGTGTCCCATTTTGACCTCGGCACTTCCAGGTTATACTCGGCACAGATGTTCCTGTACACTATGCCGGCCACTTGGTTATGGCGTTCCATGTATGCCTTGCCTGCTAGCATCTTGCACCCTGCTGTTATGTGCTGGATTGTCTCTGGGGCATCTTTACACAGCCTGCACCTGGGGTCTTACCTGGTGTGATAGACCCCAGCCTCTATGGATCTTGTACTCAGAGCTTGTTCTTGTGCTGCCATGATTAGTGCCTCTGTGCTGTCTTTCAGTCCAGCTTTGTCCAGCCACTGGTAGGATTTCTGAATTTCAGCCACCTCCTCTATCTGCCGGTGGTACATACCGTGCAGGGGCCTGTCCTTCCATGATGGTTCCTCGTCTCCCTCCTCTTTCTTGGGTTTCTGCTGCCTGAGGTATTCACTGAGCACTCGGTCAGTTGGGGCCATCCTCCCAATGTATTCTTGGATATTTGCTGTCTCATCCTGGACTGTGGTGCTGACACTCACCAGTCCCCGGCCCCCTTCCTTCCGCTTAGCGTACAGCCTCAGGGTGCTGGACTTGGGGTGAAACCCTCCATGCATGGTCAGGAGCTTTCTTGTCTTTATGTCAGTGGCTTCTATCTCCTCCTTTGGCCAGCTTATTACCCCAGCAGGGTACCTGATCACGGGCAGGGCGTACGTGTTGATGGCCCGGATCTTGTTCTTACCATTCAGCTGACTCCTCAGGACTTGCCTGACCCTCTGCAGGTACTTGGTGGTTGCAGCTTTTCTAGCGGCCTCTTCATGGTTCCCATTCGCCTGCGGGATCCCCAGGTACTTGTAACTGTCCTCTATGTCTGCAATGTTGCCTTCTGGTAGTTCAATCCCCTCAGTTCTGACTACCTTCCCTCTCTTTGTTACCATCCGACTACACTTCTCCAGTCCGAACGACATTCCAATGTCCTTGCTGTATAGCCTGGTAGTGTGGATCAGTGAATCGATGTCTCGTTCACTCTTGGCATACAGCTTGATGTCATCCATGTACAGGAGGTGGCTGACAACTGCTCCGTTCCGTAGTCGGTATCCGTAGCCAGTCTTGTTAATGATCTCACTGAGGGGGTTCAGGCCTATGCAGAACAGCAGTGGGGACAGAGCATCTCCTTGATAGATCCCGCACTTGATGGTGACTTGTGCTATGGGCTTGGAGTTGGCCTCTAGTGTTGTACGCCACATCCCCATTGAGTTCCTGATGAAGGCTCTTAGGGTCCCATTGATCTTGTACAATTCTAGGCATTCCAGTATCCAGCTGTGGGGCATTGAGTCATAGGCCTTCTTGTAATCAATCCAGGCCGTGCACAGGTTGGTCAGTCTGGTCTTGCAGTCTCGGCTGACTGTTCTGTCTACCAGTAGCTGGTGTTTTGCGCCTCTGGTATTCTTGCCAATTCCTTTCTGTGTCCCACTCATGTATTGACCCATGTGCCTGTTCATCTTAGCCGATATGATGCCTAACAGGAGCTTCCATGTAGTACTGAGGCAGGTTATTGGTCGGTAGTTGGAGGGGACCGGTCCCTTCTTGGGGTCCTTGGGGATCAGGACCGTCCGACCTTCGGTTAGCCATTCCGGGTGTCTCTCGTTAACTAGCAGCTGGTTCATTTGTGCTGCCAGACGCTCGTGGAGTGCAGTCAGCTTCTTTAGCCAGTAGGCGTGAACCATGTCGGGCCCTGGTGCTGTCCAACTCTTCATACTGGAGACCCTTTCTTGGATATCTGCCACTGTGATGGTTACTGGACCCTGTTCAGGGAGGTTGCTATGGTCTGCCCTCAGATCCGCTAGCCACTGAGCATTGCCGTTATGGGTTGCGTCCTTCTCCCATATGCTCTTCCAGTATTGCTCCATCTCCAGCCTTGGTGGTGCTGTTCTCTTATTATTGTTCCCTTGCCACTGAGAGTACACCTTTGCTGGTTCTGTGGAGAACAGCTGGTTTATTCTCCTGCCTTCTATCTCTCTGGTGTACCCCCTCAAGCGGCTGGCCAAGGCTGTGAGTCTTTGCTTGGCAGTTTCCAAGGCCTCAGGTATGGACAGCTTGCTGTATTTCCTATGCACCTTCTTTGTTGCACCTTTCTGCAACTCCGTTAGTTGGCTAACCTCCCTCCGTGCTACTTTGATCTTGCCCTCTAGCCTCCTTCTCCATGGAGGGTACTGCCCCTTGTGGCTGTTCAACTTGTAGCCAAGCATCTCACTGATCACTGCTGCCGTATTGTAGATCAGCTTGTTAGTGTCGGTAATCGTGGTTGTAGGTATTGTCCGTAGTGCTGCATTAACATCATCTAGCAGACCTTCTGAGGGTACTTCACGTAATCTTGGTAACCGGCTACGGGGGATCCAGGTTTCAAGCTTGGCCATTATCCTAAAAATAGGATAATGGCCAAGCTTAATACAAGCTTAATGGCTTAATACTGGTGCTTATGAGAGCGAGATGAGACATTTTTACAGGGTTCTTGTTCTAGATCCAGCCACAGATCTAGAACAAGAACTCCATCTTGATTTGATCCATTCTGAAACATATAGCAACCTGTTGGATAAGAAATAGTCATGAGATTGTGGTAGTTCTACACCACCATTGTGTTTTTGTTTTTTGTAGTTTTCAGACTTATTCGTGATGGTTAATTTTTCGGTAAGATGTTCGAGATGGTTGAGTCTAGTGACCTGAACTAGACAGTAGAGGGTTTATTGGGAAACAGTGGGAACAGTTTATTTTAATTGTGTTGTAGGTAAAGTGCTCCAACGTGTGAGATCATCTTCTACTGATTTTAGTAGAGCAATATGGTTCAATCATATGGTCTGAGCATCTGGTGGAAAGATTATACCCGACTGTAGTCGAGATGTTCTGAAATGTACCATTCAGAGGCAGAACTGTAGATTTCCTCCAGGTAACAGAGTAGTCTGACATGGATGAGAAAGTATCTGTGAGAATGATTGTCTTCAGAAGAGAGGTTTGGGAGTTGCACGTAGGCTAATCTTATGGTCTGGAAAGTATCTACATGTTGTTTGCAAAAGTTCCAGTTTACCCAGTCAAATGCTTTCTCTGCATCTATAGAGACAGCTGTTTCTACTCGGATGATGGTGGAATAATCTGTGGGTGTATTATTGGCTCAGTGTCTACCTTTGATAAAACCTGTTTTATTATGCTGTATTATGAATGGAGCGATTTTTTTCATCAATTCAATTAAATCAGATTAAATTCAGTTTGATTTCTATAGGGCCAATTCACAACAACAGCTGCCTCAGGGCACTTTATATTGGAAAGTAAAGACCATACGATAATACGACCCTCTTCATGTTTCTAAAGATCACTTTAAAGTCTCTGGTTTCATTTTTGCTTTGTGTTCATACCTAAACACTAAGAGTAAGATCACATGTGTGCTGGTGTGTAGGACTGTAGCCTCAGGTATATATTGTTAAATGGTAATTTTGAGAGAATGTGTTTCAGGTCATTTCACAGAGAAATGCAACAGTAATGTAGTTTAACGAATTACTTCCTTTTTTTTTTTTTTTTTTTTTTTTGCCTGTCCCGTTTGGCTCTTTTGCATCAGAATTGTTGTCTAAAGGCAAAGAAAGAGGCCCAACGGATTTACTTTACCAAATGGACCATCCCAGCCTTGCCATAATGGTCCATTTGATTCACCTTTTATTGTTTATTTTATTTTCACTTGCTGAATACGGGACAGACTTGACTGGGAGAAAGAAAGAGGGAAAGAGAAACAGCTGAATTACTTCCTCCTGGGAGTAATTAAGTAATGCATTACATTACATTTAAGGTATTAGTAAGTAATTAACTCAAAAATGGTTCTGTGTAATACATTACTTTTTTTGAGTATTGACGCTTACGCTGATCACAACAAAGTGCAGAAATACCAACACCCACAAACATTTGACCTACAGCATGTAATCAGTTTGCAGGAATGTAATGTCTTTGATTTGCTGCTTAGAGATGGTGGCGACTCTCAAACTGGAGCCGATAACAATTAATAAGGGATTGATAAGGAACTAAATCGATAATGGAATCGTAAGTGCTAAATTCTGATCAATCCCCACCTTTAGCCCTAACTATATCAAAAAGGTGTGTGTGCAGAGCGAGAGCGAAGTGCTCTAATAGGGTGATATGGTACTACAAGGTCATTAAGATAAGATGGGGCCTGATTATTTAAGACCTTGTATGTGAGGAGCAGGATTTTGAATTCTGGATTTAACAGGAAGCCAAAACAGGAGAAATCTGCTCTCTCTTTCTAGTCCCTGTCAGGACTCTTGCTGCAGCATTTTGGATTAGCTGAAGGCTTTTCAGGGAGTTTTTAGGACTTCCTGATAATAATGAATTACAGTCGTCCAGCCTGGAAGTAATAAATGCATGAACTAGTTTTTCAGCGTCACTCTGAGACAGGATATTTCTAACTTTAGAGATGTTGCACAAATGGAAGAAAGCAGTCTTACATATTTGTTTAATATGTGCATTGAAGGACATGTCCTGGTCAAAAATGACTCCAAGGTTCCTCACAGTATTACTGGAGGCCAAGGTAATGCCATCCAGAGTAAGAATCTGGTTAGATACCATATTTCTAAGATTTTCAGGGCCGAGTACAATAACCTCAGTTTGATCTGAATGAAGAAGCAGAAAGTTAGCAGCCATCCAGGTCTTTATGTCTTTAAGACATTCCTGCAGTTTAACTCATTGGTGTGTGTTATCTGGCTTCATGGACAGATAGAGCTGGGTGTCATCTGCATAGCAGTGTAAATGTATGCTATGTCTTCTAATGATGCTGCCTAAGGGAAGCATGTATAATGTAAACAGAATTGGTCCTAGCACTGAACCCTGTGGAACTCCATAATTAACCTCAGTGTGTGAAGAGGACTCTCCATTTACATGCACAAACTGGAGTCAGAACGAGAGCGAGAGAGAGAAAGCTGCCTGGAGAAGTGAATGATCCAGAACTGGAAATTAAAGAAACAAGATTTGTGGGATTTGTGGTTAGTCTCAGCCTGTCTCTCTCTTAGGCAGATGTCAGCTTGAAAAGACAGAGACAAAGTCCTCGAGAGAGATCGGTTTGTTTTGTGATGCCACTTGATCTTTCATTTAGTCATTCAGAGCTTTAAAACAAAAATCCTGTAATGAACAAGCGGGCCAGCTGGCCACTGTAGCCATGATGTGAAAGTCAACAGCAAGGTCTGCCACACTAATGTTCCCCTGATGTAGATTCAATAACTTCTTAGCTGAGCTGCCCTCAGAGAGTGAGTGAAGGTCTTCTTCAGGTCTTTCAGAAACTGGGCAGGAAAAAATGTAACAAAACGTGAAAAACTTTGGCCCATGCCAGCGCCCTCAGCACGCTGACAACATAGGAGAGTTTAGCAGCATCATCTGGGAAAAAGCGATGCAATGTGCCGAACACCAATGAGCTTTGTAATAAAAAGCCACCAGAGCAACACAAGTCACCGGGAAAAGGCTCGGGTGCTGCTGAAACAGTGTCTTGGATCATGCTTGAAGGAGGCGTAGGACTGGCTGAGCAAGTGTGATCTGTGGGGGGAGACAGCCGAGTGGGACCTTCAACGGTCCCAGAACGGATGTCCTGAGAGAATCTGCGCCTGTTAGTCATTAATGGATTTATAATGCTGTACTAACAATCGCAGGGACTGCTCATGTGATTATGATGCCCTGCTTTGAAATAGCGGTCCTGACTGTACTGTCACTGTACAGTCCGATACGTGGGAAGGACCCAAAAGCAGACCCAATGAACAACAAATTAATTAAGTGAACAACCTTTTATTTGTCCAGAGGGTGAACTGGGGTAGTGGGCTGAGGTGAGAGTCTCAGGCATCACTGGAAACAGAGGAAGAGAGCGGTTAGTGGACAGAGAATAACAGCCTGGTGACAGAGAAGAATGGAGAAGGTGCTTCTCAGGTTGGGAGAAGTGAGGCCTTGGGGGAGGAGTGTGTGAGAGGTAGACAGTCCAACCTTGTGAGAGACGAGGAGGGCAGGCAGAGAAGAGAGCCAGCGGAGGCTATTCAGGTGAGCCGTGAGGGAAAATCCAGCGACGGCAGGTAAGGATGCAGAGAGCACACGTCCTGATGGATGGCAGCGCCACTGTGGAGAAAGCTCTCACACACTCAGACCATGACAGATAACTGGTGTGTACACAGAGTCGAGCTACATGTTTCAGTCTTCATATAAAACTATGGAGATTGTTCTTCACATCACTTTTCACAATGCATGTATTATAGCTGAAGCCAGCGTTGTGTCATGCTGGAGACAGAAATGGGTGTGTACCGCACCATGGTTGAGGTCGAAGCTGAACTTGGAGAAGAGCTCAGGTAAATTTGTGATGGAGGCTCAGTGAAGCAGGAGCTGGCACATCTTGCATTAATAGGACAGGAATGATTTAGGGCTTTCAGAAAACCTATGTTCATATGCCAGGTGGTGGAAAGTTTGAAAACACACAAACAGACAATACGTTACCACACTTCCTTTTATCTTTCATCACATCTGCCTACAGTTTGTCTTCTCTCCTCTGACCTTGTATTGTGTCTCCTCCCCCTTTGTGCCCCGAGGCCACGGGTCAGCCTGTGGTCCTGTTCTTCCTCTAACTGTAATACATTAGGAGGATTAACATTCCTACAGTAAGCCTTTGCAGTGCCGAGCCGACCGATCTAGCTTTTCTGTTCTCTTCTCCAGCCCCTCCAGCTTGTGCTGTCTTGCATGTAATTTCCTGTTTGCCTTAAATCTCCCCCCACCATCCTGATCATGGACTCCAATATGCATGCCATGCACACAGTTTGAAGAGATGTTGTGAGTTTGTGTTGCAGACACATTGTCAGCTTACGGCACGGGCTCTCCTCACTTTCACTTTATTCTTCTTCTTCTGTTCATGTTCGATGCAATCTCCTGTAATCAGTAGATATGTTGAACATAACATGATGATTCTTCTTCTTGTTGTTGTGATAAACCATTGGGCTTATGTCACTTTTTATTCCAAAATACTGCTGTAAAGAAAGTCACACAAAAAGAAACTAACAACATTGACACAACAGTAGAATTAATCTACATTTGTACAATAGCTACATTTAATGAGAAACAATAACATATTTTACTGATTCTCTCCAAAGGCTGTAGCTCTTCACTCTAAGCCCACAGTTTCCTATTAAAATAGCTTTATTGTGTCGTCGCGTTTATCAGTGAAAAAATGCTTCTGTAGAAAACTGCAGAGGATCAAAATGATAAATATTAAGTCAAATATAAATATGCCTTTTTAGAACCTGAAATGCTACTTAATAATGATGCTATATTTGTCTATATACACAGAAACTTACATGTCTGTGACGTATATCACTGAATATCCATTCTTAGGTTTATGAAGTAAAACTATGAGTTTATCTTTGCAATGATGATTGGAAAATGCCTTATGTGTGCACACACACACACACACGCGCACACGCACACGCACACGCACACACAGACTGCAGACTAGCCTGGTATAAAACCAGTCCCAGGCACCTCTAATTGGGCGATATTTGTCCAGGAGCCCAGGAGAGCAGAGTGCATGCAGGGCTGTTTTCACAAGGGATTAACCCAGGTCCAAATCCAAACACTGTTCACAGAGAAAAACCCCGACAGTCTCATTGCATTATCTGGCAAAGACTCGCCCACTCTTATTTATCTCATTGTTTTGGAGCAGCAGGTCTGCTGGAAGGTGACAGAGCTTCAAAAGCACTACAGACATTAAGTTATAAAAACGTGTCTTTATGTAGAGACTGCAGTTTTGACAAATTAAACCCCTCAGTGATTATATTCAATCAGGGTCGATATCTATGTATCGATGTAATGTGCAGTAAGTCCATTTACTAACAGTCAAGACAGGAAAGATCTAATATGACAGTTTTCAACACAGTGTGCATAGTACCAATTAGCTGGGACAGGCTTTCTCTCTCCTGTTCAGAAATAATGACAATCACAATTATTAAATAGTGCCTGTGTGGTCATCACGAGTCGGATTAGACTCTGGTAGATGGGATCTACTTGGTCCTGAAGTTTTCACTGAACACATGGTCAGTTGTGGCCATCTTCCAGATGTCCTGTTGTTTGTTGTCTTATCCTGGATGGTGGTTCGGATTCACTAGTCCTCAGCCTCCTTCTTTCTGTTTAGCTGCTGGTCATGATGTCGGTTTGGATATGTGGTGAGAGGGAAACATGAAGATGAAACCAGGAGATGTCCTTACTGAATCATCAGAGCTGAACAGTGATGGAGAAACAGGTTTACCTTTTAGGTGACATGGATGAGTTGAAGTTATGAACTGTTTCTGAGAGACAAATAACACCAGGATCCTTTTCTAAGTAGCTGACAGCTGGTAACTGTGCAGGGGCGGGTCTAGCAAAGTTTTGCCAGGGGGGCAGGTAGGGCATTAACAGGGAGAGGGGGGCACAAAGAAATACTTTCTTATTCTCATTTAAAATGTCTCACTTTTATTAAATAATTATCTGAAGCTTACAACCAAAGTTTTTACCTGACGTAAAATGTATAGAAATCATACATATACCAACAAGACTGTACATCACTGTCACAACAGCGTTTTCATTCAAAGTCTTTATGGCTTTGAGACCTGGTCTCTAGTCAAAATGCCCGGACTGATTTTTTTGTCCCAGTCCAGCCCTGTCTGCAATGTTGCCGACCCGCTCAGTTAGCAGTTAGTTTCCGTCAGTTACCATGCCACTGCACTTCTCCAGTCTGAAGTCATCACTGTAAATAAGGGGTGTCGAATTCCAGGCCTCAAGGGCCGCTGTCCTGCAGGTTTTAGATATCACCCTGGGTCAACACACCTGAATCACATGATGACTTCATTCCCAAGCCTCTGGAGAACTTCAAGACACGCTGAGATCATTTAGCCATGATGGACTTCAACACCTGTGCTGTAGATCCTGGTGGTGTGGATCAGTGAATCGATGTCTCGTTCACTCCTGGCACACAGCTTGATGTCATAGAGGAGGTGCCTGATGATTGCTTGTGAAATTACCTTGTAGTTGGTCTCTAGTGTTGTAGGCCACATCCCCATTGACTTCCTGATGAAGGCCCTTAGGGTCTTACTAACACTAAACCAGTGAATATTGACATGAGCTTGAGCTGTTGGTTCACCTCGAGGCTGATCTTGTTGTAACACTACTGCTGATGTGTTAACAGACCTCTCTGCACTGAATCATATCTGTTATTAATCTCTGTCTCTCTTCCACAGCATGTCTTTATCCTGTCTTCCTTCTCTCATCCCCGCCCCTCCCTGAGCCTGGTTCTGCCGGAGGTTTCTTCCTGTTAAAAGGGAGTTCTTCCTTCCCACTGTCGCCAAAGTGCTCATAGGGGGTCATATGATTGTTGGGTTTTTCTCTGTATGTATTTTTGTAGGTCGACCTTACAATATAAAGCTCCTTGAGGCAACTGTTGTTGTGATTTGGCGCTGTGTAAATAAAATTGAATTGAATTGAATTGCTGATTGCTTGTGCTAGCAGCACAAGTAAATATGACTGGAGCATTACATCTTTTCACAATCTGAACTACTGATGTGAACTTTTGGGGGAGATCTTTTGGAGAACATTTGCTGTTCTGCATCATATGATGTCCATCTGTCAAAGCAAAAGCATAACCCCACATCATGATGAGCAGGTGCTGAGCTTTAACCTCAAGACGAAAGCTGCAGGTCCCAATAATATACCGAGTCATCTGTTAAAGGGATGTGCACAAGAACTCACTCACATCTTCAGGGAGATATTCAGCATCTCCTCGTGTCAAGCTGCTGTGCCATTCTGCTACAAAACTGCAGCCTTCAGCGGTGCCAAAGAAACCCTCAGTCACCTGCTTAAAGGACTGTTGGCCTGTAGCACTTACATCCTTGAAAATGAAGTGCTTCGAGAGACTGCTTAAGGATAACATCACCTCACTCTGCCGCTCTCACTTGACCCTCTTCAATTTGCATATCAAACGAACTGAGGATGCTATATCGACTGCACCTGAGCCTGAGTCACCCAGAGGAAAAGAACTTGTGTCCGGATGCTGTTTGCAGAATTCAGCTCAGCATTTAACACCATAATCATCCAGCATCTGGTAAAAAAAAAAACTTGGCCCACTGGGGATGAAGACACCCGTTCAAAACTGGTACTCGATTTTCTGACAAACAGGCTTCAGTTTGTGCGGGTGGGAAACAACACATCTACCATCTAAGCACTGGTTCTCCTCAGGGGTGTGTCCTGAGACTGCTGTTGTACACCCTAATGACACATGACTGCTGTGCAAAGTTTGGTACAAATCACATCATTAAGTATGCAGACGATACAACAATGGGGAGACTCCTACAGGGAGGAGGTGGAGTGTTTCACGTTTCACGTGACGTTTTACGTCGGGGTACAGCAACAACAACTTGGTCCTGATTTAGGATAAAAACTAGTTACTGATCGACTTCAGGAAAAACAGCTCACATTCACACCACTCTAGATCAACACCAGCACAGTAGAGAGCGTGCAGCACATTCCTGGGAGTTCATGTGATGAACAATCTGTCCTGGTCCCTGCACACCAAGTAAACCAATGCCTGCCCTTTTTTGGAGGCTGAAAAGGTTGCATCTGAGTCCAGATGTTATCACCACCTCCTACAGAGGCACAGTTGAGAGTGTGCGCTGACAAGCAGCATGTCTCTCTGGACAGAGAGCAGCAGTTCTTCAGGCAAAAAGAGAAGAGTGTTGAGGTCAGCCGAGAGGGCTATTTGAGTCACGCTGCCATCTGTTGAGGGTCTGGCCAAACAACGCTGCTTATGTAAAACCCAAAATCTTGAATGTCAAATCCAACTATGGCAGGAAAAGAACGATTGAGTGATCATTCCTGGTTATTTGCTAAAAGGAGATGGAGACTAGAGATGTGTAAGTGAAAAGTCATAAATAAAAATGTAAAATACAAATAACCCACAGTGAGATACACCAGTTATACAGCCAGTTATACATGGAGTGCTGCATGTCCGTCCATTCTTTACGGGTCGGGAGCCTCCCCTTTTCTTTAGGTTCAAACATAAAAAGAGGAATCCTGTAACGTAAACTGAGACGTGGCATGAGACAAGCCACTGAAATCTATGAGAAGAAATGTTACTTTCATTTCATTGAAGTTGTGTAACTTCACATCTTTGACTAACCAAATGTTTTACTGTGTGAAAAATACATCAACCATATATTGTGACAGGCTATTACAGGAGCAAAGAGCTGCCACCCAGGCTAAAAACATTTATAATATACATCTATATCACGCTATAACAAAAGCTTTTTCATGATCTTACAATAAAAATATTACATTGTACAAACCTGAAAATCCTCTGGCTGGAACAATAAAGTCTTTACATTATAACATATCTTTTGTTGTTCTAAGATGAATTAGATGTTTACATTAACCTCCTAAAACCCGAACTCTTCCACAGCAGCATTTTTAATTTCTCTTTGGGCTGATTGGGACCCGATGAATGTAAAAACAAAGAATTACCAGATTTTTTTTTTACCTAATTTTTGTTTCTAAGAAAAATCAGAGCCACATATGAGGATCTTTGTTTAAAATTTCGATAGAACAGTAGCAGCATAATGTCCTCGTAAGTGGATATCAGGCCCTTGTAGAGCAAAATTGAGTATTTTGGTGTAAATAACCCAAAATGTGATGCCCACATATGTGGACGTCAGGTCCTAGGAGGTTAAAACATAATTAAGTTGGTGACGGTGCCGAGCAGCGTCTCATTTATCAGAATTGATTAAGTTGTGTTTTATGCTTGGATTGAGGCGTGGGAACATTTTGCTGTTATTGAACAGATAAGCACACGGACACTTAGAAGAAACCTCACAGACGTGGGGCTTTCTTATAGTCGATTTCTTATTGATCAGCTGGAGGGACACGGGAGGCTCCATGGATACAAACTACACCTGAACTGCATTCAGGCAGGTTATGTTGTCACACAGAGTCCTGTGGGACATTTACTGAAATATCTTCACCCATATGGGGTTGAGCAACCACGCAGAAATCACCTAATGTGATGCACATATGTTAATCCTGGACCAGATTTCATGTGGCATGGTGACTCCTATGACAAACTGAAGCCCTTTGGAGTCTGTATAAATGGAGCCACTGATGGCTTTTCCAGAGCTATGATTTGGGTTCATGCCTGCTCAACCAACAGTGATCCCAAAGTCATCGCTGGTTATTTCATAGCAGAGGGAACAGAAAATGTCATGATGTCAGAGAGATTCTTACGATGGACTGTGGATCAAAACGCCAGAAACTGTTTTATTACTGGGTCCGGCAATCACAACTGGCCGGTGGGCCTTTCTGAGATGGCATCATGCTCAGCACTGGATAAACCCCTCCACGAACTAAAAGACAATAAAACAATGTAACTATGTTTCTATTCTTTTATTGAGTCATTGTGTGTGTGTGTGTGTGTGTGTGTGTGTGTGTGTGTGTGTGTGTGTGTGTGTGTGTGTGTGTTAGAGAGAGAGAGAGTATAAAAAGTGTGCATTAACACCCAGCGGGCACGTAAACCAGCCTTATTATCACTGTGTTCAGCACATGAAACTATCCTTTCACTGCCCAGAAACATAAAATTACACTGTTCAAAGCTATTCATGTTCAGAAATCCCCCTTTTCCACAGTATCATGCAGACATGGCTGTTATTGTTGAGTAAAGTATTTTTGTGTGGTGCTTTTGGGTAACATGTTGAACCAAAAGAAATCTCTTCTTTTACTGATATGAGATTTTTATAACTGTTAACATTTACAGGAAGAGCTGCAGCAAGCTGCACATTTGTGGAACACCAACATAATACGCAGAAGCAGAGATGCCGTTGCTCCAAGTGGATGCGCGATTCCCACGTACACCATCCCTCATGGTTTTGGAGGACAGGATCCTCTGAAACAGTTCCTCGGGAGGCAGTGGATGCCAGCAGAGAGGACCTTATACCTGTGATGAACCCATTCTCACCTTGTGTTGCCTTATCACATCAGAGAACCCCTTACTTCAACCAAGCACAGCAGATGACCCAATGAATATCTTTTCCTATAATACACAATGACTTATAAACCTGCTTTGGGAAATTTTGCTAACAAAAATTATTTTTATTATTTGTTTTGATTTTGTGTTCAAGATTGTAGCAAATGAATATGTTTAACCAAATCAATGATCTCAAGTGAACGATCAAAGTTGAACCAGGTCCTTGACATGAACTGCCCCACGCCCACCCGTGACTACGGTTCCTGCACTGTTACCTTTCCTTAGCTGAGATCTTTAGTTGCAGTGACAACACTACAATCCAGTTTCTGGGACAGACACTGGTTATTTTTATTCTTTAGTTTTAAACAAAGAAAGAATTCATTGTTTTTATCTGATGTTATAGGTTTTATAATGCAATTGAACCCAGTCTGGTTGATTTGGGGATGTTACCTTTTCAATTATTATTCTTCTTTTTTTACTACAGATAGCTTCATAAAAGTAGTATTGTTTTTCTTTTTTAATGTTTTGACTGACACATTTATGCAAACAAGAGGCGTTTTTTTTCCAGCTACAGAAAACATTTTAAACCTGTTTATTAGGGGAAATGAAAACTTTGTAAATATTTAAATACTCAAAATGTTTAGAAAATAAAAGAATAGAAAGAAATGCATTTGATCCTGTTTGATTTCTGTTTTCAGATTAAACTGCTGATTTATACATTCATTCATGAATTCTTGTTACCAGTGTTTTCAATATGACTAAACATGCTGTACAGCTGCTACACACCCTTGAACAGTTTCTTGTAAACTAGTAAATGTAAAAGTTCAGGATTATTCATCGATAAACAAACACTGTTAGATATTAACCTGCATTTCATTTGTGTTTGAGGAAGAGAAAACATGACTTGATAAACTTGATAAACACTACAGAACTTAGATGCCAGCCTTCTGTGTATTTTATTCTGGTCAACTATTGCATCGAACACACTCCAATGCAAATATCTTAAGTTATTCCTCAATACATGTTCTAAAACAGATGACTGGTGTAAAGGTTAAAACACTTCATATTAATTCTCTTAAATAATGACTAAAACGAGATCCCCTCCAGCAGACATGTTGCACAACACAGACCCGGCTTTGACACGTCATCAGAACTCTGTCAGAATAAACACAGTTCCAACAATATGAACTGATTAGAGATGCTTAGTTAACATTTCAACTAGTAAAACTTTGAAGTATGAAACTTTAACATTTATGTTTTTCCTGATGAACACAAATTGATGTTATTCCCCATTTTTGAAAAGAAATTCAAATAAAATGAAAAGTTCCTGTGGGTTACTACAAAAACACATCCCTGAAATTTAAGCTCCTTTTTAATCCAATGATGTGTTCCCTATATGTGGGTGAAAACAAACAAATTAGCACCTCATTGTTCCCTCAAACCTGTCATCCAGAAATGACAAACTCTTATCCTTTGGGTCTTCCCTGGCAACTGAAGAACACTTGGCTCTATAAAGCTACAGTCACTGGTGCAAATACGCTGATTACATCTGGGTCAAAATCAAAATCCACGAGTCGTTCACGGCTCACATTTACTCAGTGGATAGAAGGCATATTGGGAAAAGCACGTCGGTGGACTGTATGTTTACATCAACACAGAATGGTTACCGAGCACTGCTGATGGAATTTATCTATTTCTCCTGTTTTGGCTTCCCTTCATTGGCTTCCTGTTAAATCCAGAATTCAAAATCCTGCTCCTCACATACAAGGTCGTAAATAATCAGGCCCCATCTTATCTTAATGACCTTGTAGTACCATATCACCCTATTAGAGCGCTTCACTCTGCAGGCCTACTTGTTGTTCCTAGAGTATTTAAAAGTAGAATGGGAGGCAGAGCCTTCAGTTTTCAGGCCCCTCTTCTATAGAGCTATTTCCTGGTTTGGATTCAGGAGACAGAAATCCTTTCTAGTTTCAAGATTAGGCTTCAAACTTTCCTTTTTGCTAAAACATATAGTTAGTGCTGGATCGGGTGTTATTGACCTCTTAATATCCCCTTTATGTCCTGCTCTTTGTGATGAGTGTAATTATTAAAGGTATGTATGATTAATTACAAACTTTTTTTTGGTGGTGTTTGATATTTATGAACAATTTCAGTCTGGTTTTAAGTCCTGTTACAATACTGAAAATGTCTCAGAGTTCTTAATGATATTCCTTCAGCTGCTGATTCAGGAAACTCTGATGTTTTTACTGTCATGAACTGGTGGAAATGCAAGAGTTGGACCAAAAGCAGACTCAGCGCACTAGAAGAGCTATTTACAGGTTTTATTTACAAATCAGAACTCTGAGCTCGGCATGATAACGTTCACAGAGTCCTGAGAAACTTTGAAGGCAGCGGCCGGAGAATGTTACACGAGGGGAACACACAGGAAGTGATGTAACGGGGAGCCAATGAGTCCTGGGGGAGATGTCCATCAGTGTGTGCTGTGGGGTGAGCACAGTGAGGGAAGGATGCAAGGTGAAACTCACATACAACCTCATCTTATCTTTGTCTAATATTTTAATTTGTTTGATGTGAAACATTTAAGTGTGACAAAATCAGGAAATCAGGAAGTGGGGCACTTTTTCACACCAGCACATGATGCCATCTCTGACCTCCACACAGCACATCCAGTGTTCTCAGGTCTGTATCTTGATATTACTTACTGCACATAACAAAATGACTCATACTTTCTTAATCACACCACTTAAAATGTAGATTGTCCTGTGGAATACTGGACTTGTCCCAATGGAAAAGCTGTAAAGAAATCCCAGGCTGAGTTATTCCAGCTGGACCATTCTGCGCAGATATTTTTGATAAGGGATGATGATGCCCTCCTTCTGAAATATGCTGCTGAGCAGAGAGGCTCAAGTGACAGCATTGGTGCCATTCCTGGGTCTGGAATGGAGGAGATGAGGGTGTTGTCACAGTGGTGACTCTGCCACTTTTGATCCTGTGGATAAGAGCGGGTGAGTGGGAGCTGGCGCTGCATAGTTCGAGGTCTTGGAGTGCCTGTTTTTCCCCGTACTGGAACAGAAAACAAAAGGACCCCTGACCTCTTTCTATGTCTGTCTCTGCACTGCACTGTCTCACATTCTTAGTCTGACTCTCAGATTAGTTTTAATGTTCCTACTCCTCTGTGAAAATAAAACTGAATTGGTAGATGTGAGTCATCTAAAATGCCAAGTGCTGCTCAGCGCTCAGAAATACTGATTTAAATTGGCTGTGAAACTACAAATAATTCAGTTGATTCAAACTGAACTCATATTTTGCTAAGTGAAATTCAAGGCTTTAATAGTGTATGTATTTCTGTCTTTAAATATTGCTCCTTACTTGATAGCATCTCCATCTCAAACTGATCGTTAAACACACCACGAGTTAGATCATTTTTATTTCTAAGACCTTTGAGCATTTTTACCCTCTTTAAATATATTCTGATAATAGAAAGAAAAGACAGAGAGAACCCACTCAGTAAAAACATGCTTAAAAACCCTGAAGAGAAATGAAAGAAGACTTTACCAGATGTCTAAAAATGTTGAGATTGGGATTGCACCTCTGCAAACACCTCATAAAACAATCGATTCAAACTCTGATCTGTCCTGCTGTGAGGCAGTGTTGCTAATCACTACACAACTGCACGTATAGGGAGTGCAGAATTATTAGGCAAGTTGTATTTTTGAGGAATAATGTTATTATTGAACAACAACCATGTTCTCAATGAACCCAAAAAACTCATTAATATCAAAGCTGAATGTTTTTGGAAGTAGTTTTTAGTTTGTTTTTAGTTTTAGCTATTTTAGGGGGATATCTGTGTGTGCAGGTGACTATTACTGTGCATAATTATTAGGCAACTTAACAAAAAACAAATATATACCCATTTCAATTATTTATTTTTACCAGTGACACCAATATAACATCTCCACATTCACAAATATATGTTTCTGACATTCAAAAACAAAACAAAAACAAATCAGCCACCAATATAGCCACCTTTCTTTGCAAGGACACTCAAAAGCCTGCCATCCATGGATTCTGTCAGTGTTTTGATCTGTTCACCATCAACATTGCGTGCAGCAGCAACCACAGCCTCCCAGACACTGTTCAGAGAGGTGTACTGTTTTCCCTCCTTGTAAATCTCACATTTGATGATGGACCACAGGTTCTCAATGGGGTTCAGATCAGATGAACAAGGAGGCCATGTCATTAGTTTTTCTTCTTTTATACCCTTTCTTGCCAGCCACGCTGTGGAGTACTTGGACGCGTGTGATGGAGCATTGTCCTGCATGAAAATCATGTTTTTCTTGAAGGATGCAGACTTCTTCCTGTACCACTGCTTGAAGAAGGTGTCTTCCAGAAACTGGCAGTAGGACTGGGAGTTGAGCTTGACTCCATCCTCAACCCGAAAAGGCCCCACAAGCTCATCTTTGATGATACCAGCCCAAACCAGTACTCCACCTCCACCTTGCTGGCGTCTGAGTGGGACTGGAGCTCTCTGCCCTTTACCAATCCAGCCACGGGCCCATCCATCTGGCCCATCAAGACTCACTCTCATTTCATCAGTCCATAAAACCTTAGAAAAACCAGTCTTGAGATATTTCTTGGCCCAGTCTTGACGTTTCAGCTTGTGTGTCTTGTTCAGTGGTGGTCGTCTTTCAGCCTTTCTTACCTTGGCCATGTCTCTGAGTATTGCACACCTTGTGCTTTTGGGCACTCCAGTGATGTTGCAGCTCTGAAATATGGCCAAACTGGTGGCAAGTGGCATCTTGGCAGCTGCACGCTTGACTTTTCTCAGTTCATGGGCAGTTATTTTGCGCCTTGGTTTTTCCACATGCTTCTTGCGACCCTGTTGACTATTTTGAATGAAACGCTTGATTGTTCGATGATCACGCTTCAGAAGCTTTGCAATTTTGAGACTGCTGCATCCCTCTGCAAGATATCTCACTATTTTTGACTTTTCTGAGCCTGTCAAGTCCTTCTTTTGACCCATTTTGCCAAAGGAAAGGACGTTGCCTAATAATTATGCACACCTGATATAGGGTGTTGATGTCATTAGACCACACCCCTTCTCATTACAGAGATGCACATCACCTAATATGCTTAATTGGTAGTAGGCTTTCGAGCCTATACAGCTTGGAGTAAGACAACATGCATGAAGAGGATGATGTGGACAAAATACTCATTTGCCTAATAATTCTGCACTCCCTGTATATGAACCCATAAATGTGCTTTTTTATATTGCCATCTGGAAATCTATGTTCTCCTATGCTCAGAGTTGTGTCACTGTCTGATAACAACCATTTCGCAAATAAAAATAAAAGTTCAAGTGTTTGCAACATGTACGTGTCATAGATTGGCTGTAGGCTGCAGGGTGGACTGAAATGCAGGAAACATCAGAATCCTGTCAGGCAAAAATAAACAAAGTAAACATGGCACAAGGACTTGAAAGGAATTAAAACTAAACATCAAGCACAAGAAACAAAGACTGCCACGAATGACATGGGAAGTAACGTACCACAGAGATGAAAATGAACAAGACTCAGAAACACAAGGATGCAGGAATATACAAGAACTTAAGGAATTAAATATACATCCGACCGTTACCATGAACAGAATTAGATGAGAAACTAAAACCACAGAATATAAATATAAAGAAAACAACCAGGAAATTATGTTATAAGAAAAATACTTATCATATAAAGCAGACCCAAGTGTGCCAGGTCCAAAGTCAGGGATCTTAACCGTAGGTGTTATGTAGGTGTCCACTTAAATGTAACTTTTAAACCAAATAAAACAGAATTTCAGCTTTGATGATGACAGTGCACCATCACTTTTCCCTTGACTGGAAGTCTAATCAAGACAAAATTGCTCAGTAGGTAAGTGTGAATTCAAATTTAGCTGATTTCAGGTCTTTGAACAACATCACACCCATGGCTTCGTTACCCATGAATGCTAATTTCAGCCCAAAACACATGCTAGGCTTTGAGGCAACAATTCTAACAACTACACCATCATGCTAGCCAACCACTGGTGCTTCAGGGGACATGATCATAGACTGGGAATTATGAAACTATAAAATAGTGATCAGTTTAGTCGTCTTTGGAGACCACTCTCTCCTTATTCGTCACATAATGAGACTTGGTCACTGCCCTTCAGTGTCACATTTGAAAGCACAGAGTATCACAGTAGATAACGTAATATTTCACTGACAGGCGAACAGGTGAACCATGATGTAATCCCAACAATAACCTGCAGTCTATGGTTGAACTGCTTGCAGGGGCCGCTGTTATTTTCATGGTCCTGGGTGTCTGACCTGCATCTTAAAATCCAGGCCTTGAGTTTTGTAGAGTTTTATATTCTAGGTCATTGTTTTGCTTTTTGTACTTTAGCTCGGGTTACTTTTGTAGTGTTTCAGTTTAGTATAGCCTCCCCAGTGTCCTTCTGTTTCTTGTGAAGTCCTCATATCTGTTTCCTGTTTGTTACTTCCTGCTTTATTTTGGTAGTCTTTTGTCTCCTGTGCTTTGTATTGATTATTCAGTTCCTTCTTGTCTTGCTACCCAGATTCTCTTCACCTGTGCATTATTTTCCTCAGCTGTGTTCACTTCCTCTAATTTGTGGACTTTGACTTAGTCCAAATCGTAAAATAAAGGCATGTTTTTAGTTTATTCTGTTGCCTCAAAAGCCTGCATTTGGGTCCTCCTCCTGCAAATCCTTTATGCCTATCACCACTGATCAAAATATACTTCCTAAATATACTTTGGACCAAACAATTTTGTGTGTGCACGCATATTTCCAGAGGTGAGAAGTAACAAAATACAAGTACAGTAACAAATTACAAATACTTAAGTAGAATTTTCAGGCGTCTTTAATTTTCTGCCAGCTTATATTTTACTCCCAACTACTCAGTGATGGAGAAAGAGGAAGATGTAAGAAACAGGACAGAAAAGAAAGAATGGAGATTGGACTGATTTTTGTGTGTGGTGGATGGGTTAATGTAAACGGGCATCCCCCATGGATGGCAGGGACAAAGGTCCATGTTAATGACACTATATCCTTGCTTTGGACATGTGTCCCAATCAACAAAGAGCAAGAATGGCTTCATATGTCTTCTACCATTCTGAGAGATGATAGCATCTCCTCGTTTATCTCACAAATGCTCTCTGCTGTTATTCCAGCAGGCCCAGCTGACAGCTGCACAGTCAGTCTTCTCCTATAGAGTAACTTACTGCAAAAGCACGAGACTTCCCCACATTTATATTTATAGGGTGGAAATCTGTAACATTTGAAGGAGTAAAAGGCCAAAGGTCTTTCAGAGTTGTCACTTTTTCCTGGACCGTTCACTGACAGGAGAAAATTCCTACACTTGATCACAGGATGAGCTCATTCTTGACACCTCACGATGTCCTTGTCTTCAAAGGGAAAGTGTTTCCCATGTGCAGACAACAATTGTCCACTGATGAGCCATTATGCTGACAGGTTTACTGTGACTGATGGCATTTTCAAGATGAAGTACTTCCTCAGCACAGACAGTTCAAAGCCCTGTCCTTTCTCCAATACAAAATATAGATTTGACTTTTACACAGTTTGTAAGAACTCAGTGTTTAGATTTCACTATGAAAAGAGATGGAGATATACCTGCATTGTTTTCCATTCTTTAAGCTCAATGATGACGGACACTAATTCCATTAAATCAATTTTGTCACTTCGGGCAACTTTGCACAGTAAGACCAAGGCCCTCAGGAGCGCACATGTAACAAAACACTAAAAGGAACCAAAACATGTCATGTTAATTACATTTTACGTGGCTGTAGCTCAGGTGGCAGAGCAGGTCAGCCACTAATCAGAAGGTCGGTGGTTCGATCCCAGGCTGCATCCTGGCTGCATGCCAAATATCCTTGGGCAAGATACTAACCCCATGTTTGCCTACTGGTGGTGGTCAGAGGGCCCGGTGGCGCCAGTGTCCGGCAGCCTCGCCTCTGTCAGTGCGCCCCAGGGCAGCTGTGGCTACAATGTAGCTGCTATCACCAGTGTGTGAATGGGTGTGTGAATGGGTGAATGACTGAATGTAGTGTGAAGCGCTTTGGGGTCCTTAGGGACTAGAAAAGCGCTATACAAATGCAGGCCATTTACCATTTAGGGACTTCCAGTAATGGCAGGTAAAACCACTGCTGGAGATGTAAGGTAGAGCAGAACAGAAGCTAAATATAGCCTAACTTTGTGGTAGTACCAGCTGAGTACAGGTCACTGGTGATGAACATATGGGGGGGGAATGAGCATCTCCATCAACAGCCTGACAGTAACCAACTGTCAGGTGATATCAAATGAGACAACTGAGCTGCTGCTCTATGCTGCTGACTACGTTGGTAGCTTCAGAACATTAAAGAGAGCAGATAGACTAAATGATGTAGTTTCATATAAATGCATGAAGAATGAAATGAAAGAGATGTTCAGTGCATCATGGGAGGTTCCATACATTGTCTGAAGTCTTTGAATTTCCAGAAACTTAAGAGCCTGTGACTTGACCAAAGCACTCGGACTGGTCATTAAATCTAGGAGTGCACTATATAAATGTGAGAACATGCAGTCCCAGTCCCTTTTCATTCTCTGGGAGTAAATTTTGTGTTAAAGCAAAAAGTGTGACCCATTTAGACATAAGATGTGAAAGACTTGGTTATTGCATTAGTACGAGCGATCTGTTACTCCCAACTCATCATTTGTTAGCGAGTAGTGTTATGGTTGTTAGGTGCATGTTTCAACCCGAATCATAATCCTTTCCTAAACCTAATGAAGTTATATTGTCTAATGCTAATCAGTCATTGCAGTAAGAAAAAGCCTGAGCTGCCCACTTCTGTGAAATATGCTGTGAAAAAGCACATTTCATATTCCAGATTATCAAACAAATTTCATATATTAATAATAGATTGGATTTATATAGCGTTTTTCAAGGCACCCAAAGCGCTTTACAATGCCACTATTCATTCACTCTCACATTCACACACTGGTGGAGGCAGCTACAGTTGTAGCCACAGCTGCCCTGGGGCAGACTGACAGAAGCGAGGCTGCCATATCGCGCCATCGGCCCCTCTGGCCAACACCAGTAGGCAAGTAGGTAAAGTGTCTTGCCCAAGGACACAACGACCAGGACAGAGAGCCCAGGGATCAAACCGGCGACCTTCCGGCTACAGATGCGATTCCCAACCCCCTGAGCCACGGGGCGACCGTGGCTCAGGGGGACAAAGATCATCTTAAATGATGATTTTATTAAGAGAAAAAAAAGGTATTAAAAGCTAACCTATGTGGAAAAAGTGATTAAGCCTGTTGTTAAATGCAGAATGAACTGTGATTCTGAGCCACATGCTCTGGAACACTGAGTCCTCTAGCATATCGAGACTATGGCTGTGTCCCAATTCAGCGACCACATGCTCCGGAGTAAGCGCAGTTCGCGTGCTACGTACGGCGCGTACTATAAGTACGAGAAGTGCGGAAGTGAGAGGCTTGTGAAATGGGACAGTCTACCCTTCAAATTTACGTCACCAGCTGTGCCTGTCCGTACCACCCCTCGCGATCGGCAACGTGGACACAGACCACGTCCTTGCGTGTGTAATTTCTCTGCTAATGGAAGAGCCCCAAAAACCCACCCGTCACAGACGAATGATCCTGTTGCGACTACGAGACAACCACGTGCAGGTACAGTGATAAATACATGTCGACATTCCGCCCCCCCTGAGATATTTGACGTGTGTACCTGTGTACTAGCGTAACACCCTGATATATACCACTGTAGATGTGAGTCCCAAACAGCACACTGCAGCAGTACATCCTAGGACATTCCACACAAGTGCAATTAACAAAAAACCCAAATAATGTTTCCACAAGTACAGTGTCCACTGTCTACTAAAATAAGAACAGTCAGAATAATAACTAGAATAAAACAATGTCTGTCATTTCCTGTATTTACCTTCACCAGACCAGACCCCTGTACTGTAGGATTAACCTGAGTGTCCCAGTCCTGGACAGATTCTTCAATAATGAGGACACCAGGCCTGATTTCCGCCTCAGCAGGGAGTCCGTGACAGCGCTGATGAATCAACTTAACCAGGATTGGAGACATGGTTGGGGTGTCCCGATCGGGGCCCTTGTGTTCCTCTTCTGGCTGGTGAGTGGAGCAGCCTACAGGGTCGTGTCCAGGGTGTTCGCAATACCTCGTTCCACTGTTCACTAGGGATGGGTATCATTTAGGTTTTATCTGATACCAGTGCCAAACCGGTACTTTTGAAACGGTGCTGGTGCTTAAACGGTGCTCGAACCGGTACTTAAAGAATGGAGAACACAAACTTTGTCCAAAACCCTCTCATGTTTAGCTGTTTTTTTGTAAAAAGATAACAATGTTAGCCTTTTCTGCAGCTGTGGGGCATATATGGTATCACTCTTGGCTGGAAGCAGTGCTTAAACAATGGAAAAAACACAAACTTTGTCCAAAAACCTCTCATGTTTAGCTGTTTTCCAATTTCTTTGGTCATTTTAGCCTTTTTGGCCAGGGTGAAGGGAGCATCTGCCATCAAACAAGAAGACAGCTGCATGTAACTACGACTGTGTTTGCTAGTTCACCTTACATGCATTAATGTAATAACGTGGTTAGCCTACTCATTGTAAATTACACACGAACAACATTAAGCTACTCACGCAGAGAAGAACGGCTGCTGCTGCATCATCATCATCATCATTTCTGCTACACTGGCAGGGCTAGGGGCCAGGACTCTCCTCTTCCCCTTGTACAGTTATTTCATTTTTAACCTTAATTTATATTTTATTCCTTCCTAGTTAAATTTACCCTTTTTAATTTTTCATATTTATTTCCTATCTTATTCATAGCCTTTCCTTTTTTTTGTTTTCTTTAGGTCACGAGCAGTTGTCCAAGCATTTCACTACATATCGTACTGTGTATGACTGTGTACGTGACAAATAAAATTTTTTAATTTGAATTTGGGTTCTTGGGGGATGTTGCTAACTCCGGGTCTGATAACAGGCAGCACACCCGCAGTAGGTACAGTGCATTTCTCGGCTTTAAAAAACCCCCGCTATGCGTCGCCGGGTGTTTCATCAGATTCGAGGAGTTACCTCCTTTGCACAGTATCAGCTTAAAGCACTTGTTGCAGGCTGCTGAGTTTGCATCTTTTGCTGCGAAGCACAGCCAAATTTTGACCACTTCGCCTTGGGCATTTTTAATCTGTAGCTCAGCTCTAAAAGAACGTACGTACCTGGGCCCGCCTACTATCCTTGGAAACGTAAAACGATTGGCTAGAATCCGAAATAAAGCACCGAAATGTGCGCTGCTTTTACTACTGTTTATGTCAGATCCGGTGCCATAATGGCACCGGATACCGGTACCCATCCCTACTGTTCACCGCATCGTGCACAGGGTCACAGAGGAGGTGGTGGCCACGCGCCATCAGGTCATCCACCTCCTCTGTGACCCCAGAAGACCTAGATGCCATGTCCAATGGGTTTGCACAGCTGGCAGGACACAGGGCCTTTGTGAAAGCTGCTGGTGCAATTGACTACTGCCATGTCCGCATCAAGCTCCCCAGCGGCCCTGACAGTCAGTGCTACAGGAACAGGAAGTTGTTCCCGTCTATAATCCTGCAGGCGGTATATGACCATCAGGGCCGCTTTATCGATACACATGTGGGCTGGCCGGGGTCAGTGCATCACTCCAGGGTCCTCCACCACAGCCCACTGTACCGACAGGCCCGTTACCCTCCACCAGGGCATTTCATCCTTGCAGATGGAGGGTGCCCATGTCTCCAACATCCACTCCCCCTCATCACCCCCTACAAGAAGCCAGTCCATGGTGTGGGAGCCCAGTGCTTCAACGCACATCATTCCAGGGACACACTCTGTCATAGAGCGTCCTTTTGGAACGATGACGACGTGGTTCCGTGTCATTTTCCTGCAAGCGCTGGATATGCACCACACCTTCGTGCCACATGTACATCACTCTAATACAAGCATCATTGTTGTTTTGTCGAATTATAATGGCAACTGTAGTGTATAATCTGGCATGTACACTGTACTTACAAGATTAAACATCTGTTGCAGGTCATAACAACATGTGCCGTTCTGCATAACATCTGCATCGGTGCTGGTGACATTGTAGCCCCAGATGAGGAGCCCGAGGATGATGCCCAAGATGAGGGGGAGACTGGTGTGGAGGCAGTCAGTGGTGCACACTGGCGGGACCAGCTATCTGCTGAGGTGTCTGCCCTGGAGGAGCTACCGCCAGACCACGATTATTCGCTCATGTCACAGTACAGAAACTGCTCTACTTAAAATCACTAACGATCTTCTAATCGGAGCTGACTCTGGTCTTCTCACCATTCTCGTCCTTTTAGATCTGAGCTCAGCCTTCGACACCATCTCTCACTCTGTACTTCTAAGCAGACTTTCCTCTCTCGGCATCTCTGACACACCCCTCGCCTGGTTTCAATCATATCTCCTCGACCGTTCCCAGTTTATTCAACTAAGATCATTCCGCTCTCGTCTATTCCCCGTCACCTCTGGTGTACCCCAAGGCTCAGTTTTAGGCCCTCTCCTCTTCATAATATACATCCTCCCTCTAGGTACCATTTTCTACAAATGTGATCTTCACTCTCACTGTTTTGCTGATGACACCCAGTTACATCTCTCTTGCAGACCTGATTCCTCCCTCCCACCTTCCTCCCTTTCAGAATGTCTATCCGAGTTAAAATCCTGGTTTAGCTCTAATTTTCTAAAGCTCAATGAGGATAAAACTGAGATCCTCCTTATGGGCACCAAATCCAACCTTTTGAAGGCAAACCATTTCTCACTCACCATCGATAACTCCACAGTTTTCCCTTCTCCTCAGGTTAAGAGCCTTGGTGTCATCCTAGACAGTTCACTTTCCTATAAATCTCACATCAATAACCTCACCCGTTCTGCCTACTTCCATCTACGTAACATTAACAGATTGCTTCCTTCTCTTTCCACCCAGTCTACGTCCATTCTTGTCCACAGTCTTGTTACCTCCCGTACTGACTACTGCAATTCTCTTTTGCATGGTGTCCCCCATAAATCCCTCCATAAGCTTCAACTGGTTCAGAACTCTGCTGCTCGCATTATCACCAGAACCCCCTCCTACCAGCACATCACCTGTTCTTCAGGAACTTCACTGGCTCACAGTGAAATTCCGGATAATATACAAACTTCTTCTGCTCACCTTCAAGGCCCTTCATAACCTCGCTCCGTCTTACCTGTCTGACCTGTTAAGCACTACCTGATCTGCCCGTTCACTTCGATCTTCTTCTTCTATCCAGCTTGCTGTACCTTCCTTCTGCCTCACCACCATGGGAAGCAGAGCTTTCAGCTGCTCTGCTCCCAGGCTGTGGAGCTCTCTGCCCCCAGATATAAGAAATATTGGTTCTCCCCCCAGTTTAAATCCCAACTCAAAACTCATCTGTTCAAATCTGCATATTCACTGTGAATCCACTGTTTGTTAATTTTATCTTGTGCTTTTATTTTATTGTTCTTATTCTGCCATTGTTTTACTAAGTGTTTTATCCTATTGTAAAGTGTCCTTGGGTGACTTGAAAGGCGCTCATAAATAAATAAATTTATTATTATTATTGTCATCAGGCAGGTATCCCTTAGTGGTGCATCTCCAAAGTGCTGGGATTTCACGTGACACATCTGTATTAACATGCTTGTTGTTACCATGTCGTTTTTTCATTGTTATGATTACAATCTAGTGACATGACAGCCATCAGTTTCACCAGCCCTGCAGACCCAAGTGGAAGATGATGCGGTGGACAGTGGGAATGAGCATGCCTGAGCAACATCTGGGGATGCCTATGTGGGATGCTCCACTCAGTACCTGGCTACGCAAACCAGGGGTCTCACCTGTGGCACCTCCTTCACGTCTCTGGTCCTGGTCCAGCGGATCCAGCAGCATTGCCCAAGACTCCCTGCTCAGGCAAATGTCAGGCCTGGTTAATAATACCTGTGCTTACTGGGACACTCAGGTTAATCCTGTGTGTTCTTGTGCTTTTAGATTTGACAGCTGCGTTTGATACCGTGGATCATGCCATTTTATTCTCTCGTTTGGAGCACTGGGTGGGCATTAGGGGCACTGCACTGGAGTGGTTTAGGTCCTATTTGACGGGGCGAACTTTTTGTGTCAGCCTTGGTGACTATGCGTCGTCCTCCGCTCCCCTCTTGTGTGGTGTCCCACAGGGCTCAGTTCTAGGCCCCCTCCTCTTCTCTTTATATCTGCTTCCTCTTGGTTCTGTACTGAGAAAGCACGGCATTGCTTTCCACTTTTATGCTGATGACTGTCAGATCTATGTCCCTCTAAAGAAAAAAGGCAGATACCTTACACAGCCATTACTTCAGTGTCTCGATGATATTAAGGCTTGGATGTCTGCTAACTTCTTAAAATTCAATGATAAAAAGACAGAGGTGATGGTTTTTGGTAGCTCCACTGAGACCCCCAATGTGTATGTAGATTCCCTGGCACAGTATGTTAAGCCAACTGTCACAAACCTGGGGGTCAAAGTGGACTGTGATCTAAAGTTTGATAATCAAATTAAGGCAGTGGTAAAATCTAGCTTCTTTCACCTCAGGCAGCTGGCAAAAATAAAACCAATTCTTTCACGGCAGCACTTTGAGACAGTGATCCACGCCTTTGTTAGCACTCGGCTGGATTACTGTAATGCACTTTATATAGGGGTCAGTGCATTATATATTAGTCACCTACAGAGGGTGCAAAATGCCGCAGCTCGTCTTTTAACTGGCACTCGAAAGTTTGAGCACATTTCCCCTGTTTTAGCTTCACTTCACTGGCTGCCCATTTCTTTTAGGATTCATTTTAAAATTCTTTTATTTACTTTCAAAGCTCTCCATGGCCTCGCCCCATCTTATCTCTCTGAGCTGCTACAGCCTTATACACCCACCCGCTCTCTCAGGTCAGCTGATCAGCTGCTCCTGAAGATACCCAGGACTGGGCGTAAACTTAGAGGAGATCGTGCTTTTGCTGTAGCAGCTCCCAAACTGTGGAATGAGCTTCCTTTAGAGATTAGACAGGCCACTTCTTTACCTGTTTTTAAGTCACTCTTGAAAACCCACCTCTTTACTTTGGCCTTTGACACCACGTGAGATGTTGGTTTTTATATTTATTTTTATTTTATTTTAGTTGTTTTTAGGTGACTCGATGCTGTTTTATCTTGTTTTGTTTTAACATAGGGCTGTTTTAATTTTAATTTTATGTCTTATGTGATTTATTTATTTAATTTGCTGTTTAACTTACTTTCTGTACAGCACTTTGTTCCTGTGCTGGGTATTTTAAAGTGCTTTATAAATAAAATTGGATTGGATTGGATAATCCTGGACCACAATGGGCAGTGCATTACCAACAATCCTGTTGTGTTTTACGTTGCACTGTTGTTATTTTCACAGTTTGGCAAGTGCAATATGTCAGGCCCCCTGAAATTGCGTTATGGAGTTTGTTACAGACATGCAGTTACAGTTGGGATGTTCTGAATGTTTTATTTACATAACTGATATCATCTTGTTTGTACAAAACAAATGTTGGGGTGCCAGCATAAATAAAGTGCAACTATGTACATTAGCTGTCTGTGAACACGACTCAATCCTTTTTCTGCTCCACTGGCTTCTCAAGGACACCTATCAGCCTGTCCATCCTCTCGGCTCTCCGTTCCTCCATTTGACGTTGCTGTGCCATGTCCTCTTTTATTAGAGCAATGAGTTCATCCTTCCCATCCCTCCTCCTTTTTTGCCACTCGTGCCTTGTGCAAACTGCAATGTCAGGCAAAACAATTTCTTGTGGGACAGGGGCAGCACTGACTGAGGCCACACATTTACTTTTTCAGGCCCTAGGTTGGGGTCAGGGGGTTCTGACATGGCAGGTGTGATAACCTTTGCAAATATATGATGTGCTGCGGACACAGATATTTGGCGTGTACACAGCTACATTCCTGCCTGGTGTATGTTGACATTTCTGTTTGTGGCCCAGGAAGGGTCATATTAGTACAATTGATTACACTTGTAGTGGTGATACTTCTATTCACACTGCCTTCTGTCTGGTAAATGATTCACAGATTTGTGGGACTGTGCATTTACGGTCACGTGGGTCTGCCAGGTGTCACAAGATTCACCTTGACATTTACTGTTCAACTTCCATTGACTTTTACATCTTGGTATTTGTTTCGCTCCTTCACACATATCTTACATTTTAGGGTGTTGCTGTCCTCTGCCGCCGTTTCAACCTCCTCCGCAGCTGATGCCATCATTACGCACTGACCTGGCTGCATCGCGCTATGCATTGTGGGATATATGGGACCACAAAGCGTGCACCGGACCACGCTGGAAATTTGGGGAAATCGACGGCGCATTTGGAGTACGCATTTGGAGTACACTTCGAATTGGGACAGCCATCGTTGCTGTGATGTAATAGGTCTCAAAATGCGTACTCCGGAGCGTGCGGTCGCTGAATTGGGACACAGCCTATCTCTCCACACCGTTACATATTCCATATGTACGGGGTACGAGCCCCCTTGTTCGTGGCTTGTGGATATTTCTTTAAGACATTCCGGCACGCCCGGCTACGCCCCACAGCTCACGTATAAAACAGCTGTGCAGACATGACACCAGTGATCGTTTGATCTCCACTTGTGTTGTGTGTGTGTGTGTGTGAGTGCCTTGAGAGTGCTGTATGTATGTGCGTCTGTTAGGAGCGTGCTTCGGCATCCTCCGTGGGCACTGCCTCTCCCCCGGTATTTCCCCGGTATGCCCTGGTATTCCCCGGGTATGCCCTGGTATTCCTTAGCTTGGTTCCCCCTAGCTGGCCCTTTGCTTCCCCTTGGTTGGTCTCCCTTCCCTGGCTTATTGCCTTGAAAAATAGGCTTATGCGCCGGTCGGACCACGCTGTGCGGCTGTCGGCTAGCGAGTAGCTCGGTTACAGTGAGCAAACACAGCAGGGACACGGCTTCAGCGTTCAAGCATACGCTGTCGCCCGGGCACTGTGCAGCTCGGCTGCAAAGTATGTAAACACAGAGGGGCTTCAGCATTCCAAGTGTTCACTGTTGGCCTGCTTAAAACTGTGGGGAATGAACAGTGGGGAATTAGGCTACAGTTCGTGCTGGCTAATTGTTAGCCGGCCTGCGAGTAGCATTCCAGCCAGTTAGCCTGTCTGGCGTGTCGCCGGCACTAGCGACACTGCTCGGTAGCAGAAGTATGGCAGCCCACACGTCCCAAACATGTCTGTGTATGGCACTTTTGCCTTTTGACGATAGGCACGAGCAGTGTTGCTGTGCCTGGGTGAAAAAGGGAAAATAAATAACTACATAAAAGCAGCCTAGAGCATGCTGTGCTGGCTAAAGAAACTGAGGCTTGCATGCACTGCTTTGTTGCCAGGACGAACTAGGCAGACCGTGCTTGGTCTTCTGACATCATTAAATGGCCTGCCCCTCCCCCTTCTCCTGCCTCCAAAAATGAGAGAGCAGGCCACTATGGGGAACATGGCTGCCACTGCTGTGACACCAGTTAGGCCGGCCATGGGTTGGGTCCCCTCCCTCCCACACGTGTTGCTGATTCACTGCTGGCCCCTCCCACAGCGTCCCTCCCATGGCTCCGCCTCTGTGAGGCTTGGGCTGGTGGAGGTTGACTATCAGGTGGCGGATGTTGAAGAAGCTTCCATCCTCTCCTCCGGAGTTGCCCACCTGTCCCTGGGCTGCCCCCTGCTGGTCCCCAGGCACAGTGTTGGGCGAGATGGGTCCCTTCAGCTCTTGATTGGAGCATGCCGGGTGTGGGAATTAGCCCTTCCTGAGGTCCCATCTAGTAGAGTGGAACTCAAGGTTGATGCTGTCACGCTGCCTCAGCGCCTCCTGTCTAAGGTGCTGCTGCTGCCTGGTTGGCCTGGTTGCAGGCAGTTGAGTGCCCTGCCTCCCAGCATTTATGGTCCCCTGCCCGCAGTTGGTTGCTGCTGTGCATGGTGGGAGTAGTTACCTTTGGCCCCTCCCCCGATAGCCCCCCCCGGTCCGTTGTTTCCCCTTCGGGCCTTCCCTGGGCAGGGTGGCATGCCCTAACAAGGGCGTGAGGGTTACTTATGCCCTGCTGGTGGCCATTTTGTCGTTCCCTCTATGGGGTGGAGCTTGACACGACAGCTGCAGGCCAGCTGGGCATGGAGAGCCTGCCCCAACCCTGTGCCTCTCAGGCTAAATGCGGATGATGGCTGCAGCGTTCCCTCCCATGGCCCTGCCTCTGCGAGGCCTGGGCCGGTGGAGGTTGATTATCGTGAGGTGGATGTTGAAGAAGCTTCCATCCTCTCTGGCTATCACTGGAGTGGGGGCCCGGACAGGTGAACCCATTTCTGGGTCGCCTGATTCCGGGCCCCTCCGACAGCATTCCCTCCCATGGCCCTGCCTCTGTGAGGCCTGGGCTGGTGGAGGTTGATTATCAGGAGGTTGATGTTTATGACGCTTGGCTCCGGTCAGACGACCAGGGTTGCCTGATGGGACTGTCTGTCTACCCTGCCGCCACTTCGCTGTGAAGAAGCTGAGGGGCCTATTGCAGGCGTGTGGAGACGGCCGTGTTCAGTTGAGGCGGGGAGGACTCGGAGCCTAGGCTCAGCTGTCCTCCAGGAGTCCTCCTCCCTCCTGACATCCTTTGAGTTGGGCCTAGTGGCCAGCACTGCTGCAGGCTGTGTTCCCCTGGCTTTTTGCCCGCGCTTCGCCAGTTTTATATGCCAGTTGGACCTCGCTGCATCTGACGGCTCGGCCAGTGGTTGACAGTTCTCCGACCTGCGGCACTGGCTCTCTGTCTGGCACATTGCCCAAATATTGCGGGTCTACGTGGCCGGCAGGGACCCGCTCAGTGAGCTGACACCCCCGGCGAGTCCCTGGCTGCACTGCAGCTCCAGGCTGTGTTCCCCTGGCGTGTTGCCTGCATTCGCCGGCTTACGCGCCAGTTAGACCTCACTGCGGCAAGTGAGCATTCTCCATTCTCCGTTCTCCTATTTTAACCGGATTCTCTCTAGCATATCAGCTGCTGCAGCTCCTGGCTGTGTTCCCCTGGTGTATTGCCCGCATTCGCTGGTTTACATGCCAGCCGGCGAGTGAGTGTTCTCCAACTTGCAGCGCTGTGCACGAGTATCTTGTTCTTGCAGTTCACTCTTGCTGCTCCCCTGTCTGCGGAAAGCGCTAGCGACCACTCAGCCCTGGGGCAGACCTTCAAGTTAGTCCCCGCTTGGCCTTCAGCGGGCTAGACCGCCAGCCCCCCACCGTCTGAGGACGGCTGGGCAGGTCCGTGGTTAGATGGACCCTTCAGGTCGCATCCCTGCCCTGGCCCTGTGTCCTTGCAGCTGTACTGCTGCTGCGGGTGGTGTTCCCCTGGTGTATAGCCCGCGGTTCGCCGGCTCACATGCCAGTCAAACCTTGGTGTATCTGATACATCAGCCGGCGAGTGAGTGTTCTCCAGCATGCAGCGCTGGCTCTCTGTCTAATGTGTTGCCCCTGTGTCGCGGGTCACATGGCCAGCAGATGCCCGCTCAGTGAGCTGACACTTCCCAACTGTCTGCTAGTGTCTTATCAGGCCCACTCTTGCCGGCCCCCTGTCTACGGATGGCGCAGAGTGGCTGCTATGCCCTGGTGACGAACCTTGGGTTGCTCCTCACTTGGGCCCTCAGTGGCCTGAGCCACCAGCCCCTCCCCTGTCGTGGATGGTGCAGGTCAGCTGCTCTTTTCCTGGGACAGGCCCTAGGTCTCGTCCTACCTCGGCCATCCACTGAGTGGCCGAGGTGCTGCAAAAGGCTCTCTCTCCCTGGCACTGTGTCACTGCCTAGTGCCAGGCGGGGATCTGTTGTGACTTGACATCTCCAGCCTTCCTGTATGGAGCGTCATCCTTTTTTTTTTTTTTCTGTATGGAGCGTCATCCTTTTTTTTTTTTTTTTTGTATGGAGTGTCATCCGCATATCGCGGCTTTCTGTCACAGCGATAGCCAGCTGCTGTGCTCGAGTGGCTTGGTAGGCTGTGTTCCCCTGGCGGTTCCCCTGGCGGTTCACCCGCGTTCGCCGGGTTACACGCCAGTCTCACCTCGTTGGGGGTGAAGGAGGCAGGACAAAAGACACGCTGTCCAGGAATAAATAACTGAATGAAAAGAGGTAAGAAGAAACACCCAGTGCATCATGGGAATCCCCGGCAGCCTACGTCTATTGCAGCATAACTAAGGGAGGATTCAGGGTCACCTGGTCCAGCCCTAACTATATGCTTTAGCAAAAAGGAAAGTTTGAAGCCTAATCTTGAAAGTAGAGATAGTGTCTGTCTCCTGAATCCAAACTGGAAGCTGGTTCCACAGAAGAGGGGCCTGAAAACTGAAGGCTCTGCCTCCCATTCTACTTTTAAATACTCTAGGAACAACAAGTAGGCCTGCAGAGCGAGAGCGAAGTGCTCTAATAGGGTGATATGGTACTACAAGGTCATTAAGATAAGATGGGGCCTGATTATTTAAGACCTTGTATGTGAGGAGCAGGATTTTGAATTCTGGATTTAACAGGAAGCCAAAACAGGAGAAATCTGCTCTCTCTTTCTAGTCCCTGTCAGGACTCTTGCTGCAGCATTTTGGATCAGCTGAAGGCTTTTCAGGGAGTTTTTAGGACTTCCTGATAATAATGAATTACAGTCGTCCAGTAGCAGTAATAAATGTATGAACTAGTTTTTCAGCGTCACTCTGAGACAGGATATTTCTGATTTCAGAGATGTTGCCTAAATGCAAGGAAGCTCCGCTATATATTTTTTAATATATGAGTTGTGTCATGGCCCTGGACCTCCCAGTGGATTTTTCCTAGAGCCACAAGGTGAAGGACATATGCTGGCTAAAAATGACTACACTTTCACACGGTGTTACTGGAGGCCAAAGTAATGCCATCTAGTGTAAGGGTCTGGTTAGATATTGTGTTTTGAAATTTTTTAGGTTCAAGGTTTACAATGACCTCAGTTTTATCTGAACTTAGAATCAAGATATTAAAGGTCACCCAGGCCTTGATATCTTTAAGACATGCCCATAGCTTAACTAATAGGTGTGCATCTGTGAAAATGTATGCTGTGACTTCTAATAATATTGCCCAAGGGAAGCATGTGAGCTCCTCCACGACTAACTCCTCTGGGTTAAGAGATTCCCCATTTCCACCTGGTGTAACACATGGTGGTCCATGGTGTACTGACGTATGGAAAGTGAAAAAGAGGTGAATGAAGTTTATTAGATATGAGTCAACACATGTAGCACAATTCCTTTAGTATCTATGGTATGTTGTACTATCTGTAGTAAAATATTGTGGTCAGTGGCATCAATGCTGCAGTGCAGTCTACAGAGGTCCATGGTCAGAGACCATAAAGAGGATATTAGTAATTTTCACCAGTGCTGTTTCTATACTGATTTTGCATATAAAAGGAAAGCTGAAGGTTGGTTTATAATAACAGCAGGGCCAAATAAAGGCTTTTTAAAGTAATGGGTTAAATTATAACATCTCAAAAGACTAAGCTACATAGCCCCTAAAAAAGACAGATTAATTACATTAAAAATGTATTTGTAATTGTAAAATTGTATTTTGAAATGGATTTGTCTGAAAATGGTTTTTGAAGTGAGGTTACTATTGAGAGCTTTATCCTGTTTTTTGTGAAATCCATGCACCATTTGAAGTATTTATTAATGGAGTAATAATTACATCAAAATATTGATTTATAATTAGTGATTTTAAATACATTATTAAGTAATACATTACTTAAGTAATGTAAATGAAAGAATTAAAAAAATAATTTTAAATAAATTCACTAATGCATATTTTATTGCACAATTCATTATTGAAGCATGAAATTCTTTATTTTGGTGTGTGTGACCCTTCTGGTCAGGCTTTCAGATGAATATAAATTTTATCGAGGTTTCTGATCAAAGTGCTGGAGGTAAAAGCTGCTGCCCTCCTCAGCCTGTGCTGTGAGAATTCTGCAGGCTAGCAGGACTTGTGGGTGTTGATTTGTGGGCCCTGGAAAAGACACCCTGTGAGCCACTGCACCAGCTCCTGGTTGATGGAGCAGCACACCAGGCAGACCAACCTGGACACTGGACAGACTACAAGAAAGACCAGTAGTGGCTCACGCTGATATTGGAATACAAGGTAAATAGTGCACTCATGGCATTCATCAAGCACTCAATGGGACTATGAAGACAACGCTGGAGGCCAACTCAAGAATGGATAGAGATATCGATTCAGGAGAGGACATGGACTGATTCTTACAGAGTGCTTTTTCACTCAAAGTGCTTTACACAACATGCCACATTCACCCATTCACACCAGCACTGTTTGAATACCATCAGAAACCTCCTGTACATGGATGATATTAAGCTGTAAGCCAAGACTGAGCGACATTTCGACTCACTGATCCATCGTGTCACCATCTGTATCGAGGATCCAGGAGGTCATTTGATTTGGATAAGTGTCACCAAATGGTTGCAAAGAGAGGGAAGGCAACACAGCTGGACTGATTTTTTATGTTTGTTTGTTTTCTTTAATGGTATAAACAATGAAAGGTGGTGGATTTGCCAATTGGTCATGATGGGCTCTGGGCAGGACCAATTACAATACATCCGTACTGAGGTGAAGAGGAAGCGATTGGTCCTGTACTTCAGCTAGAATGAAACCAAGACACAAAGCTGGATTTATTCTGTCTTTGCTGCGCTGCTGCCTCTTCTACTCCCCCCTCCCTCTCCTGTTCATACATCATGAAACTGATTAATGATCAGCTGATCAGCTTTTCTCTCTCATTTTTTTATCGCCCACTTTGCGTCAGAAAGAGGAAACCAGCGGATAAACCACAGCAGCACAGCTTAATAAGCCGGTCTCTAGGGCCAGTCCAGCCCTGGAACGTGATCTGGATTTAAGGGGTAGAAAAAATTACTCTATTAAACTTTATTCAGTTGCATTTCTATACTTTCAAATCACAACATCAGCTGCCTCAAGATGTTTTCTATCATAAGGAAGTGTAAGGAAGAGGACTCCGTTACTACTATTTATTTATAATCTGTATAGCACCTTAGAAGCACCTTTCACTTTATTAGAAGCACCTTATCTAGCACTTTATTTAGCATCGCACTTTAAGCATAGATTTGCACAGGAAGAACAGTTGCACACAAGGAGTTTAATTATTTATTGAATATTTATTGGGTATTTTAAAATCAGTTGGTAGCCTTGTTTCAGGTCCTGCACAGCTGCTGCTTATCAAGGATTGTGGTGGTTGTCTTTAAAAAGGCAAAGGTTGTGATTGAGAGTAAATAAGGTTTACCAGTAAGGAGAACTAATGCATGTGTGTGTGTAGAAGGCTAGAATTAAAGGGGGTGCAAAGAAGTGATTGTAAGATGTGATTACTCACCTTTCTTTCCTGGTGTTTGGGCAAATTCTTCCCCGGGGGTCCAGACACCATGGGTTAAGAGAGTGTGGGGAATCTCTGGTGCTTGGGTTTTGGGGGTTTTATAATAATGGGTGTGGTGTCTGATTAAAGTGTAAAATATTTAATAATATGGAAATGTGAAATATATGTATATCTTTATTCAAATTGTGTTGTATACTGTGGTGGAAGGTTGGGATTTAAGAATTTACCTGTGAGTGGAACAATGTCTGTGACAGCTGAAGGTATTTAAGGCTGCCAGTTGTCATTACAGAGGGTGTTTTGTTTGGGAGGAGAGCTTCATGTTTGTTCCACTAACACTTGTCTTGGTCTGCCTTGCAGTAACCCTACGATATGAAGGATAACTAAGATCCCAAAAGGGTATGTACCCCTGACACATAGAGGAAGTGGCAGTGATGAATGAATCCATCATTGACTAGAAAAGGTTAGAACAAAGGCTCTAATAATGGCAGCACATGAACAGGCACCAGATCTATGGAGGCATAGGCAAACCACATCCCACAGGACGCAGGTTGCAGACTGTACAAAGGTACGCTATAGACTATCTAACACATAGCAGCAGGATGTGAGATGCAAACTGAGGCAGGGGACACTGAGAGGCACAGCCAAGCGGCTGGGATAGTGTACAAGAAGATCTGTGCTGTATGTGGACAACAAGTCCCAGCGGGAGACGCCACCAAGAGTGACTGAGAACAAAAGGGCTCAGGTGTATGGGACTTTCTGTGTCAATCCCCCGAAGCCCAGGTACAGTGCTTCTGAGGTGGAGCTGCAGATAGGCAAAGGAAATAAGACGTGACTTTGTCTTTTCTCTTCATGTCACAGAGTGAAAACAAACCCCGATTAAAGATGAAGAGAAGAGATTTCACAGTTTGGATATAGAATTGAAAAAATGATTTACTTTGCAATGAGGAAAAAATCCATCGTTTATTAAACTAACACACTTTTTCTCATTTTAATCCATGGCCACATTCAGCCCACTGATCTCCAAAACAGAAAACACAGTCACCTGCTGCATAATAACCTGAGAACAAAAAGCAAAAGTGCCCAAATGTTTGGGAAATATTAAAAATGGATAGTGATGAATAATAATAAATAAAACAATGTTATCGAGTTTTACTCGGCCAAAGAAGAGTGCAACTGCTTATTCTAAAATTAGTGGGAAACTTATTTTGTATCTGCTTTTTTCTCTTTTAACCTTTTATAGCTATCAGCTGTGTCCTCATCATCCATTTAATGTTGATAGTACGCCTCCTAGTGGTGTCAGGAATAATTTCAGAATGGGGATTTTAAAGATGTGATTCAGGCCCTTATCTCAATAAATAATGACTTGCTTGTTGTGTTTTTTATGATTTTGTTTGTCTTACATGCCCTTGTATGAACAAATGTACATGGATGCTGTTGGTCCAATAAGTCAGAGACAGCCAGCATGTTTGTGTCCTAATGCTGGAGGTCACCTGAGCTGTAGAGAGGCTGAGCACCCTGATAACTGTAAGGAAAGCAACACAAATAGATTTATTTGGAATATAGTGAAGGTACTTTTTCCATAAACAACATGCAACATCAGAAGTACTAAAGTAAGTAATGACTATCCTAATATTAATATCCTAACACTATTTGTATGAAATCTAGAGCAGTCATGCACTTCTGAGTTGGTGAAACACCAACGTGTTACTATGGAGTAGGAAAGGGAAACTGGGATGTGTAAACAGAAATCCTGACAGAGCCCCACTGACTCTGTGTCCAACTGCAGCAAGTGCTCTGTCAAATGAACTCACTAGGTGGCAGCATGGGACTGTCTCTACTGCCACCTAGTGGTGACTGGAGCTGGAGGACAGGATGGGGATGGGGTGGTTGATTAGTTTTCATGATTTAATTTCATTGGTGACTTTTTTTGTTACAGTACACTTTCAGTTAAAGAAGAAATGCTCGGGGAAAAGATTTTGAACAAATCAATTTCAATTAAAGGTGCATTTGTTATTTTTATAATTATCTGAGTTATTACATCTCAGATTGTGAGCACATGCATATTTCAAACATTTACTGCATAATTAGATTTATTTCTCATAAAAATGTCAGTGTATTATTATATTCCATTGCTATTTATACAACAGTAAATTAAACATGATAGGTAAATTCAAATATTCACATTCTTTGCTGCAAAGTCTTATTCGGTCTCTGTGTATATCTCATTTTATTCCACAATTTCTTCTTTTGTGGAACAGGAAATGTTGAGAATCCAATCCAGCCTGTGTTTCCAAACCATGCTTAACCAACCACAATCACCATTTCACTTTAGCTTAAGATATTCATTTAAACATAATGTGCACTCTGAGTTTCAACCTCATGGATGTAGTAGGTTTATACAGTTACTGGACAATGACACAATGACAGTGGGGTGCAGCGAAAAAGGCAAAGTCAGTCCACATAAACAAACGTCCTTACTGCATCTTAGTCCTGAGGTTGGGTGCAAAAGCAGGAAATGCTTAAAGCTTTGTTGTTTAAAAAACCCAACAGAATAATCAGAGTTATTAATAAGCATTCTACTAATGTTCACTGGAAAGCACCAAACATGTAGAAGAATATACAGAGGAAGCTGTTTTGTGTCATTCATCCCACCATGTGGTAAAAATGGAAAGCCTTTCATAAATATGCTCATAGTTGTAGATGTAACATTTACTGCTATTATATTCTGATTACTAATAGAAAACATGTTGACGCATTAGTTTTAAAATCTGAAAACTCTGCCGTTTAATACCTGAAAACAAAACCTTTAAAATGAGCAGCAGAGCTTACATGCATCGGTTTTTTATAGTGCCATTACTGCAGTGTTATCATTGTCGCTTTAACCACCTCAACAACTGCAGAGTACACACCGCACATGTCCAACTTGCTCCTTCTCTGCTTAACAAAGCCAACGGCCCGCTGATGCCTGTCAGGACAAGGACAGGGCAAATATCACCCTCCCAATGTCGCGATATCGTTTGTGCAAACACAAATCAACAGTAGATTACACGGTGAGGTCGCTGCTTTCTCCTGTTCGTTTGGATACAGAACGGTGCCAGACTAAATCTTGTCTGGTGTGTCACATATATCTGTAATTCCAAAGGTGCTTTGCATGTATGTGTGTGGATGCAAGTGTGTCTGCAAAGCACTTATTAATCTGTCCATGGCCTTTCCCTAGCTTATGAAGTGCTGATTGTTTGTCATTGTTTTGGCTTCATTTATTTGAACACACACCCCATAATCACGCTTGCAAATATACAGCTTTAAAAAGGCGAGCTGCCATTTTCATCATGGCACTAACAAAGTGCATTTGAAATCACTTTGACTTCCCCTGAGCTGAGCCGTGAGTGCTTGCACAATACCAATCAGAAGAAAAAACTCTCGGCTTCAAAGCTTCAAGCTTGACTACATTAATAATATTAATAAAACAGCAAATTGAATATGTGGGCTCAGAGGTGGGGGGAGAAAACGTCTTAATCCTCTAAAGACATCCATCTTTGTCTGCGACTCTTGTTTCTCTTTTCATTATTGGCTCATTGAAAGTGAAGGCTAATGACAAAATAGCAGGCTAATTCCTGTAATTATCTGTATTTGTCAGAGGAATTTTTGGAATGACAGTGCTTCTTTTTCTAATCTTTAAGCCAGTTGTGAGGGGTGGCATTGTTACTAACAAAGCATTTATAGACAGGTCATGAATTAGCGAGGTATAGATGTAGGTGGCAAGAAAAATAGCTTCCCTGTGGAATGCTTGCACAACAAACTTAACCCCTGGCCGTTAGTGTCTATTGCAACAGGAGCAATTCAGCACTGACGGAGAGGTAACGAGAGAGCATTTTTGCAGGAGGGTGCAGCATTGAGGAACAACCAATAAATGAATGTTGACTAAAAGCATAACACATTATGCTCACAGACAAACCTGAAAGGAGCAGAGACCTCACACTGAACAGCAAAACGTTCAGCTGTTCACTGTCTTCCCACATTGCCAGTAGAAAGATTAGGTCTTATAATAAAACAATTTTAAATACCAAAATGTGTTTCGACCTTCATAATAAATGATTCCAGTAGTAATATGAGATACACAAAGAAGTCTGTATAGTGAGCAGAGGCTGAATAAAATGTCTGTCACACACAGTCAGAGCAGTGTTTTACAGCAGCTGCTGACATTAGCTTTAACTTGTTTTGTGCTGATACTTGACAGCTTAAGAAGACAACCACTGCTGTGTTTCTGCAATGCATTCACACATGAGGGTATGTAAGGCTGCACATTTCTGTAGTCTAGATATATATAATCTTATATCTGTGCTGATCTTTATGTCATTGAAGATAATGTATGGCAAAAACTACCGTTCTCCAGACTATGCCTGGACTACTGTAAGTTATTGTGAGAATATCCTAAAAACTCCCTGAAAAGTCTTTCTTCTGTGCTGCTTCTGTGGAACCAGCTCCCAGTTTGGATTCAGGAGACAGACACTATCTCTACTTTTAAGATTAGGCTTCAAACTTTCCTTTCTGCTAAAGCATATACAGGCGTGAACAAAATTGTTGGTACTGTGAGATTATAATATTATTTTATGCCATGTTATACCCCTAATTAAAGATTGTGAATTATTATGTAGTTTTAGTTTGCATTATTCTCCTGAATTAGAAGAAGGTGGTAACTATGGCATTTGTTAAACTGATTTGCATTACGTTAGACTGCTGATTTATTGTGAATGAATGATATTGTTTTATGATGCATTATACTGCTGAGTTATAAGAAATACTGTTCGCAGAAAGTCATTGCCTTATTTGTCTGATTAGAAGAGAACAGAACATGCTGGAGTTTTCTGCCCCAACTCAGCAGGAGCAGATAAACAGGGAGCCAAGGTCATAGCTTAGGCGCTGTGTGAGAGAAAGCATGTGAATGTTTAGGCTTTTATGATAAGGTGGGGGCCACTAGAGGCTATAAGAGTTTGATCAATGCTCCACCATTTTGAGATCTGATGCTGTCTGCGTACGGTGTCCATCTCCCACGCGTGTGATCATTAAAATCATCGTTTGACTCAACCCGGCCGGACCAGTGTTGTTATTGTGGTTTTTCCTCTTGTATCCATCCCCAATATTTGAATCCGTAACAGTACCCTTCGGTCAATGAAAGAAAAACTCACAATGGTCACAAAGTAATAATAAATAAAAATTCTATAAATGTTTACCAGTGAAAGTCAGACATTGCTTTTCAATCATGCTTCAAGGGAATTATTTAAAAAATAAATGCATGAAACAGGCCTGGACAAAAATTATGGTACCCCTAGAAAATACTGAAAATAATGTGACCAAAGGGACACGTTAATCCAAGGTGTGTCCACTAATCAGCATCACAGGTGTCTACAATCTTGTAATCAGTCAGTGGGCCTATATATAGGGCTCCAGGTAGTCACTGTGTTGTTTGGTGACATGGTGTGTACCACACTCAACATGGACCAGAGAAAGTGAAGGAAAGAGTTTAGTAAGAAAATCATAGCATGTTGAAGGTAACAGCTAGAAGACCATCTCCAAGCAGCAGATGTTCCTCTGACTACAGCTGCACATGTCATTCAGAAATTTAAGATCCATGGGTTCGTAGCCAACCTCCCTGGATGTGGCCGCAAGAGGAAAATTGATGACAAATCAAAGAGACGGAAAATCCGAATGGTAACAAAAGAGCCCAGAAAGACTTCTAAAGAGATCCAAGCTGAACTTCATGCTTAACGAACGTCAGTGTGAGATCGCACCATCCGTCGTTGTTTGGACTACATGGGAGATGACCAAAGAGGACACCATCGTTGAAAACAAATCATAAGAAAGCCAGACTGGAATATGCCAAACTACATGTTGACAAGCCACAAAGCTTCTGGGAGAATGTCCCGTGGACAGATGAGACCAGGATTGAACTTTTTGCCAAAGCACATCAGCTCTATGTTCACAGACAGAAAAATGAAGCCTATCAAGAAAAGAACACTGTCTGAACTGGACATGTGCGTGCTTAATAAACTGGCAAATTACAGCAGGATATTCCTATCCTCGGTCAGAAGGCGACTTATATGATGAAAGAGGGGTCCACAGCAATGATAATTTGGGTTCCTTTAATCCAAAAACATCTTCGGAACATTTGCGATCTTTAATCTTCGCATGATTAAGTGAATCTATGTGAGTGTGTGTGGTTCTGTAAAATAACAGAAATTACAATTAGAAAACAATTAAAGTAAACCAAAACTGTTCTAAATAATACAGAAAATCTAATTCAAAAATGACTAAACACCACCCCTGGTGGACACACATGGGCTGCTGCACAGGGATAGACTCCATCTTTACTTTGGGCAGCTCAGTCCACAAGGGTGGCGCCATTTTGGTCAATTCAACATGAGTAACTACAGTGTCTTGTGGCTACACAAACCACTGGCAAACTGTATACAAGCATCACACAACTACGGTGGCCCCTAGAGACAAAGCACGTACAAACTCCAAAACACATGCAAACCCCAAAAAACACGTGCAAATTCCAAAACACAACGGAAGTGCTCCAGGACGCTAGGGGCAGTGTTGAGCTCGATTTGCAAAATAAACGGCAAGTTTGTCTGTATGGGACGGTCTAGTCTCCGTCGCGCTTCCCAGGTTGCCTAGCAACCATGATACAAACCGCTGGAAACAACTTTGTTTGACAGAAATGAAGGAGAACATATTTTGTTCATTTGTTTGTTTGTTTCTACAAGAGCTTTGTGTGATTTGATAAGTATCTGAGGCTGAGACCACAGGACAGTAAAACATGATTGTTGGGCTTCATTTCTGTACTGAACAGTCATTTAAGATTAGCTAGTAAATAACAATTAGCTGATGTTGTTCATGAGACTAAAGTCAGTGTAAATATGATATGGCCAATATTATAGTTATTATATTAATCATTATTAGCTACTACAGCAGTGAACATGAACTCTGTGTCAAATACTGAGCCTCAGTACAGATTCAAGTTGCAGTTATTTATACGTCTTATCATCTTAAATCTTCACTCAAAGACAAGTATCTTTGACAGTGCATATATAGGTGTATCATATATAAGAGACAAATGTTGTTCCTTCAGTATGTTGGCATTACTAAATTTGGCTCATTGCTTACATATATTTATAAAAGCAAATGTATGAGCTGTGAAAACTGTGTCTGATAGAATGAAGAGTAGACTGATATATGAAATATTCCTTTATTGGGTGAGAAAATCAGACCATGTCATAACTGCTTTAAGTCACACAGAATAGACATCAGAGCCTTAAACAGGCTGACGTCTGCTAAATGGGTCAAACTGGGCAGAAAGTCTACAAACACATAACATCCTTATAGAATATGATGTAACACATCAACTTAGCTCAGAATATATAAAGCATATAAACAATTACAGCAATATGATGCAACAAACACAGCAGCTACTAATCCAAAATACTCAAAGCTTCATAGAACTGGAACAAACATTTATTTTTAGCTCCATTCTGCTGCTGATACATACTTTAGGTTTCTGAACATTAAACTTGTTGCTGCCTTTCATAGTGTGTAACCTGAATGCCCTGAGTACTTTCTCCCACACTGAAAACACTGGGATGATCACATTATGTGAACATTACCTAATAAGACTGATTCAGCACAGACAGTTATGTTAAACTTTCCTAGCAGTCCTTCACAAACAGGGAACAGTCTGTCTATTCTCTCCATCTGTCAGCTGCTGCTGGCTCTTCCTCCTCCTCTTCCTCACACACTGCTGAGTTTGTCCTGGTGGATCATCAGGGGTGCAAAGCCTCACAGATGATGTGCAGCAGTGGGTCCCTCAGTCTGTCCTCACTCTGGACACTTGCAGTCGTCACACATGGAAATCAAATGTGTGATAAGCTGCAGGATTCAAACACAAGTGTAACTTATAAACACATGTTCATACTTTTATTCCACAATCAGAGAGAAAGAAACAGAGAGAGAGTGCAGGACAGACAGACAGGTGACAGTCTCAGGTGTACACACTGCTACACAACAGCACCAGAGAAGCAGGATTTAGTGTTTGTGTTATTACGAGTGTAAACAATGACTACCGTCCAGTAGCACTGACTTCAATTGTGATGAAGTGTTTTGAAAGACTGATGAGAGATCACATCACTTCTTCACTTCCTGCCACCATCGACTCACTTCAGTTTGCTTACCGGACTAATCGTTCCACAGACGATGCCATATCTCACCTGCTCCACACATCCCTGAGTCACCTGGACACTGGCAGAGGGAATTATGTTAGGATGCTGTTCGTGGACTACAGTTCAGCATTCAACACAATAATTCCCTCTAAGCTTTTCACCAAGTTGACGGATCTAGGACTCAGCTCATCACTGTGTCAGTGGATCCTCAACTTCCTCACAGACAGACCCCAATCAGTGAGGGTGGGAAAACAAGTCTCCCCCTCCATCTCACTCAGCACTGGAGTGCCTCAGGGCTGTGTTTTAAGCCCCCTGCTGTACTCACTGTACACTTATGACTGTGTAGCCACATCCGACACCACCTCCATTGTCAAGTTTGCTGACGACACTGCTGTTGTGGGCCTGATCTCCGACAACATCGAGACGGCCTACCTGGAGGAGATTAGGAACCTGGAGACCTGGTGCCAGGAGAATAACCTCCTCCTAAACATCAGCAAGACTAAGGAGCTGATCGTGGACTTCACTACAAAGCAGGCGAGGAATTACAAACCCCTCATCATCAGTGGCACGCCAGTGGAGAGAGTGGACAGTTTCCGATACCTGGGTGTCCACATCACTCAGGACCTGTCATGGTCCTGCCACATCAACACCCTGGTTAAGAAAGCCCGTCAGCGTCTCTTCTTCCTCAGAAGACTTAGAGACTTCCATCTGCCACTGAAGGTGCTCAAGAACTTCTACTCCTGCACCATCGAGAGCGTCCTGACGGCAAACATCTGCACCTGGTTTGGGAACAGCACCAAGCAGGACAGACGAGATCTGCAAAGGGTGGTGCGCTCGGCAGAACGCATCATTCAATCAGAGCTCCCTGACCTGCTGTCCATCTACACCAAGCGGTGCAAGTCCAAAGCTAGGAAGATTATGATGGACCTCTCCCATCCCAACAATGGACTCTTCTCACTGTTGAGGTCTGGGAAGCGCTTCCGCTCCCTTAAGGCCAAAACAGAGAGAATGAGGAGGAGCTTCTTCCCCCAGGCCATTCGGGCCCTGAACCAGGTGTAGGACTGGACTCTCCCAAACACGTCACTATAAGACTGGACTCTCACACGCACCACCACACGCACCACCACACATTTCCTATAATTCCTATAATTCCTATAATTTATAATCCTTATCTTTATAATCTCTTCTGCTATTTGCACATTCTTTACTGTAAATTCCTAAGTTAATTTGTAAATTTTGTAGTAAACTGTAAATTGTAAATATTGTAAAACTTTCTTCTGTCATTTAATGGTCGGGCATTGCACAGCTACAAGCATTTCACCTCCATGTCATACTGTGTATGGTTGTGTGTGTGTGTGACAAATAAAATTTGAATTTGAATTTGAATTTGAATTTGAAAACAAGAAGAGTTCCCAGATGGTACAGTGGACACATGTGTGACTGCTGTGATTAAAGCATCTTTCTTTCAGCTTAACGAGTGAACCGTCAGCTCGTTCAAACACACGTTAAAGTCCGTTTGGCTCGACACCACCGAACAGAGGCAGCAATATAACATAGCTAACATTAACAGTGCAGTGAATCCTGCTTGTGCCGTGATGTTCAGGACTGCAAACCGAGCAGCATCACTGACTTTCAGCTTGTTGTGTTTGTGGATATATGACTGACTTTAATTATCCATAGAATCGTCACAATCTCTGTAGGATTAAGGTCGACTATTGAACGGCGCATATTTAAAGGCTTTAAAACCAAGTTAGTACAAACGTCGCTAATGTCACATAACTTTCCCGACATGTGGCCAACAGTAATGTTTTAATGTTCTTCATTATAAAAACATTTGCGCATAAATAAGTGACATAATATTCAGTACTTATTTCTGAAAGTTTACTCTTCGTTCGCTCCGCTTCCGCCGTTTTTTTTCGGCAAAATTATCCACACCACCACCGCACTATGAAGTCTGGGATACGTTGGGCCATGAAGGCAGGGAAATTAAGGACGCATTTGAGGGCCGCATTTCGAGCAGCCTTTGAATTGGGACAGCCTTCGTCGTGTCGCTGTGACATAATCGGCCTTAAAAATTTTTATTTTTATTTTACTTTATTTAACAAACAATGAGTATACAACAAGTATGCCCCAAGTGGAGGAGTTCAAGTATCTCGGGGTCTTGTTCGCGAGTGATGGGAGAAGGGAGCCGGAGATCGACAGACGGATTGGGGCTGCGGCTGCAGTAATGCGGACGCTGCACCGGTCAGTCGTGGTGAAGAGGGTGCTGAGTGTAAAAGCGAAGCTCTCAATTTACCGGTCGATCTACGTCCCTACCCTCACCTATGGCCACGAGCTGTGGGTAGTGACCGAAAGAACGAGATCGCGGATACAAGCGGCGGAAATGAGCTTCCTCCGAAGGGTGGCTAGCCTCTCCCTTAGAGATAGGGTGAGAAGTTCGGCCATCCGGGAGGGGCTCAGAGTAGAGCAGCTGCTGCTCCACATCGAAAGGAGCCAGCTGAGGTGGTTCGGGCATCTGACAAGGATGCCCCCTGGGCGCCTCCTGGGCGAGGTGTTCCAGGCATGTCCCACCGGGAGGAGGCCCCGGGGCAGACCCAGGACACGCTGGAGAGATTATATCTCTCGGCTGGCCTGGGAACGCCTTGGTATTCCCCCGGACAAGCTGGAGGAGGTGGCTGGGGAGAGGGAGGTCTGGACCTCTTTGCTTAGGCTGCTACCCCCGCGACCCGACCTCGGATAAGCGGATGAAGATGGATGGATGGATGGATGAGTATACAACATACGAACAGATGAAGTATACAAAACAACAGAACATGAACACAAAAAGCCAAGGGTAAAAGAAAAAGGTAACAATTATAAGAATACACGCAAAAATTCACATACATATATTGTTTTGAGAACCTTTTTGTTGGTGGAGTCTGATATTGATTGTATGTACATTTGCACATCCTTAAAATAATGACAGAAATATGGTGTTTTGTTATGAAACTTACATTTATGGATAAAAACTTTAGCTAAAAGTATTAACAAATTTATCATAAAAAACATTTCTCATACTTCTTGGGGAACTTAAAGAAACAGAATAAAACATTTTCCCATCGTAAAGAAAACTCCCTTAAAATATGGACAATAACAAAGCTGCTAAATTCCTTCCAGAATCTCTGTGTAAAAGAACAGTACCAAAAAAGATGTGTCACAGTTTCTGGATGATCCCCACAGAAAGTACAATTAGTATTTATGTCCCTTTTAAATTTGACCATGTAGTGACTGGCTGGATAACATTTATGTCGAATTTTAAAAGAGACTTCTTTCACCTTATTTACAATCAAATATTTATGGGGGACCATCCAGACTGTCTTCCAGTTGATATCGGGAACATATCGGTTCCAATAAGATATTATATATGGGAGAGAGACGATATCTTCTTGGAATAAACTACGTATTCTCTTATTGCTGTGACCAAGTTCCTGTGAAAAGCAGATTTTTCCTATTGGTGACTCAGCTGGATCAGGGAGAGTGACTGAGGTAGATATTGAGCTGTCAGTGTTTTTATATAACATTAAAGTCCCTGAGGGTATGGCACCAAGCACCATTGAGAATTCCTGAACACTGATTGGAAAATGATATAGTGCAATAAAGTCGTTGTAAGTAAGTAGTTGTCCCTCTTTACTAACCAGCTGAGCCACCAATAGGATCCCATTTTGGACCCAAGTTTCCAGGAAAAGTGATTTATTTTTATATAAAATATCTCTGTTGTTCCAGATAAGGTATCTGTGAGGTGAGAAGTTGTGTTTATAAATGAGGGTCCACGCTAAGAGGACCTGCTTATGGAAGCATGAAAGCTTTAAATCGGCCTTAAAATGCGTCCTTTAAGGCTGCAGACCCCAAATCCGGTCATTAGTACTTCCTGGCTTGTGTAGTTACTAGGTAACAAAAGCTCAACACTGCCCCCAGCGTCCTGGAGCACTTCTGTTGTGTTTTGGAGTTTGCACTTATTTATTTGTAAAAATTGTTTCGAATCATGTCTGATTTTCGTTCCACTTCTCACGTGTGCACCACTTTGTGTTGGTCTTTCACGTGGAAGTCCAATAAAATTGATTCATGTTTGTGGCTGTAATGTGACAAAATGTGGGAAAGTTCAAGGGGGCCGAATACTTTTGCAAGCCACTGTATGTAATTTCAACAATGTTAAAGTGTTCGGTTAATGTTTTTGCTACCGTTATAATTATTCTGCATGCATACTCTGACATGATGTGAGGATAGTCAGCACTACAACTACAGCACGCACTTTAATCCGCTCGTGCTACGCTGTCAGTGTGACAGTCCAACCAGATTAACACGGGTGATTAACAGGTGACAATGTCTGGATTCATTCTAACCAGATTAACACTTCCTGTTTCATGTTAAACACATCAGATACAACCTCTACAGCTGCCCATCTTTTTGTATGTACTACCCTCTTATAAACTAAGATATATATAACATTTCATCACGTCTATTTCTGCTATATTTAGAATAGTTTTTAAAACGTATTCAAATAATCACATTGCTGACCATCCTGACATGACATAAAAGTGTGTCAAATAGGGGGAACGAAAATACTAACAAAATATTCTAACAACACAGAAATAGAACCAACAGTTTGATTAATGGTTACTTTGAATTAATAATATTTAACCATAAGACAAAGTAAAAAGGCAACTCATAAGTCAAAAAAAATATACCACATTTAAGATAAATTACTTTGTTTATTTTCACCTTGGGAAGTCTGTATGTCTCAGTCTCAACGTAAGCTTCCTGGTTTTATTTGATACTCTCTTGTCCTGTGTGTGTTATGTTCAGTTTCCCCTGTGGTTAGTCTTTCTTAGTTACCTGTGCCCATGGTTTCCGCAGCTGTGTTCCAGCTCCCTACTTACCTCATGTGTTTTAGAGTCCTCAGTTTCCCTCTGTTGTTCATCAGATTATCATCGTAACTCGTCATGTCGTGTGGGCTCCAGTCTGTCAGTGTCTGTGTCAGTCTCTCAGTCAGTCAGCTTCAGGTAACTCTGCCTTGAGTTTTTGCTAAGCTTCCAAGTGCTAGCTAATAAAGCTGCATTTTGAATTTACCTTTGTCTAAGATATCCTGCATTTTTGGTCCCTCCAACTAATACACAGCACCCTGTGACATGTGCACACTACAAACAAAAGTATCACAGAAAGTTCGTTCTGTTCATCTGGACATAGCGTTTCATCATCATCAGGTGACTTCTTCAGTCTTAGTTGACTGCAGGTTTCCAACCTTATGAGCTTAATGAGTGAAACGTTCACCACTGACTAACAATGGGCTGAGGTCAGTTTCATGATCATTAATATGAAAATGATGTCTGCACTCTGTTTGTGCTGGATGACACAGAGACGTGGAGTGTAGAGGAAATAAGATACAAACAAAAGTAACTAATTTCAACAATGTCAAGTATAATATAATATAATATAAACCAGAAATATATAATATTATATGTGTGTGCAGTGTATATAAAAGTAAGATAGCTCATGTTTCATAAAAGTGTTGGTGTATGGGGTTACTAATGTCATAGCTGTGAGCTAGCACCACTGACCAACAATGGGCTGAGGTCAGTTTCATGATCATTACGTTTTGAAAATCAATCAAGATCTAAAAATATTACTAACAAATTACTCTATATACCAAAGTTTACAAGTTTTCAGAGACTATGTTTTCAAAGGCACGAGCAACAAAGAGGATTGCAGCAGATAATTGCAGGAAACCTTCAGCAAATGTGCACGAGGCCCAGTAGGGGGCACAGAACTCAAGCAAAACAGCTTCCTCCTAAAGTGCTTTGAGTGGATGGTAAAACTAGTGATGTACTATATAAATGTTAGTACAGTCAGGGGTAGGGGCAAAGCTGGTGGTTGTCCCACCCCTGCACCAAAGGAACCAATCAGGAGTAAAAATGGAAAACATATGGATCAATCATGTTGCTACACTGATGCAAGATTTCATTGAGGGCAATCTTGGCTTATTGTATACATAACATCAATCAAATGGTAAATGGACTGCTTCTTATGTAACGCTTTTCTACTCTGAGCACTTAAAGCGCTTGAAAGAATGAGCAAATTTATTAGAATTAACATGAAACTTCTGCTTTGTGGGATGATTGTGACGGCACGTATGAGGAGGAGAAGATGAGGGCTTTTGGCATTTTTATTTTTTACATTTTTTAAAAAAATATGAGATTTTACACATGCACTTGTTACATACCTCCAGCCATAGAAATGCAGGCTCTGTTCTCATTCATTGGGTTGAAATTGGGTTCAAAATAAGTGCCTCTGAAAATATTAAGAGCCTCAGAATTTCTGATGATCATGTTGCTAGGCAACAAACAGGGAAAGGCTTTGCAAGAACTGACCAGGTTTGCTAGTGCTGGTTCTTGTTGAAGAAATATTTTCACTGATTACTGCCAATCTAAACAATAGAGAAGGTCACAGAATGGAAATAACATTTACACATTATGTGTGTAATATAATCATGAAGCATGAAAAACATTTTTACTGATCACTGTCAACCTGAAGTGCAGATAAGTCATTGAAAAAAATAAATAGTATACATTAGATTATTCAAATAAATGTCTTTGTGACACTGTGGAGAATCAATGCATGTGATTATATCAACCGCTTTTAGACTGGAAGGTGCCAGTTTAGCTCAGTGGGCGAGCAGGCAAGTACATGCTGCATGAAGTAGAGGCCTGGGTTTGAGTCCAACCTTTGCTTCCTCACTTTCCTGTCTGTCTATCCAATAAAGAGCAAGCTAAGAAGATTGCACCCTGTCAGAAGCTTGTTTACAATTTTGACCTATATATGTACGTTGATTCAGTTTTTTCTTAATAAATCCAACAGTAACTATGTGAAATAATTAATATCAGTATATGATGTATGTGCTTTTTCACTTCATCTGTGTTCACCTCGTAATACCATGACCTCTAATAGATAATAACACAGTCTTTCTCCCTCAGTGAGCCTGTGTTTGGGTTCCTTTACAGGTGAAAACTTCCTGATAATTTAAGAAGGTTCCACAAATTTTCCATTAGGTTGTTGAACTTAGATTCTGTCTTTTTTTAATGACAGGAATCATTAACGAGCACGTGTGTCAAGCTGCCTGTTATTGTCCTGTGATTTCATTGGTTAGTCATATTGCTCTGAACTCTGCCATTAACTGCAAGAGAACGCATAAGTGAGAGGGCAGCTAAGCTGGCAACTAAAAGGCCATTTGGAGAGTCTGGGTCCCTCCACATTGCTGTAGCAACTACTCTGCTTCATTGTTATGTGAGGGAAGTTGGCCACACCTATCCAACTCTCTCACCCTTTCTCTACAGGCCCCTTCTACTGACCCTGGCACACACACACAAACACCATACCCAAGCTAAAAACAACCTTGCCCTGTAAAGGGTCGAGTAGCTCTCTACCTGCACTTGTGTAAGAATAACACACTCTGCATAAATGTGTTCTGGTTACTGAATAAGTGGTTGTGTTTAGTTTTATATTCAGCTGAGTGAATCACTGGTGGTGGTGTTTGAAGAGAACTGAAAGAGAAAAAGCTGAATTTAATGGAAAATTGGTTCCTCTATGGGGGTTTGTAACCTTTAAAGCACAGCAGAAACAACAGCTTGTTTTGTTCTTTCTTGTTTAGCAGTCAGATTTACTTACGACCATGTCTTTCATATTAAAACGGAAAATACACCCATGAGCCTTTATACTGAGCTCCTCACATCTGTGGATATTGTGTAAATGTCAGTGTAGTCATTTTTGTCTGTACAGAGAACTGTAATGTTTTGGTTCAGATGGTTGTATGCAGGTTGAAATCCTTTAGCTAACAAAATGTTTAGGCTGTTAGATTTGGCCCACATCTTAGCCTCCATATCCTGTAAGTGCAACACAACATTATTACACTGGATTAGAATAGATTTGCCATATGAAAAGATACAAAGAGATACAATCTTGCCTTGTGGTGACAGTTGTCGTAATTTGGCAATACATAAATAAAATTGAATTGAATTGAACTTAATTTCTAAGACTTTAATATAACAATATCAAAGAATGCACAAACACACACACACACACACACACACACACACACACACACACACACACACACACACACACACATTGAATTCAGTGAATTAATCTAAGCGTCATTAGCTTAAATTCAAATTCATCTCTGCTACACTTGATGTTACCTAACTCTGCCCATGAACACAACAGCCACTATGCAGCAGTGCAACACAATGCTTTACTGTAAATTCACCACAGTACTGCAAGCAAAGCTATTTGTCCCACACTGAACTGCTGGGTGTTTTGAATAACATAGTATATTTCAGTTTGTTTTGCAGGACATTTTACAATATAAAAAACACAGCATTACATTAGATTCATAGTTACTTTATGATTTAAAAAAGTATTTAAAAAAATGCATGATCAGGCACTTCCTGGTCTTGACGTCAGTGGCTTCTATCTCCTCCTTTGACCAGCTTATTATCTCAGCAGGGTATCTGATCACGGGCAGGGCGTAGGTGTTGATAGGCCGGATCTCGTTGTTAACGTTTAGCTGACTCCTCAGGACTTGGCTGACCCTCTGTGGGTACTTGGTGGTTGCAGCTTTCCTAGCGGCCTCTTCATGGTGGGATCCCCAGGTACTTGTAGCTGTCCTCTATGTCTGCAATGTCCCCTCAGTTCTGAGTAGCTTCAGAACAGCAGTGGGGAGAGAGCATCTCCTTGGTAGAGGACTTGTACTATTGGCTTGAAGTTGGCCTCTAGTGTAGTACGCCATATCTCCATTGAGTTCCTGGTGAACACTCTTAAGTTCCTGTTGATCATTCCAGGATCCATGAGTGGGGCATCATTGCAGAGTCCCAGAGTCCGAGGGCCACATTTTAGGTACTCCATCTTCTTGGTGTTCAGGTGCATTCCACTTTCTTCCAGCCAGTCCTTCTACTCCTGCAACTGCTCTTGGAGGGGCAGGTGGTCTGGGTCGGCAAATGCAACATCGTCAGCGTAAAGGAAGCTCCAGTGTATTCGTGATTGTAGGTCGGCCGTTGCTGTGTCCATGCAGAGGATGAACAGCAGGGGTGACAGGGCTGAACCTTGGTGGACGCCGATGGTGATGCTAAACGGTGACGAGGTACCTGCAGGGCATATGACTTTGCTGGTGACATTCTGGTAGAGTAGCTGCATCCATTGCACTTATTCTTCTGGGATGCTATGTGACCTAAGTGCTTTCCAGATAAGGCTGTGTGGGACGCGGTCGAAAGCTTTCTCCAGGTCCAAGAATGCCACATACGCCATCCCGTTCTTCTCCCTGTGCTTTTCCATAAGCAGTCGAGCAGCATGAATGGCATCCGTGGTGCTGGAGCCCTTGACAAATCCACACTGGTTTGGGGTAAGCTCAACGATATCACGAAGGCATTTATTCAGGATTCGCTCAAAGATTTTCATGGCATGACAGAGTAGTCGAATCGACGCATAGTTGGTGCACTGGCTGACATTCTCCTTGCCTTTCCAGATCGGCATGGTGGTGCTGGTTGTCCAGGCCTGGGAAGGCTTGTTCTCGGCTGCAATACGATTAAGGAGATCCGCTAGGAACGCATCTTCCATATTTTGGCTGGGATGTCATCTGGTCCATTCTTCATCTTCTTCAGTGCCTTCTGCACACAGGTACTGGGCGGGGAATGGGCGGGGGGACTTTGGATCGGCGGGTGTGGGAATTCCTGATTGGAGATGCCAGCAAGCATCTAAGATAATTTGAGATTTCCAGTTACAGATGGACAAAATGGTGATGGCCAACCAACCAGACATTTGTTAGCTAGAATCAAAATCAGTGACTTTTTGCCTGCCCAACAAATACTTTTAAGTATTAGAAGGCTCAGACAAATAAATTAAAGACCCTTTAAAATTAGGAGAGAGTGGGGTGAGTTGTGCCAGTTTTTACTTACAGTGAGGCCGTGACAGTAATGCTTCCAACTAAAACATGTACTTATATTTCAGGATGTTTCAGGATGTTGTGCATCCCTGGGAACTATCACTGTGGATCTGAAACAAAGTGGTCTTGTGGCACACCTTGCCCCCAGTGCGGGGTAAGTTTTAAAAGCCAGTTGCGCCACATAAGCACACCCACAGTCAATTTTATTAAACAAGGCCTAGCGCCACACGGCCACATGTTCAGAACAAAATGAAATTCAAATGAAGACGAAATGAACTGCAATTGTCTTCACAGATCTGGCCTACTTCATAACATCCCACTCTTTGATGCTACCCACTACCACCAAGTTTTTGTGATGTGGGTAGTGTTTTTATACACTAGGGATGACTCAATCATCATCTTCTTTGAAAGTGAAGCTGGGCTTTCCATTCACAGACCTATTACTACTTGACCTTAAAAACTTGCACCACTGTTGGAACCATCAACCATCTCAACCAATCCAGCGTAGTCGTAGGATTTGGCTTTGTTGCAATGAGGCTCTCTGACTCTTCAAAAATGTGCAGTCACATGACCAATTTCCTCTATGGCTTTGCAGAAACAAGACCACTTTCCCCTACACTTAAATACAGTGAAGTATTTTTAATTTGTAACTTCCCACTTCTGGTGCAGTTCCCACATAATCTTCTAAATAATTAACTAAATTCAATGAAAATGCAAATGACTTGCAGCCTTTAAAATGAGGTCTGCAGTGCTTTGAGAACTCATGTCAAAAATAACATGCTAGTCCTACGAGCAAACTTTTTTTCTTTTAAAAAAGTGGAGTCCTTGACGTCTCACAATAATAAAGCCAGGGTAGAGCCAGCTCATTCCTCATTAGAGCCACTTGGTGGCAGTGTTGCTTCACAAACATGTAGCCATTGTTCTTCAGATTTTGTCAGCTTGGCTCTAACAGACCTGCTGATAAAACCATTAAAGCGTTGGTCGGTGTGTTAGGAAATACAAAGGTCTAAATCTAAAATTAGATAGCTAATCATACAAGTAACACGCAGGCTGTGGTTGCACATGTTAGCATAGATAAACACACTTTGCGTAACTTTAACATTTTAATTGTTGGTTGCCTTGGCTCTGCTACTAAGACCTATGAAATGACCCCATTTTAACTAAGCTGAAGAAAGTACAGCAAACAATTTGCAATAAACATTTTATTAGTGACAGTGAATATCTGGCATTGGTAAAATACACATAGTACTGCATGAAAAATAACAAACATAAAAATGTCTTTGCTTAAACAATAAAGTTTGCTTAGTTTTTGCGTTCCAGAGTGGCTGAGGTGATCCTTACAACAAGCTCTGTGATTTTAGCTGTGAAATCTTCTGAATTCTTGGATTTTCTAGAGAGTCTTAAGGAGATGCTTAAAGACAACGCAAGCTGACTAGAGTGCTACTCAAATCACATCCAAATAACCTGAAATCATTGACTCATTGACCAAAAATGATGCTTCACACACCAAGAATAAAGTCAGCTAAAGTCAGATAGTCAGCTAAATCTTGCTAATCTTGTTATAGCTTTGGGTAAAAAGCTGCTACATAACAGTACCCTGTGCATCACATAACACTCAAAGGTGTACAAAACACATAGCAATCATCTAATGTTAAACAAGAAAACCACGGTGCTATTAGAGTCTTACATTTATGCTTTGTGAACACAGAGACGTGTAAAATAAAAGCTTATTAGTTCAGTTATCAGTAATGTTTGTTATGAGCTGCCATCGCTTGAGCTCAAACACCAGAGCTCAAAAAGAGGACACTACCAGAGGAAACATCAGTAGTTAAGCGTGGTTTTGTGTATTAGTAATAGCAGCCATTCCTATGTGACACATGCAAAACGTGCATCGCAGAAAGAGTGCTGAAGACAGCAGAGGGCACTGGAGCTTGTGCAGCTTTGTACACTTACACTGAAAGGCGAGACCAGCTTTAATTCACAGTTTAAACAAAGGATCAAAGGAAATCCGTAATAATTCAGACATAACTCATAACTGCTGCATATCTGGACCATGGCAGTGAAAAAATGAAATTCAAAAGTGTGATTATATAATCCAACAACCCAAAGGGAGTTTGTTGCAGCTGAGACTGAGTGTTTTTCCTCCTAAATCTCCTGCTGACTCTGTCAGTGTGCTCCACAGGTGCCACTCTAATGATGGCACCTGGGGGTGCTGATGTATACTGAGTATACGTCAAAGTACTTGTACTTTTTCTTAAAGTATGCATTTGTAACTTTCCAAAGCATGAAATTTAAACAATAATGTGGCCCTAATGCAACGACTGTTAAAGGGCAGACTGCCTCCTACATCTGTGCAACACTGAGACTAGAAAGGCCAACAGTTAACGTCTGAATCTTATGGACGTTTCAACAAATTAATCTTAAGTCAAAAACAGGCGAAGCTATGAAATCAGGTTTTGCACGTTCCAATTCGATCGTTTTCTGCTTATTCAAATAGAGATCTTCCTCCATTGCATGTCTTTATGAACCGAGCTGCAGGTGAAAGTAAGCACTGTATGTTCTTGGCGGTGACAGAATTTGAACATCACATTTATTCATGCTAGGCACTATCATGATTGAGACTTTTTTGGAGATCTGGAGATTTTACCTGTATGATTATTGGTGACTGTGCCTCACACTTTAATGAAGAGAATCTGAATGTGTGCGGTCCAGCTGGGCCGTGCACATTCAGATCGTGGAACCATGCAACCCTACGGGCTGAAATATTTTTAAGGACAAAGGTATTCAAGCTTTTTTGTGTGATTGCAAAGTGACAGTAAGGTGACGCATCCAGTCTTTGAAGGAACACAACAAAGCCTCTAACTCTCACGTTCTGGCTGGTGAGAAAGAAATGTTGAGGATGTCCATGTGACAGAACACGAGCTTTCTTCTCTCCTTCATGTGCACGTACACAAAAACACAGACATATGCACTCTTGGCTTTGAAATTGCTCGTACAATGCTAAAAATCTGTACAATATTTAAATACTGTATTTACAGAAATAAATACACTGTTGTTTGCCTCAACTGGCCTGCTGCACCTTATACGTGCAATCAAAGAGGTCGAGTGGGCGGGGTCATTCTTTCCACAGCTGATAATCAGAAGCAAAAACTAATAAAGGCCACAGTTAAGCAGATTGATGGTTGTTCTTTCTTTAGGATTGAGCTTGCAGCACATTTCACATTACTGGAATCAGATATAACACTGGATTACATCAAAGGGCCAAGCTGGTGCTTTTGCATGATTCAGCCTAATGGTAAAGTGGCTATATACTTTATAAATATACTACTATAAATGTAGTTGCAATAGAATCACCACACCTTCAGCCTTTACACGGGTTCCCTTCGTCTATGTAGTACTGGGTCTAAAGGCTTGATCATGAAACCAAAGCATGAAGAGGACAGCATGTTTTTCCTGGTAGAAGAAGCTTTCCACTCCAGCGGTGGACAAAGGCTAATAAAAGTTGAAAAAATCAGCAACCTCGGTTGAGTAAAAACCCATATTTCTACAGATGGTACAGTGACTACCATGAGTGCACCAAACCCTACACGAGGCTGTAAACATAAAGTATGTTGCTACAGGCGAAGCACAAATATGATCTCTTATGTATGTAAGTATTAAAAGTCTATGCAGGATGTAAAACACGTTTTTCATAGATTGTAATAATGAAATCTATGAATGAATGAACCTGACAGTGAGAGTCAGCCCATGCTGGAAGCTGAATTCAATCTAAAAATATGAACTACTCTCACATCTCCCATTAATGGAAAATGAGCAAAATGACTCAAATTAATATTTTTGCGTGCGTTCTCAACGTATTAAGAATGATATAGTGTATATTTGTAACTTTAGTTTTGGTAAATGTTAGCGAGTCAGCGTGGTTTCACTTGTAGCGGCTACCCAAAGATGTCACAGCGTTAACACTTTGCATCAATCCTCCATAGCTGAACATTTTTACATAGTAATGCTAGTTATTTTTAAGCTAGCAATCTCACAAATGGAAGATGACTGCAAGTCGTCCAGTTGGCAGACTGGCCATGTATAAGGAAAACTGTGTGTTTTGCCCTCGAGGGAACCAATCAAAGGGCTGAATATTGCAGAACTACTAACATGACACGAGTTTATATAGAAGAACATTAATTGCGTAGCTCTTCTGAGGATGTTTACTGACCCTTTCATAGTCTCAGAACAGAACAACAACAAACAAAGATGAATTCACCGTATGTGTTCCTCTCTGTGCCAGAGGCAGTAGATCTGCATAACATAGATTAAAGTATGAAGAAGCTTCTGTCAGGAGCTTTTAAGCCTCATCACTGGGTTCAGGGGTTTCCTTGGAGGGAATGACCACTAGAAAGCTGCTTATCCACGAAACCTGACAGATGTGGTGAAGTGACGAACCTAAAACATACTAAGCTCTCATTAGTGCCTCTCTTCTTACCTCGATGATACGCGGATTCTAAAGCTGAATGTCTGAGTTAAGTTTGCACACATCATCACTTTAGTGCTTAAATGAAGAGCGACTGAACCTTCCCGGTACACGCCCCTACAGGTATGTGTTTGTATGTATGTGTAAGCTGTTAGCGTCCGTCTCCACAGCTCCGGACTGGAGCACGACTTCTCTTTTGATACTTAATGGCTTAGGAAATCAATGCTAGCTTTGACAGTGCGTCCGGTAGACACGTCCACTGCCATGGCTCGGATCTCCGTGTCGCCGAACTGCATGAGCGTCTGGATCTCTCGGCGTGCCGCTGTACTTTCTGTTCCGCTCACGTCTAAGCGCAGTGTCCCACACTTCCTGACACCGGGCTCGCTGATGAAGCCCGCATTCTCCTTCTCAGAGCAGTAAACATGGATGACAATAACCTGCTGGGAAGGTTTAGCCGGCGTGTAGCTCCGCTTGACCATCTCGCCAAGCGCCACAGACTGGTCCGCAGCTATGAAGGTGTCGAAGACGTCCGTGCACCAGCGTGTTCCATCTTTAACTAGCAGCTTCTCCGGTGGGTGCTTCCCCTCCACAAAACGATTGAGGACACCAACCCCGTATGTGAGTGGCGAGCGGCGGACTTTAATCACACTGGGGTCCAGGCCAAACAGAACAGCGCCTTTCAGGATGGTTAGGCCAACGTCATGGGGAATGATAATGCGGCTGCGGCCCTGAAGCATGTTCTGGACAGCTTGCTGCAGCAAGGGAGACTCGGCAAAACCTCCCACTAAAAACAGGAACTTGATGTCACTGACTTCTGGCTTCTCGAAGAGCTCAGCTGCAGGAGAAACACAGAAATGCCTTTTATTCATACCCAGTGAGTGCACTGATACACAGCTGTTTATATCTTTCTTTCACTGATAAACAGCTGAATTTGAATTTTATGACCGGCACCAGTCTCTGAGCCTGGTTCTGAAGGACGCCTTATTCTCCTCCCACTGTTGCTCATGTGATTGTTGGGCTTTTCTGTGTGTTGCACGGGGTTAACCTTTCAATATAAAGCACCTCAAGGCAACTGTTGTTGTGATTTGGCGTTATGTAAATGAATCGAATTGAACCTGTCACCAAAATAACATGGTTTATGAGGCTTGGCCTTGCTGTTCTACAGATCCTCATCATAATCTGGCCATAGCAGGTTTCCTCTTGTAAAAGTCTTCATGCTTTCCCATTTCTAGAGAATCCTTCCAATCAGATAATCGATGTTATTATCTCTCAGTGTTTTCGCTCATCAGTGCGATTCATACACACAATGATGGCAGGAAGCTGTCACGCAAGGCTGAAAATTCCACTGTAACAGGACTTACTCATTTTAAATTGGTTCTGACACGGGAGCAAGAATACAATTACCTGTTTTGGTGTTTAAATTTCATTAAAGTTTGTGGATTTCCTTTGATGTCTTTCTTGAGACAACACATGGATATTAGGCAGATTGTTTATTAGATTCCTCACTTTGGGGCTGAATGAACGGACAGAGAGCAGGTCGAGATTTCTCCCACGTTAGCTTCTCTTCTTTGGCTTCCTGTTAAATCCAGAATTGAATTCAAACTCTTTCTCCTCACATACAAGTGTATGTGCCGCAGGTTTCTTCCTGTTTAAAGGAAGTTTTTCCTTCCCACTGATGCCAAATGCTTGCTCATTGTCTAACTGCTGGGTTTCTCTCCACTACTGTAACATATTTACAATTTGAGGCAGCTGTTGATGTGAGTTAGCACTTTATACATTAAACTGAATTAAATTCAGTTGTAGAACTGTCTGCATTACAAATGCATTACAAATGTCACAGAAAAACAGCTGTGGGAGGAGGCTACATGGGTTTTATTTTATTTATGTTATGCTATAATAAATTGCTATAATCACTATCTGTATTGAAGCAGGCCCATCCATCCTTAAGAAATGTGACCTACTTTCATGTGGTTGAACAAACTGTGGAGTATCTAGGCCAGGGGTAGGCAACGCCAGGCCTCGAGTGCCGGTGTCCTGCAGGTTTTAGATCTCACCCTGGGTCAACACACCTGAATCAAATGATTAGTTCATTACCAGGCCTCTGGAGAACTCCAAGACATGTTGAGGAGATAATTTAGCCATTTGAATCAGCTGTGTTTGATCAAGGACACATCTAAAACCTGCAGGACACCGGCCCTCGAGGCCTGGAGTTGCCTACCCCTGATCTAGGCTGTCTGGAGTTAGGGAGTGACCAACCCTGTCAGTTTGAAACTGAGCAACAACAACACATTGAACAGAATGTTACTGATCCCAGTGAAGATTTTTGACACTCATTGTTCAATACTTATACGATCATTTGTACACGTAAGGGTCATTTTCCCATTAGTTACTTGAGAGTAGTGGCACAGTGACTAAAGGTTGTCTTATAAGTTGCATTGCAGTTTTAATGTATTATTATTAGCAATACAAATACTATTATTTACTTTGCAACTTTCTTAACTCTAAGGTGAGCGATACGTGTTTATGCAGGTGTTATAATGTAGCTTACTGAGATGTTGGATGATGTGGTCTATGGTGGGCTTAAAGAGGGAGTTCATAGCATCTGGATTCATCCGCAGCATCCCCTGAGATGACCACTTAACAAAGTCCACACTGTAAAGAGAGGAGAACATCTGTTACATACACTGTATTCATTTCAGTTCACAGGCAGATCATTAGTTAGTTACAAGAAATGATCAAATCAAAACATCACTGAAGTGTCAAATTTCACAAAATGGCAAAGACTCATATTTATAAATGACAGCACAAAATGTAACTAATGATACAACTAGGGATGGGTACCGGCACCGGTTCTGACATAAACGGTAGTAACCAGACCGAAAAGCAGCGCACATTTCGGTGCTTTATTTCAGTGCTTTTTTTTCCTGAGATGTCATACACTGATGATGAATTCTAGCCAATCATTTTACGTTTCCGAGGATAGTAGGCGGGTCCAGGTACGTACGTTCTTTTAGAGCAGAGCTACAGATTAAAAATGCCCAAGGCGAAGCGGTCAAAGTCTGGCTGTACTTCACAGCAAAAGATGCAAACTCAGCAGCCTGCAACAAGTGCTTTAAGCTGATACTGTGATGCTGTCAAAGGAGGTGACACCTCAAATCTGATGAAACACCTGGCGACGCATAGCGTTTTTTTTAAAAGCCGAGAAATGCACCGTATTTGATAGCTTGCTGCGAGACCTCACACATCTACTGCGGGTGTGGTGCCTGTTATCGGACCCGGAGTTAGCAACATCCCCAAAAACCCGTAGAGGAGAGTCCTGGCCCCTAGCCCTGCCAGTGTAGCAGAAATGATGAGGATGATGATGCAGCAGCAGCCGTTCTTCTCTGCGTGAGGAGCTTAATGTTGTTCGTGTGTAATTTACGTTGAGTAGGCTAACCACGTTATTACATTAATGCATGTAAGGTGAACTAGCAAACATCATCATAGCTACATGCGGCTGTCTTCTTGTTTGATGGAGATGCTCCCTTCACCCTGGACAAAAAGGCGAAATGAAAAAAGAAAAGAGGAACAGCGAAACATGAGAGGTTTTTGGACGAAGTTTGTGTTGTTTCCATTGTTAAGCACTGCTCCCAGCCAAGAGTGAGACCATATAATGCCCCAGAGCTGCAGGAAAAGGCTAACAATGGTTACGTTTACAAAAAAACCGCTGAACATTGTTTAAGCACTGCCCCAGCCAAATTACCATTTGCCCCATAGTGCAGAAAAGCCTAACATTTTGTGAGGGTTTTAGGCCAAATCTCTTCTTAAGCACCGTTTAAGCACCGGCACCGTTTCAAAAGTACCGGTTTGGTATCGGATAAAACCTAAACCATACCCATCCCTAGATACAACTGAACTGTTGTTCACTTTATTCTAATCCAGACACAACATGTTTGTTACAAATGGGACTAAAAATGCAAGAGTTTAACTGTTTATTAATGCAAGTCAGAGATAGAAATAAAAAAAAAAGACTTTTGCTTCAGGCGATGGTCCAGAAAATTAAAGCATCTCTTAGCCTCTTAACATGTTAGCACAGCCTACAGTGTTACAAAGACACTAGCTACAGCAGTATGAAAAAGTAATTGCCCCCTAAACCTAATAAGTGATTAGGCCACCCTGACAGCAACAACTGCAATCAAGCGTTTCTGATAACTGGCTTTTACAGTGCTGTGGAGGGTTGTCGAGGTCGCCTTGTCAAGGTCATGTCACAGCATCTCAATCAGATTCAGGCCAGGACTTTGACTACGCCACTCCAAAGTCTTCATCTCGTTTTCCTTGAAACATTCAGAGGTGGACCCGCTGGTGTGTTGTGGATCATCGTCCTGCTGCAGAACCCAAGTGTGCTTCAGCTTGAGGTCTTGAAAAGATGGCTGGACATTCTCCTTGAGGGTGTTTTGGTAGACGGCAGAATTTAAGGTTCCATTTACCACAGCAAGTCTTTGGGTCCTGAAGCAGCAGGACGGCCCCAGACCATCACACTACCACCACCTTATTTTACTGCTGGTAACATGTTGCTTTTCCCAAAAGTCTTGGGACTCATCAAGATGATTCAAGATCAAGAAACTGAGAGGGGTCTTTATGTTCCTGTTGCTCGGCAGTGGTTTGGAACTCATTTTTTGCCCAGTGTCTTTCTTATGGTGGAGTCATGAACTCTGACCTTAACTGAGGCAAGTAAGCCCTGTGGTTTTTTGGATGTTGTTTTGGGGTTCAGTGACCTCTTGCAAGAGTTGTTGCTGTGCTCTTGGGGTCATTTTGGTTGGCCAGCCACTCCAGGGAAAGTTCACCACTGTTCCGTGTTTTCGTCATTTGTGGATAATATCTGTCATTTTTGGTTCGCTGGAGTTCTACAGCTTTAGAATGGCTTTATAACATTTTGCAGACTGAGAGATTTCAGTTACTTTGTTTCTCATTTGTCCCTGAGTTTCCTTGGATTGCGTCATGGTGTCTGGCTTTTGAGGATCGTTTGGTCTACTCCACTTTGTCAGGCAGGTCCTATTTAAGTGGTTTATTGAGAACAGGTGTGGCAGGAATCAGGCCTGGCGGTTGCTAGAGTAATTCAACTGAATAAAGGGGACAAACACTTTTTCACACTTTTAAAATTTCATCTTAGTCAAGATGTTGACAAGCTAAAAAAACTAATATGTGCATAATCTGTCTTGATGGATGCTCAATCATCCAGGTCAGTAAATCCCAAAAGGCAGCTCATCTGGACGTAGTGTTTAGAATGGTACTCAGGAACTGGCCTCCCAGCCCATTGTTCATCAGTGGGCTGGGAGATGTCCCCTGATGTCCTGTTTATAAGGTTGGAAACCCACAGTCAGCTGAGACTGAAGAAGCCCCCTGATGATAATGAAACGTTTCTGAAAACGTCCAGATGAACAGAATCAACCTTTTGGATCATGTACAGAATCAAATATGATCAAGAAATATTGCAACATGAAATCACAGAGTCAATATAATTCAGATTAAATCTGAATCAAAAGCAAAGGAGCGCATCTTTTTGGTGTCAGGATTATACAGACGCTCATGTCAGTCCAGGATTGGGTTTTCTGTTTACACTCACTTGCTTTTGCGCAGAGCATGTTCCACACTGTGGCCCCTGAACTTCTTGTAGTAGTCAATGAAGGAGAAGGGCAGGTTAATATTGAGAGGATTGGTTCTGTCAGGGGCTGCAGCTCTCTTTCGAGACTCAAATGCAATCATCAGATCCACCCACGCAGCTGGCCTCTTTATCTTAAATTGGTCAATGAAATCTTGGCCAAAGATCTTACACAGCAGTTTCTCAAATTCATAGTCAATCCCAATGGACCCATAGGGGCCACCTGAGAAAACAGACAGCTGTGAGTCACATGAACACGGTCTGATGCTTTAGCAAAGTGTTACGCTACACGTGCTTTACCCGAAGCCTTGTAGAGCTCTTTCAGATGTCCTTCTGGAAGACGGATCTGATGGACAGTCAGGTCAACTGTTCCTCCACCACAGTCCACCACCACATATCGGTCACCTGTACAGAGAAGTGAGCAGGCGAGAAGCGTGGCATGAGACAAAGTGCATGCACTGTGTCGTCTACAGGAACATTGTCTGGCACTACTGCTTCTGGAGTGAGAGCACTGCTGACCTAAATCCTTGTGAACGCAGTTCTGAGGCAGTGTAGAAGGAAGCAAACCACTCAGGACAGGTGGAGCTAACAGTTTTAATAGCCTCTCTATTAACCCTGTAAGACCCATCAAAAAATAGCCAGAAAATTCAGATTTTTTAGAACTGAGATGTTTATGAACCCTTATAACAAAATCCACAAAATGGGTTTTTTGCTTTATCGTGTTGTGTTTGATATATTTTTATTATGTGTATGTTTTGTATTGCATTTGATACATTGAGTGTTTTTGACAACTGTTTGATAACAACGATGTTAATTTTAGACAAAAAAAGAGTTTTGTCCATAACATTTTGAAATGATGGCAAATATTGATCATGTTGATGAGATACAGGTCTCAGAAACTCATGTATCAAATATGATACAAAAAGTTAATATGTATCCATGTTGAAAGCAATAATTATAGTCTTTGTATTAAAGTCAGTCTTCAATTTTTAGTTAGAACTTTTAAAGATGAAGGGTGTGTAACAGCACAGCCACTCGGCTGTGACATGGGAACAGCACAGAAACCACAGCTCCCGTGGTTATTAAAGCTCGCTAGCAGGACGGCGTTTAGCAGACTGATACTGTCAGCTGCAGGTAAGCATTTGTCCAGTGTTCAAGAGCAGAGATGCTAATGAGCTATCAAGCCTGTAAAGCAGGTTTTCCAGTGGTTTGTGCTGTGATTGGTTGTTTGCTAACCAGTCAAATGGTTTACGTGTTAATTTAATAGAGCTGCACTGCCGATGGGTATCCCGAATAAGCCTTAAAACCTCTTCAGCTGGGCTCTTTTCCCACCTAAAAGGAAAGGTTTGTAAAATAAATGAAAACGAGCTCAGTTTAAAGTGGCTCTAAAACCACATGTGTGTGTTGAAGGAACAGAAACTAATTTTATAGGGAGGCTGTAATATCCTGTCAGGTGACTGTTTATTCTGATATGACCAACAACATAACAACCAACCACAGCAATGCGTCCCTCTGGCTGATCCAGCCTTTCCCAGTTAGTGGAATCAAATGAACTTATTTAGCAAACTGCATCAGTGTTATTTGGCTCCATGCTGGACACACATCCCCGCTGTGGTTGTGTCAGAAGGGTAAGAAACTGCCAAATCAAATGTGTGGCCCTACCTTCTGCCAAGCCAGCAGCTGAACGATGCTTAAACTATGTCAGTGTTTCTGAACACTTGAGTTTTTTTATTTCTTTATACGTTTGGTGCCAATTCTCTAAATATTAGGTTTATGATGCTGATTCCTTAATCAGCATCATAATCTCTTAATCTATGACAGGATGACAGTACATGAAAGAGCCAAAGGAGGCAGCCTAAAGTAAAAGAGAACAGATGAGTAAAAGAAGAGAGAGACTCTACCTTCTTCCAGCTCCGACCAAAGCTCCCCTATGACATTTTCCACCAAAAACGTGCGACTCTGCCGGTTGCGCCGTACATGCTCCTTAGCTGCTTGTTAACAGAAAGAGAGTGTTCTGGTGAGTCTGATAAAGGCAGGAAGCGTTGCTATGAGAAGTTGTGGGGCTCATATACAGTGGAGTGTGAGACAAGCAGCAGCCTGCGATGAATCCATACTATGAGCAGGATCTCTATAGAGATCTTTTCAGGAACAGTTTCATTAAAATGATTATTAAATGGGTCATTTGGTTGGCATACATACATACAGTCACTACAGAACATGATATACAACGTCATGCACAGAATCTAAGTGGAAAATGGATCTATTCAGTCTTATTTATATAGATGCGAATCAAAACAGTCACCTCAGGACACTTTAGCTTGTAAGTTAACGACCCTACAAGAATACAGAGAAAACCCAAACAATTGGACAACGTTCCACGAGCAAGCAGTTTGGCGACAGTGGGAAGGCAAAACTCCCTTTTCGTCTGCAGATTAACTCTGTTTATGTATTTTCCATTATCACCACAGACGGTCTGCAGCGTGTTGGTGATGTCACCAACCCTGAACTACAGGTGCTGCATACCAGTGATTTTTGCATAATGGGGAGGTTATGTCTTATCAACCAATCAGCATTTGCAGTCGCAAACTTGATCCACTGCCAGCGACATGCAGTTGGGATCTGAAGTCCCACAGATGTGTCCATCCACACGTGTTTGGTTTGGAATGAGCCGGAGAGACGATAAAAGAATAAAGCATGAAAATGCAGATTTTTAACTCTCGCTTACACTCCAGCTTTTTGTATGTTATAACCAATAGCTCGACCACACATTTAGCTTTAGCAAACCGACTGCAGGGTCCTTTACAGGCGGCCTCATCTACTTAGCTTAGCCCATTCAGCTTCCCTGATGTATAATTCATGGCGATCATCCAGGCACGTCACCGTGCATACTATATTACTCTGTGCCGAGTCCCGATCCGTCATGTGTGGACCAGTTTTGATGCACCGTGTTATAGGGTTCAAACAGTGTTTAGAGAAAACGTCACAGCTGTTCCGACAGTCCCACTAAAGACTTTTCTGTGGGCGAACATCCTCTTTTTCTCTGTTTACCTGAACTTTGTTTGCTGTTTTAGCTGTTTTTGTTGTTTCATGGTTTTGTGGGGTTTTAGCTGAGATTCTGATGTTTCCATGGATACCACACATCTATGTTTAAATAACAGATCTGTACATCCTGTTAAACCAGCTGTTCTCCCTTTTACCCCCGGTGAGGGGAACGGAGGTTCAACGAGTTAATTGTTTATTGCTCTTAATTACTTTGTGTAGAACTGTGAAACTTACAGTTTAAGGTCCAAAGTTTATGCTTGTGCTTGTCCGTGGTGAGAGGCCGATCAAAGTTAAGTCTGTTAAGCTGAGGTTTAAGGCCTGGACAATTGTCAAACCTTTTGTTCTCCATGATGGAAAATTGCTGAAAATAAAAATGGTTATGACTTTAGCTCCTGATTCGATCAAGTCTCCACGTCACTGAAATGCAGACAGATTCCGCTCACTTTATGTTTTCGCTCGTTGCCTTTTTCCCGACCCACTTGGGTTTAAATGCCTCAGTGTCTCTGTGTACCTGGCCTGTACTACTACACCTGCTGTCTTGGAATATCTGCCCCACTTCCTTCTTTCACACAATGGTACGATTCCAGTCTGCCTTTGCATGTGATTGGCTGCATGATGTGTCCGTCAAAGTCTCACCCTAACCTGCATGGATTCTCAGCAGGGGTGAAGATTCGGCTCACACATAATAATTACATCGTGTGAAACCCCTGACCTAGAGCAATATTTAGGTGCGTTCCCAGCTCTGACAAATGTTTTTAACTGACTTTAGCAAGGACTGCCTAAAGTTAGCACATGAGTAGGTGTAAAGGCCAGCCAGCACACCTGACATCCATCACACTTTCCTGTTTTAGAAGGTGGCGTGGCCTGGAAGAGAGAGATGTGCAGCTGAAAAGCTGCTATAAAGAAAGACCATGTAAATAAAATCACTCATCCTGCAGCACTGTGTGGATGGGTCCTTTTTGTGCTACAAATGGGAAGAAACAGGACCAGGCTTGGGAATGAGGCTCATTTGACACAACCAGCTGGGGAAGAGGTGCGAGGTCAAAAAGACAAACGCTGAAACAGAGCCAGAGATCACAGTAATATAAATGTATGCTATGTCTTCTAATGATGCTGCCTAAGGGAAGCATGTATAATGTAAACAGAATTGGTCCTAGCACTGAACCCTGTGGAACTCCATAATTAACCTCAGTGTGTGAAGAGGACTCTCCATTTACATGCACAAACTGGAGTCTATTAGACAGATATGATACAAACCACTGCAGCGCAGCACCTGCAGCATGCAGCTACTTCTCTAATAAAATGTTATCGTGAGTAGTAACAAACACTGAGGTTTAACAGGAAGCTTAGAGATCGTTCTGTGATTAGCTGAGACAGCTAATGATGCTTTTTAAGTAAAGGTTTAATTCCTGCGCCCTCCTGTGGTACTTAACCTGTTAACAGAGAGACTCAGTGCTATCTGACTTCATCTTTCTAAAAACATTTAGTGTAAACTTTCATTTTTACCAGAGCAGGTCCCTTTGACGATGAAAATGTTCAGTCCAACTATAAAGAATTTTAATTACACATGATGCAGAGAGGGATGGACAATCAGTAGTTATGTACAAGAATCTCAGGCTAAATAATACCTGAAAGATCAATCCAAACCAATCAATATAGAAATAACATAAACATTACAAAACATTACAGATGTGTGATTTGGACTAAACCATGTGAGGAAGAATATGCTTCAGTGGGAATCCACATCCAAAGGAAACTGCAGTCGTGTTCCAATAGTCTTTAATATTCTGACAGCTTATTTGTTATGGACTCATGTGTGTACTGTGAGATGAGATGCATGCACTTTTCACAGGGATCCTCCAACAGAGTGTTGGACTAACGGACTCTCCTATCTCCAAGGAAAGCTCAGAAAATGACAGAACTGGCACCCAAGTCTTTAAATCATCTTTAAACCATTGTTTCTAATAATACTACTCTGAGACGTATTCACCGAGGAGTGACCGTCACCACTTACAGGACACTTTGTCAGGTAGATTTCTAATCAGCCATTCTCATGGCAGCATCTCACTGCATTTAGGCATGTCAACAGGGTTAATATTATTATTTATTTTTGTTGTTTGTACTGGGGGACCATTTCCAAGGCATCCAGTTACAGCTAGAAATATGTTCTCCAAATGCAGTGACACTCGTTTCCTGATGTATTCATTGTCACCTGAATTGTACAGTCTGTTGCAAAAACGCACATTTCAAAGGTCTGTTTTCAATTGCTCTGAATCTTTGAAGCCCTGAGTGCTTCCTGCTTGAATATGACAAAACCAATGAATGGTTTCTCTACGATTACAAACTGTCATGGTCCTGGGTCATTTGACTCAGCATTTTGTGTTTATTATTATTATGATCTTGTGTTCTAGTTCGTTCTGATCATGTTTTTGTGTTTTGATGCATGTCCCTCTGAGTCCAGTCTGTGCATTTCCTGTTTTACTTTGAAGGTCTGTGTCTTATGTCAGTGTGCTCAGTTTTGTGCTCTCCCTGTCTCATCTGTGTAATTAGTGTCAGCCGTGCCTCCCAGCTGTTTCCTCTTAGTCCTGTTCACCTCTTGTATTTAGTGTCTGCGTCGTCCCTCATTCGACTCTGTGTTCTGTTTGCCTGCCTGTTAGTTTATTTGCTTTGTTTAGTTAGTTTTCTGTTCAGTCTGCAATCTCCCAATAAAGCCGGGTGTTTTGAGTTCACATTTGCCTCCGTGAGTCCTGCTCTTGGGTTCACCATTCCCTCCTGCCTTCACACAGCTATGACACAAACTCTGTGATTTTTCTATTCATTTCTGTGTTTTATAGCATGCCTGCCTGTAGCCGAGGTCTGAGCTGCAGGCGGTGCCAGCACTCACACTCTTCTATTCTGAACTCATGCTTGTGTTGTACAGGCAGTGTACTGTTTAGCATTAACCCTACAAACTGAATGGAACATATGTTACTCTAAAGCTTTGATGATGCCTTTTAGGAAGCGAGGTGTTAGAGCGATATGATGATGCGTGCTCGATCATCCAGGTGAGGAAATCCCAGAACGCTGATTTTGTTCATCTGGACGTCGTCAGTGTCAGAAACATTTCATCACACATCCAAGACTGAGCCTGAGACTCAGCTGGATTCAAGTTTCCCCCCATTATACACAATAAACTAGCACTATTTACTTAATAATGAACAATGGCTTCAATTTCATAATGATTGGTAGGTAAACTGTCACCATTGAAACTGCCATCTTCAGACGAACAGAATCGGTTTTCTGGCACTGTGATACATGCAGTATACATGCAGTATACAAGCAGTATACATGCAGTATACAAGCAGTATACATGCAGTATACAAGCAGTATACATGCAGTATACAAGCAGTATACATGCAGTATACAAGCAGTATACATGCAGTATACAAGCAGTATACAAGCATCATACATGCAGTATACAAGCAGTATACAAGCAGTATACATGCAGTATACAAGCAGTATACAAGCAGTATACATGCAGTATACATGCAGTATACAAGCAGTATACATGCAGTATACAAGCAGTATACATGCAGTATACAAGCAGTATACATGCAGTATACAAGCAGTATACATGCAGTATACAAGCAGTATACAAGCAGTATACATGCAGTATACATGCAGTATACAAGCAGTATACAAGCATCATACATGCAGTATACAAGCAGTATACATGCAGTATACATGCAGTATACAAGCAGTATACAAGCAGTATACATGCAGTATACATGCAGTATACAAGCAGTATACATGCAGTATACAAGCAGTATACAAGCAGTATACATGCAGTATACATGCAGTATACAAGCAGTATACAAGCAGTATACATGCAGTATACAAGCAGTATACATGCAGTATACATGCAGTATACATGCAGTATACAAGCAGTATATTTTGGTCTTGTGCACGTGTATAAAAGTGTGCTGCAAAGGTGCACAACTAGAGCAAACTCATTCGTATCCATGGATACACAAAAGACCCAACAATGCAAATGGAAACAAGCAGGGCCAAAATGAGTCTTTGAATGTGGAGTTTGTCTTTATGCAGACTAACGATAGGACTGATAAACCTTGTAAGTCTTCTGTTTTGGTTGTGGTGATGAACACATGCTTTGCACCAAATAAAACTTAAATACGTGAGAAAGAAAGCACAGAGAGCTCATTGCTGCTCCTTTTTGTATAGATCAGTTTAACATTTTCACTTTGCATCATTGGCACACTGCTTGATAGACTAGAAACGATTCTGTCCTGCTTTTAATGTGGAAGCATAGAAAACAGGCCACATGTTTAACTCGTTCCAGGCCTAATAAAACCATAACATAAAGTCATTTTGCTCAGATGGGAGGTTGAAATTTCATGTAATTTCAGCCCTAATTACTATTGCACAGATTTCGATTGCAAATGACATTCCTATGTTTTGGGTTAGTGGGGGCAACATGAGCAAGCATTTGGTGGTCTGGCCTTAGCCCGCGGGGCCCAGCCATGCTCAGCCCGAACGAGCCACATGGTTGTACCCCTTCACACAGGAGGGGCTGCAGGGGACCAGTGCGCTGTGGACCAGGCAGCAGCTGAAGGTGGACGTATTGGTGGTCCAACCCCCAGTTGCTGAAACTGGTTTTAGATATATGTGCCGTCCACTTTTTGGTGGGAGAGCGCCCAAACTGGTGTTTGAGGGCGAGAGACACTGGTCCCACCTGATGACTCGACTGTCTTACTGGTGTTGAGGTTTACATTTATAATCTTAAATGCTTATATGCTGATTATATTGCTTTATATAAGAAAGGCCTAACTCTGAGTACACTCTGTGCCAAAAGTGCTGACAGGAGACTGCATGCTTTTGCAGAAGCGTGGTAACTGCAGTAGAAAGTGAAACCAACTAGGCTGTTTGATCGAAACGTAAAGTGTGGTGTGACGTAGAGAGCAAGTGTATAAATACCTAGGCTTCCGTTTGTGCTTCAGACCTGGGGTTGTGTGTTTTGTGTTCAGGACCACTTCTGAGCTGTGTCTTTTTGGCCGTAAAGAATACAAAAGAACCGAATTTAATACTGGGAAACTTTAACACTAATGTGGAGGGGATGTGACTGCAGGGACTGACATGCTCAGCCGTGAAGCAGAGTGTTTTCTATCCAACATCCAAGATTCACCCTGACTTTCCCAACTTTCTGTTGCAGTGTTGCATGGCTGACACGCATCTGCAACACTGCAAGGACACTGCCTCTGGACTGGCTGACCCTCTTCAAGAGGGTGTACCAGAGAGTGTGTTGCAACTTTTGGGCCTCAAGCTTCTCAGCCCCCTGGGAGGATGTATGCCAGAGAGCTGGAGAGGATCTATTAGTCAAACCTCAGATTCGAAAAGGAAAGGAGCCATTTCAGGCATCTAACCAGGATGCTTCCTGAGCACATCCTAGGTGAGATTTGCTGGGCATGTCCCACCAGGATGAGGCCGGGGAGCAAACCCAGGTCAGACTGGAGCAATTACATCTCCTGGCTGGCTTTTGAACATCTTGGTGTCCCCCAGAGGAGCTAGAAAAGATGGTGGAGAGAGGGAGGTCTGGGCTCTGTCTAGACTGTTGCCCCCGTGACCTAGATACGTGACAGAAAATGTACGGATTGATGGATAATAAATCTGAAGAAGCTGATTAGTACAACACAATTCTCAGAGAAGAAGCAAAAATAAAGGGAAATGTGAAGACTCAAAAGAAACGAGTTGGTGTGCGTTTGAATCGTTTTTGAAAAGTTGTGTAATAATTACCTGGTGATGCTATAAAGAAAACAACATAAGGGAAAATGTTATGATGCCAGTAACAATGTTGCCATCGGAAATCAAACACTGAACATGACTGTGTGCATGTATGAATGAAAACATGCTCGTGGCTTCAGAATAATCTCTTATATCTGTTAATGAGACATACCTTGGCTCATCCCACTGCCCACATTGTCAGAGGGGCTGAAGCCATTCTGTGTGGTCTGGGTGCCCAGGTCCACCATCTGGTGGAGGCGGAGCTTGCGGCAATAGATTGATGCTGCTTCAGGTTCTAAGGCGATGATCAGCTGCTCAGGGTTTTCCCGGGATACCAGACCAGACTAGACAAGAATATGCACAACACAATGCGCTTCAGCTTTAAAGGACAAGAAAAGGTTTCTTTTGTCTTTTCAGCTTCTTCTACTGTGTCCACATGTAGTATACACTGAGGTACCCCGTGTTTGCTGAATTATTAGTCACAACTGTACCTCACCTTTGACCCTGTGACAGGTGGGATAGGTTACAGCCCCCTGAGAAAATGGGGTTTTCTCTTTTAAGCTACAAGCTCATCAGGTCTCTTATGCTTTGTCACAATTAAAATATTTACAATTAAAACCTTCCTCTTTTTAGTCTGACACTTACACTGTTTCACAATTTAGCGTATATAGAAGTTTTTCTTCTGGTTATTCGTACATCACTACATCACTCATGAAGAGAGCTGCAACAATTAAAAATCCACTATTTGTTTTCACTGATGCCTAATAAACCCTTTATGGACTGGTCACTAGACAAGCATATGGATTTTTAAATAGAAAAACACACCATCAAGAATAAAAGTTTACAAAACAAAAGCCAGAACACAAAGCTGGAACAAACACTCTGTGGAAACGTAACACTCTCTGATTTGCCTTTCATTAGCTTTAGCAGTAAGACCTGTAACAGCGTTAAAGGTTTAGCATAAACACCTCTCTGACAGACTCAGCTAACACCAACTTACAACAATATATTGACCAGAAAAAGAAAATACAGCCACCCACCCCCACTAGGTGATGTAACTGATCAGTGGGGACCAGAGAGAAACAAAGTCATTGGTTTTTTGAAGAAGCAAAAGTTTCCTCCTGATTAATTTGATCATGCAGTAAATTTCTATATAGATTGACACATAAGCAGTTTTTTGGTTTCCAGTTCATCAGAACAGTTTTCTTGGCAATGTATAAGGAAGTAAGGAGTATAAATGATGTATTTGCTTCCATGTCTAGCAAAGACATCATTTTAAATTGAATTCTCTTTCTAGTCCCTAAGAGGCACAGCTGGGTGAGGCTGGGATACCATAACTAAACCATGTGTCTTCACATATTCACTGCCAGAGCATTTGGACAGGCGTGCAGGACCATATAACACGGACACAGCTCGCAGCACAGTTGCTGCAGGCTGCTCACCCACACTTCAGAGAGGGCTGATGTGGTCTGGGACTTGCTGACTCCTTACTGCACCCTAGTTTGTGGTCTGGGGTGGCTCAGTCTCTTCTACGTGGGAGGTGGATCTGCTTGGTGTTGGGTGGTTTTTGGGCACCTGCAGCCCCGTTCATGCTGGGATGGCTGGCCTATGGCAGGGTGGGCTGCCCCTTGCCTCTGGTCTTCTAGGGCTCTTGATCTTTAGCCATGGTGCTTCATCTGGGCCTCCCTCTTCTTAGTCCTGGGGTGGACACGCAGTTGTCATTGTGATGTGTAGCCTCGGATCAGTACTCTATGGTCTCCTGGGTCCTGCGGCTCCTGGTTGTGTTATTGCAGCTTCTCACTCTCACTATAAGGATGTCAAAGACATCTACACAAACACTCACACATGTTTGTTGCACATTCTTTCCAGGTGCTGTTTGCTGTTGTATATATGCAGCCGGTGGCGACTGATTTCACTTTCTTATTAGTGCACCTAACTTGGAGTGGAGCTAAAAAAGCAAATTCATGTATTTATAGATTATTTAATTGATCATCATCACTACCAGAGTACTTCCGTCTCAGACTGCAGTTGTACTTCTGGTTTTTAGGATTTTTAAAATTAGAATGGGAGGCAGAGCCTCCAGTTTCCAGTTTGGATTAGTGAAACAGGCACACACTCAGCTTTAAAGCTTTCCTTTTAGTTAGTGCTGAATGACCACCTTTAGTAATGCTCCAATAGGCTTGGGCTGCTGGCAGGCTTCCCATCATACACCGAGCATTTTTCCTTCACTCACCTTTTTCGACACCACTATATTTAATCATGAGTAAATATTAAACTCTTGCTCTTTTTCCCATAGGCCGCCTTTTGTCCTCACTCTCTCTGCTCTAGTTGTTTTATCCTCACCCCCAGCGGGTGCCTCAGTCTGGTTCTACTGGTGTTTCGTTCTTCTTATAGGGGAGTTTTCCTTCCCACTGTTGTTAAACACTGACTGAGAGACTTAGAGCTTTTTATTGTCATTGTGCAGTTTCTTGCACAGCGAAATTGGGTAGCTGGACCACAAAGGTGCAAAAGTAAGAAGAGAAAACAAAATACAATGAGGGGAAAAAATAATATAAATAAAATAAAAAGGTGGATGGAACATTGTTTGATTATCTCTCTAACAATATGCCAAACTTTAAATACAGAGTTCATTGAGGTGCCTTGTGTTGTGAATCAGGACTATAAGAATAAAACTGAACTGAAAATAAATCTGACTACAGCCGTCCCAAGTTAAATACAATAAAGTTCAATTAACAACTTTTTCTACTCACAGGAAGCAACAGGCCAAGGAATGCAATGAATGCATAATATGGCGATTATACGACGCTGCAATCAAGAGTGAAGAATGTGCTGTGACTAATGCTGCACATTAGCTGTGATACGAAGCAGTGATTAAGAACTGCTGGTGAGGAATGACACGTGCAGTGTAAGCACAGAACAGAAAACTGCAGCTGTTACAAATCACAGTCCACCAAAACAAAGATGAAAGTGATAACGACTGCATCTCACATTTGTGTCGTTGTTCACATTTCCTTTAGTTTTCTTTCCTTACTTCATCTCATGGCTACTTTAAATGTACAAAATCAGCCGCTCTGCTTTGAACAGAAAGTCCAGAGAAGCTGCACTGAAGCAGTTAGAGAAGAAAGCAGTGGCTTTACTGTAACTAATGCTGCCACCAATTAAAAGCAGCTGGAGACGTGGAAAATGTAGGAGCTGAGTGGCACAGTGGAAACCAAATTTGTATTGACCCAAACTTAGTGATCTCCAGCAGGGCAACAACTTTCCCTTCAGCTAACTTTTACTTGGACAGCTGCAGCACATGTGTCCAGCGCATGTACCAGGCGCATTCAGCCATGGTAAATGGACTGATTCTCATACAGCGCTTTTCTACTCTGAGCACTTCACACAACTTACCTCCTTCACTTTTTAATACGCTGTTTCAAATGTCTAACATTTACGTTCCCTGATGGCATCAGAAAAACATAGGAGTAGTACCTTTGCCTGAGATATTTGGCATGCAGACTGGGATCAAACCACTAACCTTCTGGTTAGTAGGTGACCTGCTCTACCACCTGAGCTACAGCCATACAACGGGTTTGGCAGTCAGAGACAAACATGATGCCGTGGTATCAACAAAGACTCTTACAGATCTTGTAAATGTCACCTGAAACAAATTTAATACCAAAAGTCTGCTTTGTAAGAATTTCCATTTAGTGGTTTGAACAGTTAAGACTTGTTTCAACCAAGCAGTTTGTTGTTAAACTTCCATTTTCCTCATCATCTTCAGGGTTTCCAACAATGTATTTCAAGTCTGACTTGAGCTAATTTATCATCTAAGCATAACATTAAGAAGATGTTTTTACAGATGCAAAGCCTGAAACACTGGTTTTATAAAACATGGTCTCAACAATGCATTCAGACGTTGTCCTCTAAATGTGCAGAGGGGTGCAAACAGCAGCATTGTCTCCTACAATTTCAAGAAGTTTTCTCTGAACTGATCTAAGACTGAAATGTAAAAGAGTTTGATTCAATTTAACCTCCTAAGACCTGAACTCTTCCACGGCAGCATTTTTAATTTCTCTTTGATATTTGGGCTGATTGGGGCCCGATGAATGTAAAAACAAAGAATTACCAGATTTTTTTTTTTTTACATTATTTTAGTTTTTATGAAAAATCAGAGCCACATACGAGGATATTTGTTTAAAATTTGATAGAACAGTAGCAGCATAATGTCCTCGTAAGTGGATATCAGGCCCTTGTAGAGCAAAATTGAGTATTTTGGTGTAAATAACCCAAAATGTGACATCCACATAGTACCATTCATATAGTACCAAATCACAACAGCAGTCGCCTCAAAGTGCTTTGAACTGTAATGGTGCGATCCTGCAATAACATAGCAATAAAATGACTCTCTTTGAATAAGCAGTTGGCAACAGTGGGAAGGAAAAACTCTCTTTTAACAGGAAGAAACCTCCAACCAACAAGGAAGAAGCTCCTGGGATCATGAGAAGCCCACTGCAGTTGATTAAAGCACAACTAAGGCAGGGTTCACATCATCCATCAACTGTGTGCTTTGCTTTGAAGCAAAAGATGTTTTCCCAACAAAAATCTCTGCAAGTGCAGGCATTTGTAGATCCTGACTTTGTAGGCAGATTTTCCAGTATCCTCAGGAAATGTTCATGTCCTTTCTGATCGTTGTCTCATGTAGTCGCTGTTGTCCTTGCTCAGTGAAGTAACACTAAAGTATCTACTTATTAAGCCATCATGTATTAATATAAATTGGAGTAATGTGCGATACGTCTTTAAGATCTGAATTCTTAATTCCTTTGCACAAAAAAATCTCAGATTTGATGATATATCTACAAACATCATTTTTCCAGTCTGTATATTTGACACAGGCTGTTACGTCACATAGTTCCCTGTTTGGTGACTTTATATGTGGAGGTCACACCTAAAGAAGCTGGAACCATCTCTATTGTTGGTGCAAAGTCATATCCCAGATATTTGAGCAATTTGGCCTCATTCATCCTGTAGGTTAGAGGTTTTTGTTTCCTTAGTCGTATTTTAAGGGGCAGAGTTACCCATCGAATGAATGCCTTTCTTTGTATTGGTTTATCTACTGCAGAAAGTTCAATGTTCTTTCACTTGGCTTCATAATAAGGCTACAACATACGAGAGGCCAATAAGAGTAGTAAACCCTAACAAAGGCGGAGCCCAGCCCCCCTCTCTCCTCAGGCAGACAGAGAATTTCACCCTCGGTTTCTTGTTATTCCAAATGAATCATGAGATATTTTTAATTCAGTATCCATATTATTGTATCTCTTGCATTATCTGAGCATATTCATTTGAACTGATTTAATTCCATAGGGAGTCTTCTGTAATTGCCTTACTGATACAACTATAATTAGCATCATAGAGCTTGGTTAGTCTCTAGCCAGTTTTCTTCCCAATTATTTAATTTGTAATGATTACCAGCTGACTTGTATTTTGAAAAATATTAATCTCTACAATAGAGAGTAAATGTTCCCCCACAGACTGGTACCGTTCCAGTGGCAGCCCGTCTACGACAGGAGACGCCTTAAATCCATCCTACCTCAGTAGGATCGCTAATAAGAGCTCATCCTACCAATGCCGAGGGACTGAATGCCAATGAGGTTAAAAAGTCATTAATTATGTGTTTGGTGTCCTGCGCTTGTTGGGAGTAAAGGAACCTATAATACTGTTTTCTTTAAATATGATCCAGGTTGTAGCTGTTTGTTTTCATGGATCTTTAATCTCGTGAATATTATTTTCTAAGCTAGCAGTTATGATGCTTTTGGGCCTGCCTCCTAATACGTTGCTTTATAAACCTCATTTCATTTGACCTGTTTGTTGTTTTCTTTTCCTGAGTTCTTGTATACTAGAATGATTTTTCTGAACTATATGCTCTTATTCTAAATCTTTAAGCTTTGCCTTTAACTGTGTTAGCTCTTGATCTCTAAACTTTTTGCAGCGTGCTACAATAGGGAAGGAATAACCTCGCCATTGTCATTTTCCAACAAAGTTGGTCCAGGTACTTTTTTAGTACCAGGTGTGCTGGGGTTTCAAGCAATCCGAGCAGGTACTAAAATGTGACGTAGTTAGACTGCATGCCACTGATTGGCTGGTCAGCCGTGTCACTAGATGAGTCACGAGAGTGTCTCGTTCACAAAAATCAAAAACGGCATTTTTGAAACGCAGCAATGGGAGAAATGGCTACAAAAAAACCGCCGTGGTCCATGAGTCTGAGCAGGTATATTCTTGCCTCAATGTCCACCGTTTTTGTGGCGCTTGTGTCACATATGAATTACATTGGAGGGTCACTCACTCGCTCCTGAGAATCTGCCCCTGGTTGGGTGCCAGGGCGGGGCCTCTGTAACCCTGTCCCAGGTAAACTGGTCCTCTGGTTTTGTCATCCAAGTATTCTGACTGCTCTTAGTCATCCCCTCACACAGGACCTTTTGCCTACCAGGCAAGATGTGAATTTTCTTAGACATCTTCTGTTGGGTTGAAATTGTTAAATGTTGTCATTGTAGTACTTAAATTTGTAAACCTTGTTTTAACCTGTATGTTTACAGATTTTTCTGTTCCTTCCCTACATCTAGGTGGGGGACGCAATAGCTATAGTGTTTAACTGCAGGCACATCCTACGTGAAGGTTCTGCTTTCTTATTAAGTGAGGATGTTTACTTCTTGCCATTTATGACCTCACCTGTGCTTGTGTATGGTTAGACCGTTAGAGGGATTAAGCCATACACAGGGTGAGGGAAGAGGACCCTTTGTGATCAGCAGGAAATCACACAAAAACACCCACATCCACAAACGCATGCTTCTACATGCATACAAACACACACTCAGTGCCTTAGTTTTATGACGCACCACAGGGTTTTTTTTACAATGTGTGTTTGTGAAACTGTGTGTCACAGAATAAAAGGCTGCAGGGAAAGATGGTTCTTTGGAGTGGTCTGAGACCGAGGGCAGAGGCGCTGCAAACAGGCTCCCCTTGCTAGCAAGTTAAAACCGGTTGAACTGTTTGTTTTGCTTTCTTCATGGGTGATAAGTCTCTGAACTAGCGGGCCTGCAGAAGCGCCCCACATAGCAAGGAGGTCTGGCCCAGATCTGGTATCAAGCAGGCACTGCTGGCTGACTTCTGGCATGATAAGACGTATGTCATCCAGATATGGGCCAGGCCTGGCATAGATGGCACTGTCTATGTGATGGCATGCCATATCTGGGCCAATTGTGATTTGGTGTATGTGGCCCAGGCCCATAAAAAACAGGTCGTCCCTGGACCTGGCATCAAGCCGGCACTTCTGACTGACCGGTGTCATGGCAGGGTGTGTGTTAACCAGATGTGGGTCAGGTCTGGCAATGATGGCACTATTTATGTTCCTATTTTCCTATTTTAGTTAGAAGACCCAAATGCCATGTTGCAATACTATACTGCTATGGTAGCCAATGTTTCAAATGCAAGTTTGACAGGTTTGTGAGTGTACACTTTATCCAAAACCTAGTGACGGTTTACTCATCGTTGCCAGTGGGTAGCTGTAGCTCAGGAGGTAGAGCAGGTCACCTACTGATCGGAAGCTTAGTGGTTCAATCCCTGACTCCTCCAGTCTGCATGTCAAGAGTGTGAATGTGCATGAATGTAGTTAGGAAGCACTCTGTTTAGAGAAAATTATGTGACTGGGTGAATGTGGCATGTTGTATAGAGCACTTTGATTAATCTGGGACACTAGAAAAGTGCTATATAAGAGTCAATCCATTCACTGTCTGAACAGAGTTTTGTCATGTTACTTTTGCACTATTATGTTCCGGCACATGTCTTGGTTAAGCTACACATTAGGCTGACATCTGGGGCCAGAGCTGAAACTGGTCTGGGCCAACACAGGGTCAGGGTGTCTGCACACAACTTACACATGGCCCACATACCGCAAAGAATGACGGCCCTTTGGTGGCCCAGATCAGGTTTGCCAGAGGTAATCCACACATGGGCCAGCACAGGACCACCAGCGTGTCTGCAACTGGCCTTGTGCTGGCCCATGTGTGGGCCACATCTGGCAAACCAGATCTGGGCCACCAAAGGGCCGTCATTCTTTGCGGTATGTGGGCCATGTGTAAGCACATTGTTTGGGCCAGATCTGGGCCATACCAATTTTGCTATGTGGGGCAGACCCAACATCTTCTAAGTGAGGTGTTTTTGCCATGTCCAGCTGGCAGGAGGATTTTTATAGATTCGGGACACGTTAGAGTGATTATATCTCTAGAGTGACCTCAGTGTACCCCCAAGAAGAGCTCCAGGAAGTGGCCAAGCAGAGGGAGGTCTGGGTATCTGTGATTAGATTTTAGCCCTTGTGACTGGGAACCCAGATAAGCAGCAGAACATGGATGGATGGATTTACAGGTATGGACACAACGACACTCAACAGTACTTCTACTTAATGTTAAAATCACCACCACATTTGTGGGTGAGTGGGGGAGGAGTCTACCTTGTAAGCAGCTTCCCTCATGAACTGCTTTGCAGGCATTTTCCAGATGGCAGGAACTGTGATCACCCATCTGACATCACTGTTGTCAAACTCGCCGCCTGTCTGATCACTCAGCTCCTGTTGAAAGAATATTTAAACGTGCCACTTAATCCTTATGCATTTCAGGTTTAACTGTGAGTTCATGCCACCAGTCAGAACCTCTGAGCTTAGAAGCAGTCATCTCTCTCTGATTGGTCCACTGTGCATGCTTTATCACTGTAGTACCCTTTAATTTATAATGTCACAAGTTTGTGAAGTGTTTATGAATGGGCTTCAGGCTTCAGGCTAAAGCTCAGTGTGTGCCCAACAGAATTACTAACATATAAAGCTTTGACACTAAAATGCATAAAATTCAGAATGAGAAAATAAAATAGGCCTTAAAGGATTTGCTAATCAATGCATTTTGCTTTGATTTAAATTCTACACATCTCCCAATGTTTGTCAACAGAAGCTTAATCAAAGCAGAAAATATTACTTTGCATGAGTAAGAGAACAGAAAACATGTGTTACCTTCAGTGCTTGTTCCTTAAAGAAAGCCAACGCATAGGCAAAGATGTCCAGAGCTTTGACACGCTTCCCATTAGCTGCATGGAGGTCAGTGTTGATGGACAGGTTCTGATTGCAGAGAGAAGACATCACAGTCAATATTTCACTGCGAGTTTCTTTTCTATTCCCTTTGTGGATTGTCCACACACGTCTACTACCACGCCACGCTGTACAATCTACTCCATACATTCTTAACGACCTCTCATCCATGACCAATTTAGACTTATCAGCAGAGGTGGGACCAAGTCACTGTTTTGCAAGTCTCAAGTAAGTCTCAAGTCTTTACCCTCAAGTCAGAGTCGAGTCTCAAGTCACTGGTGTAAAAGTCCGAGTAAAGTCACAAGTCTGAAACTTTGAATTTCAAGTCCTTTCGAGTCTTTAAAAAAAAAAAAAAACGGAAAAAAGCATGTTGCAGTTATATGCTAAATGTAAATATTAGACCATGTGATTTTTAAATCTGTGTTTTTCTCAACACATGACGAAATAGTGAACTTAGAAATTATACACAAATTGTGAAATTGCACCTCTATAAGATGCAGCTCAATTAAACTTAGCTCCAAGAATAATTTTCACCGACAGTTCTGAGATAAGCTGCATGTTATTCTTGGATGCGCTTGTAGGACCGGCTTTAAAATAGCATGACAAAAATATCATACACATTAAAACCAAACAGTATCATCAACGTAGCCTGGACAACATTTGCTAGTTAGATGAAGTCAGCTATCCCATCGTAGCAAAAGAGAAGCACCACCTACTGTTCTTTATGCAACTTCAACTGTCGGACAAAGTTGGAAGTTGTTCCATCTCTGTCTGTGATTCTCTTCTTGCATGTTTTGCATATTGCATTTCGGTTTTTTGTTGACTACTTCATAGTTTATGTACCTGAAAAAAAATAACTCTTTGCAGCATTTTTGAGCATTTTTTTTTCTTCTTAAAAAAATCTGGTTAATTTGATTGGCTGTGCTACAGCTCACGCACACATATGTACGGAGTGTGGTTTGAATAAATGAATGAATGAACTGAATTAATGGTGCACACTTTCTATATAATATGCATGTTAAATTTTAGATTTGGGGTGAAATATCAAGTCTTTTCAAGTAAACCGGTTCAAGTCCAATTCAAGTCCCAGGTCATTGGTGTAAAAGTCCAAGTCAAGTCACAGTCTTAGAACATTTTTTCAAGTCAAGTCTAAAGTCATAAAATTAATGACTCGAGTCCAAGTCATGTGACTCGAGTCCACACCTCTGCTTATCAGTTATTGTAACATGCATGAGTCACGGGTAAACATCTAAACTTGACAAAAACAGCTGGAGGAAAAATCACCAAGTGTCTGTCTGTGAAGTGACACCAACTATTCTGACACTGAAGGACTCACAGCCATTAGATGCACTCAGTTTCATAATGTATGTAAAAAAAGGTCTCTATCAGATGCAACAGCATGTTTCAAGTAGCCACATATTTAAGCTCACGGTGGGCTGAATGGCAGTGGTCTTTTTTTCGATTTTCAAACTTCACATGGCTCACGTCTGTACCTGTACTTGCTGGAAAAAAAAAATAGAAAGTGAAACATTTTTACATATCTCTATAGAGGGCCTATAACTCAGAAAACTCCTCATCATAATAATATTGTACAAAAAACAAGCTGATTATGAGAGACTCGGAGGGACTCCCTGAATTTCCACGTAATGATCCTTTTACTTCAGTAACTGTTGAACAGAGATGGGCAGTAACGCGTTAATCTGATTACTTTTTCCAGGTAACGAGTAAAGTAAGGGATTACTATTGCAAAAACGGTAATTAGATTACCGTTACTTTCCCGTAGGAACGCTGCGTTACTGTGTCTCATGACAGTGACGTAAGCGAGTGCGCCGTTCGTGACAACAGCTGTGTGCAGATCAACAATGGATCATATATCGAGGGGAGAGAGTATGAGCGTGCAGCGTTTAAAGCGTGGAAGTACTGACCTTACTTTGAGTTTGATTCCATAAAAAGTGACAAAAACATTAGCGTCCATCGTGCGTGGGAAGAAAACTTCTTTTTACAGCGAAAAAACCCCTAAACTTCCAAACAAGCACCGAGTAGCTACGACGTAATGGGAAACTCACAGAGAAACTCGCGGATTCTTCCAGGGTAAACCTCCGCCCACGCCACTCCTGTTTTACAGGTGAAAATAGAGCCAAAGGACCGCTGAGTCCTTGGTTTTATTTATGTTCTGCTGTGTTTTACTTGCATCTATTCGAAAGACTGAGTGTAAACACAAAAAATATTTTATTTTATGTGCTGGAATGTGCAGAAAATAGGTTTAAATGTTAAACTAATTTCTTCCAGTCAGAGAATGTTGCATATAATTAAATGTTTGCTTGATGCATAAAGTTAAAAGATTAAAACTAATAAAACAAGTTTTAAAAAGAGACTTTTCCCTTTGATTACATTTTGTATGATGGATTATGCAGAAAAAGTAGAATTGGGCTGAAAGATCTATCGCTTTATCACCTCTTCAGGTTGTAAATCGTGTTTTTAAAAAGTAACTAAGTAACTAAGTAATTAATTACTTTTGAAAATAAGTAATCAGTAAAGTAACGGGATTACTTTTGGGGGGAAGTAATCGGTAATTAGTTACTGATTACTTTTTTCAAGTAACTTGACCAACACTGCTGTTGACTGTGGTAGAAAAGTGTGTTGTAATTATGAGCAGTAACGGGCTCTGAGCCAAAGGCCATCGGCAGAAATACAGAGCACAGAAAACATATTTGCCCCTGGTTATTTCTTTATTTTTGCATTTCTCACACTATGTTAGACACGTTAGCCGTTGATGTTAACGCAATTTAGTATCCAGTATACAGAACTGTTTTCTGTGAAAAACAAAGTGAAGGTGCTCCCAACTAATTTGAACCTTTGGCTTCTATAATATGTGGTTCTATAGGGCTTTGGAGTTGACGTAAAGCCGCAATGCATTGTGGGAGAGCGGCACTATTTTAGCAGGGCACGAATCACAACAAACACAGATTTCAGCACAAGACCCCTGCTTGGTTTCGCTGGCGTGCAGGGAGAGTCGCAGCTTCAGTGATGCATGCTGTACTTGCTACAAGTTTGGACACACCAGTGTTGTGAATCGTGTGTGTAACCTCGAAAAGTCTGTGTCTACTGTGCAAACAAGATGGGGCGTTACACATGAAGAGGACGCACGAAAGGCCTACACCGAGACAATGGCAGCAAAGTTTATGCGGTTTTTTAGTGAACACAAATTTTCCAGAACTCGGAGCATCTCCAGACGGACTCACAATGTGTGACTGTTGTGGGAAGATGTATCTGGATTTTAACTGTCCTTTTAAACACTGAACGGACAGCATAAAGCAGGCATTGGCTGCACAGGACAGACTTCTGCCTTCGGCCACAAAGAGAGTTTGCTGTGATACGCATCTTCCCTGATGTGGATTTCTGGGAACCGCGTTTGAAGAAAGCACAAGACTTCTTCCAAAAGGTGTGTCCTCCTGAACTATCCATCCATCCATCCATCCATCTTCATCCGCTTATCCGAAGTCGGGTCGCGGGGGTAGCAGCCTAAGCAAAGAGGTCCAGACCTCCCTCTCCCCAGCCACCTCCTCCAGCTTGTCCGGGGGAATACCAAGGCGTTCCCAGGCCAGCCGAGAGATATAATCTCTCCAGCGTGTCCTGGGTCTGCCCCGGGGCCTCCTCCCGGTGGGACATGCCTGGAACACCTCGCCCAGGAGGCGCCCAGGGGGCATCCTTGCCAGATGCCCGAACCACCTCAGCTGGCTCCTTTCGATGTGGAGCAGCAGCTGCTCTACTCTGAGCCCCTCCCGGATGGCCGAACTTCTCACCCTATCTCTAAGGGAGAGGCCAGCCACCCTTCGGAGGAAGCTCATTTCCGCCGCTTGTATCCGCGATCTCGTTCTTTCGGTCACTACCCACAGCTCGTGGCCATAGGTGAGGGTAGGGACGTAGATCGACCGGTAAATTGAGAGCTTCGCTTTTACACTCAGCTCCCTCTTCACCACGACTGACCGGTGCAGCGTCCGCATTACTGCAGCCGCAGCCCCAATCCGTCTGTCGATCTCCGGCTCCCTTCTCCCATCACTCGCGAACAAGACCCCGAGATACTTGAACTCCTCCACTTGGGGCAGGAACTCATCCCCGACCCGGAGTGGGCACTCCACCCTTTTCCGGCTGAGAACCATGGCCTCAGATTTGGAGGTGCTGATCCTCATTCCCGCTGCGTCACACTCGGCTGCGAACCGTTCCAGTGCGAGCTGGAGGCCCTCACCCGATGAAGCCAACAGAACCCACATCATCCGCAAAAATCAGAGATGAGATTCTGAGGCCACCAAAGCGAAAGCCCTCCGCCACTTGGCTGCGCCTAGAAATCCTGTCCATGAAAATTATGAACAGAACCGGAGACAAAGGGCAGCCCTGGCGGAGCCCATCACCCACCGGGAACGAGTCCGACTTATTGCCGGCAATGCGAACCAAGCTCTTGCAACGGTTGTATAGGGATTGAATGGCCCGTAGCAATGGGCCAGACACCCCATACTCCCGCAACACCTCCCACAGGACACCCCGAGGGACACGGTCGAATGCCTTCTCCAGGTCCACAAAACACATGTAGACTGGTTGGGCAAACTCCCATGCACCCTCAAGTATCCTCGAGAGGATAAAGAGCTGGTCCAGTGTTCCGCGACCAGGACGAAAACCGCATTGTTCCTCCTGTATCCGAGGTTCGACTAGCGGACGAACTCTCCTCTCCAGCACCCTGGCATAGACTTTCCCAGGGAGGCTGAGGAGTGTGATCCCCCTGTAGTTGGAACACACCCTCCGGTCCCCCTTCTTAAAGATGGGGACCACCACCCCGGTCTGCCAGTCCACAGGCACTGCCCCTGATCTCCACGCAACATTGCAGAGACGTGTCAACCAAGACAGCCCTACAACGTCCAGCGCCTTCAGGAACTCGGGGCGGACCTCATCAACACCAGGGGCTCTGCCACCAAGGAGTTGTTTAACTGCCTCAGTGACCTCGCCCCCAGAAATTGGCGGGTCATACCCCTCATCCCCAGACTCTGCTTCCTCCTCGGAAGACGTGTCAGTGGGATTAAGGAGGTCCTCGAAGTATTCCTTCCACCGCCCGACAATTTTCTCAGTCGACGTCAACAGCGCTCCGCCAGCACTATACACAGCGCAGGTAGAGCACCGCTTTCCCCTCCTGAGACGCCTGACGGTTTGCCAGAATCTCTTCGAGGCAGTCCGAAAGTCCTCCTGAACTAGTGGGAAAATATTTCTCAAAAGAAGGGCTGCTCTAAATAACTAACAGTGTTTTATTTTGTGGGTCACGACTGATGCCAGCTGTGCGTAGCCATGTTAATAGTTTGCATTTCATGTGTATGTACTTACTAAGTACATCTGAACAAGTCTTGAATAAAAAACCAAAAAACATACAGCGGGGAAAATAAGTATTTGACACATCAGCATTTTCATCAGTAAGGGGATTTCTAAGTGGACTATTGACACAACATTTCCACCAGATGTTGCCATCAAGCCAAATATTGAATTCATACAAACAAATCAGAACATTGAAGTATACAAGTTGGATCATATTAAATAAAGTGCAATGACACAGGGAATAAGTATTGAACACACTTTATTTAATACTTTGTAGAAAAGCCTTTGTTGGTGATTACAGCTTCTAGACGCCTCTTGTATGGATAGACCAGTCGTCTGCATTGCTCAGGAGTGATTCTGGCCCATTCTTCCACACAAACGGTCTTTAAATCTTGAAGGTTCCTTGGGCCTCTTTTATGAACTTTAATCTTCAGTTCTCTCCATAGATTTTCTATGGGATTTAGGTCAGGTGATTGACTGGGCCATTCAAGCAACTTGATTTTCTTTCTTTGAAACCACTTCATTGTTACCTTGGCCTTGTGTTTGGGATCATTGTCTTGCTGAAATGTCCACCCTCTTTTCATTTTTAGCTTCCTGGTAGATGGCAGCAGATTTTTATCCAGAATGTCCCGGTACATCTCTCCATTCATCCTGCCTTCAATAATATGAAGTCTGCCAGTACCCCTTGCTGAAAAGCAGCCCCAAACCATGATGCTACCACCCCCAAACTTAACTGTTGGTATGGTGTTCTTGGGGTGGTGAGCAGTGCCATTCCTTCTCCAAACATGGTGTGTAGAATGGCTGCCAAAAAGTTCAATTTTGCTTTCATCTGACCATACTATAGTCTCCCAATAATCCACAGGCTTCTCCAAATGCTGTTGCGCAAATTTTAACCGAGCCTTGACATGCTTTTTGTTCAGCAATGGAGTCTTGCGTGGTGAGCGTGCATGGATGCCATGGCGGTTCAGTGCATTGCTTATAGTTTTCTTTGAAACAACAGTACCTGCTGATGCAAGGTCTTCCTGAAGTTCTGTCCGAGTGGTTCTTGGCTCTTGGAGAACTCTCCTGATTATTCTTTGGACTCCTCGGACAGGGATCTTGCGTGGAGCACCTGATCGTGGCAGGTTTATGGTGAACTGATGCTCCTTCCATTTCCGGATAATGGCCCCCACAGTGCTCACAGGAACATTCAGCATTCTGGAAATGCACCTATAACCATTCCCATCACAATGCTTTTCAACGATAAGATTACGAAGATCTTGGGAGAGTTCTTTGCTTTTACCCATCATGAAGTCTTTCCTGTGTGCCTTCTGGGTAATGAGGAGCCTTTATAGGCCATCAATTAGGACTAAAGCAGCTGATATCAATTAGTACTGATAGGGGACAGGATTTCTCTATCAATACTGACAGATTTCAGGTGATCTCCTGGCTTTCTATGTCATTTTGCCCCTTGTTATCTTCATGTATTCAATACTTATTCCCTGTGTCATTTCACTTTATTTATTATGGTTTAACTTGTATACTTCAATGTTCTGATTTGTTTGTATGAATTCAATATTTGGCTTGATGGCAACATCTGGTGGAAATGTTGTGTCAATAGTCCACTTAGAAATCCCCTTACTGATGAAAATGCTGATGTGTCAAATACTTATTTTCCCCGCTGTATGTCCTTTCCGTTTTATTGAAAACACTTCATAGAAAGTTACATGGGTTACAATGAACTGTACAAACAACACAGCATTTTTAAGAATATTTAACAAGAGCAAGTTTCATTTCACCGAGGTTTGACAACCACACTTGGGCACATATTTACCAAAATGCAGCAAATCTTAACTATCTTATCCAGCAGTACACCAACAGAGATCTATGGTAGAGAACTCCATATCAGCTCGTCTCACCGCTGCTATCCAGGCCTGACGTCTTCTTTTGGTAATATCCGATACATGTGATGCCTGACGTTGCTTCTAGAAGGGGAAACGATAAAAAGAGAGCCCATTTTCCAGCTTATTCCCTTCCCGATTGTGCGATCTAACACTACAACCAACAACACGCCAAGTACGAACCATGGCTCACATTATCCGTGTGCTTTCACCCTTTGTTTGGCATGCTCAAATGGCCCCTTGACCAAAACTCTTTTCTAGTGTTTGCCAATTCCCACAGGTAATTCATAAGAAACTACAGCCAAGTCGCCGCTCCGCTCCCTTGGTTCGCTTCACCCAAGGTACCGTTCACCTGGTCCTCCCACCACCTGGTTGGTGTAGGGGCATACTGTCTCACAGGTCTGATCCCCAAGGCAAACTCCAGCCGAGCGCCTTTTTCTCCCACCGCAGAACAAAATTATGATGTGGGAAATATCGATTGGGATGGATGTGCAGAGTGGGCCCGATGGATAACCGCTGTTATCCATCGGGCCCATTGGGTTATCCAAGGTTCGTGTGCCACCCAGGAGTGAGAAGGACAATAACTTTTCTCAGACAACATTTCTGGTGGCCATCCCTAAACAAAGATGTGAGAGAGTCTGTTGCCATTTGTCCTGCCTGCGCCTGTAACAAGTCCTCCACCAAGCACCTCAGGCCTACTCCACCCATTAACCACACCAATCCAGGGCGCATGCGCACGCAGCGACCGGCAGTGAGCGAGAGCTTGGCATCCTAAGTTTTTAAGTTCGTATCGTTTCTTTTCGTTTCTATCGCTGGCATGTGTTTTGGTTGAAGGAAGTGACAGTTTTCTTACAAAGTGACGCTCCACAACAGTGAGAACGTCATGGATTCTTTTTTCTTCACTGTGGTTGGATTTCTACTGTGCTGGCTTGTTTCCGATGATGTGGGCGAGGCCGTGAGTCAGCTGAGGATTGTTTACTCCCGCGACGAGCTGTTACAACTTAACTTACCGTATGATGGTAAGGACCTCACCTCATGTATGCCGGATTTTATACATAGAGACTCTAACAGAACGAGTGAGAAGAGGAAGAGGAAAAGAGGGAGACGTGGAGGTGTTAAATTGCGTCTGAGGAGACAACAGGTCAGTCGGTTTCCCCTGCCGTCTGTTATCCTTGGAAATGTTCAGTCTCTTAGGGACAAGCTGGATGAACTCCAGGGAAACGTCAGGTTCCAGAAAGACTTCAGGGACAGCTGAGTGATGGCTTTTTCCGAGACATGTCCGACGGAGCTGGACCAGGACGCCGATTTTTCAATTGACGGTTTTGGAGCTCCCTTTCGCCAGGATCGGGATGCACGGGTAACAGGGAAATCTCAAGGAGGGGGAGTATGCTTGTATGTGAACAAACGTTACTGTAGCGCTGTGACTGTTAGAGAGTGTATTTGTACACCAGATGTTGAACTTTTATCCGTGTCGCTGCGCCCTTTTTATCTCCCTCGTGAGTTTCCACAACTTTTTATTACCATAGCTTACATTCAGGGCTCACCCCGCCTCCACCTGCAGCATCATTTCAGACGTAGTGCAGAAGCTGCAGGCGCTTTCTCCTGATGCACCAAACTTTATAATGGGGGACTTTAACCATGTCTCTCTTAAATCAACTTTGGGCAATCTGTATCAATATGTATCCTGTCCTACCAGACGGGATAAAATATTGGACCTTTGTTACAGATCGGTGAAGAATGCTTATAAATCCCTCCCGCTTCCTCCTCTGGGATCTTCTGACCATAACTGTGTGCATCTTCTGCCCATCTATAAAACGGTCTTAAAACGAGAGAAGACAAAGACTAAGGATGTTGACATATGGTCAGAAGAATCTGTGCTTACCTTGCAGGAATGTTTTAAGTGTACAGATTGGGAAGTTTTTATTCAGTCTTGTGGAGATGATCTCGACGCTTTGGTGGATGTTACTAGCTCTTGTGCAGTATTTTGTAAAGACATGATTATACCCCGTAAGCGCGTTAAAGTCTACCCAATAAGCCATGGGTCACTAAAAGCGTCAAATCCTGTTTAAGGAAAAAGAGACAGGCCTTTAAAGAGGGGGCTGTTACCGATTTTCAGACAGCCACCAACTGAAAATCGAGATCTTGAAAGCAAAACAGAGCTACAAAAACCTTCTTGAAAGCAAATGTGCTGCAAAAAATTTTGGGTCTGCCTGGACTTGTATGAAAACCATAGCAGGGTTTCAAAATCCCCAGAGCAGCAGTCAGATCATTTTAGATGGTTTTAATTCAGACAGAGATTTGCAAACGCTTTAAACATGTTTTATGCTCGTTTTAGTTCTTCTGATTTCAGCGAGGATATTTTGGAACTGAAACAGAAACTGAGAGATACTCAGCACTTTATCATTGAACTCAGCGATGTCAAAAAGGCCTTTCATACAGTCAGTGTGAACAAGAGCCAGGGTCCTGATAATATTAGTGGCCGCCTAATTAAATCTTGTGCTGATGAACTCAGTCCTATATTTCAGGTTATTTTTAACAAATCCTTGCAAATACAACATGTGCCCTCTCTTTGGAAAGAAGCAGTCGTGGTTCCTGTCCCTAAATCTAAACGACTTCAGGCCTGTTGCCCTCGCTTCAGTTGTCATGAAAGTCTTTGAAAAAATCATCAGAAATGTGATTATGAAAGAGACTGAAGGTCAGCTGGATCCAATGCAGTTTGCATACAGGCCCAACAGAGGAGTGGAGGATGCACTTTTGACTTTACTAAATCTAATTCTTAAACATGTAGAGAGTAAAGGGACTTTTGCAAGACTTCTTTTCATTGATTTTTCTTCGGCTTTTAATACAACACAGCCCCATATTTTAATTAAAAGACCCAGTGTTCTCCTCCACAGGTTCTCCTCAAGGCTGCGTCTTATCGCCCTTATTATTCACTTGTCTATACAAACATGTGTCGGGGCAGACATGAAAACAGGGCCATCATTAAATATGCAGATGACTCTGTTATTGTCAGCTTACTGAAAGAGGGTGAAACTAACCACGGTCCAGTCATTGATGACTTTGTTCAGTGGTGGGAGGAGTCTTATCTCCAGCTGAACATATCTAAAACAAAAGATATGGTTGTTGATTTTAGGAAACAACAAAATGGGCACGCAGTCACTTTAATTAAAGGTCAGAAAATAGAGCAAGTACAATCATATAAATATCTTGGGACCATAATCAATGAAAAACTGAACTTTGATCAAAATTGCAAATCAGTTTGTAAAAAGTGTCACCAGCACCTTTATTGTCTTAGGAAACTTGCTCATTTCCACATTGACCAAAACATTTTAACTTCGTTCTTTTATTGAGTCTGTTTTATCCTTTTGTTTGGTGGCATGGTTCGGTCAGACCTCTGTCACAGAGAAAAACTCTGAATCAGATAGTGAGATGGTCCAGTCGTCTGTTAGGAGAGCCACAGTCTTGTTTAGCCTCCCTGTACTCTGAGCAGGTACAGAGGATGGCTTTATCAATCCTTAAAAATGGTTCCCATCCTCTAAGGGGTGAATTTCAGCTTCTTTCCTCAGGACGGAGGTTTCTATTTCCGAGATGCAGGACACAGCGTTATAAAAACAGCTTTGTCCCTGTTGCTGTCACTGAACTAAATAAGAACTGTTTTTGATTCGAAATATTAAATTACTATATGTGCCACAGGGAGGTTTATATCTTTATTAGGTATGTGTGTTTTTGAAGGGATGCCAAATGCTGTCATTTTTTCTGTAAAGCAAATTTAGCTATGGGTATGAATAAAGTTACCTTGACACCACACTACCCTTGGTCACACATAGGCTTAGATTTCTTCACCGTCTCCCTGCCTCTTCGGGGAGGAATGTCATTCTCACCATCGTAGAGAGGTTCTCTAAATCAGCACAGTTCATTGCACTAGAAAAATTGCCCACTGCCATAGAAAATGCTCAGCTATTAGTCGATCGTGTTTTCAGACTCCACGGCATCTCTCAGGAAATAGTTTCAGATCGAGGTCCCCGATTCACTTCACAAGTTTGGAAAGCATTCTGCACAGCTCGAGGCGCCAGAGTCAATCTGAGCTCTGGGTACCACCCACAAACCAACAGCCAAACAGAAAGGCTAAATCAGGAACTAGACTCAACACTCCACTGCGTGCTGTCACATAACCCCTTGTCCTGGTCCACCCTGTTATCATGGATTGAGTACACACATAATTCACTTACCACTTCTGCTACTGGTCTGATCCTGTAATAAATGCATGAACTAGTTTTTCAGCGTCACTCTGAGACAGGATATTTCTAACTTTAGAGATGTTGCACAAATGGAAGAACGCAGTCTTACATATTTGTTTAATATGTGCGTTGAAGGACATGTCCTGGTCAGAAATGACTCCAAGGTTCCTCACAGCGTTACTGGAGGCCAAGGTAATGCCATCCAGAATCAGGTACTTCTGATTAGAGACCTTAGTTTTCACAGGAGCTACAGTATCCAGAGTCGTACGTAGTGAGGAGGTGAAATTATTAACAAGATGATCGACCTCTGTTGGGGTAGCGTTCAGATAGCTGCTCTGCTCTGTGTTGGTACAGGGCATTGAAGATGATAACAGTGGGTGGATTATATTCTTAAACTTAGTTACAGCGCTTTCAGAAAGACATCTACTGTGATAAAGTCTACTCCCCACTGCTGTGTAATCAATTATTGTAAATGTAAATGTTATCAGGAAATGATCAGACAGGAGAGGGTTTTCAGGAAACACTGTTAAATGTTCAGTTTCTATGCCATATGTTAAAACAAGATCTAGAGTGTGATTAAAGTGGTGGGTGGGTTCTTTTACAGTTTGAGTCTAGTAACAGGTTAAATGCCATGTTGAGGCTGTCATTCTTAGCATCTACATGGATGTATGGATGGATTCAGAATTTGGATTTCGTCCACTATCACTGCCTTTCACCTGCCCAACGTTTGCTTCGGAGCTCTGGATTTGCAGCTCGGACCATTCCTGCTACAAAACCACTCACTCGGGTTAACGACTCCTCCTCCCAATGGGAAAAATGCCTATATGGGGTTTGGTTGAAAGGGCAGCTGCCTACACAGAGAAGCCCAGACCTCCCTCTCCCCAGCCTATACAGGGGAACACTGTTGCATTCGGACATCTTCGGACACCTGTTGGGACATCTCGCCCACTGGGTGCTCAGGTGGCATTCTTATGAGATGCCCAAACCACCTCAACTGGTTCCTTTTGATGTGGAGGAGTAGCAGTTTTGCTCTAAGGAATCCATCGACCCTCTGGAGAAAGCCATTTCCACCACTTGTATCCACAATCTCATCCGTTCCGTCACTACTCAAAACTAATGACCACAGGTGAGGGTAAGGCTTAGGGGCAACAACTCATCACCGATCGGGAATGGGCACACCAACCTTTTCTTGCTAAGGACCCATAGCTTCTGAAGGGGCTGATTCTCATTCCTACCATTTCACACTCCACTATGAACCAGTGCAAGCTAGAACACATCACCTATAAAAATCATATGCCTATGGTGTCAATTTCAAAATGTTACATTGCCTTGCTCTTGAGATATGCCTTTCACAAACTTGGGTGTCCACACTGAACGCCCTCCTTTTACACCTGAGCAGTAAAAACTGCATTTTGTATTTACTTGGTTCATCTTTGTCTGATATTAAGATTTGTTCGATTAGCTTGCCCGAACAGCAGGACCGTCACATTTTCCATCAGATGAGTCACTGAGTGGTGACGACGGAGTGTGCCTGTGCTGATCCCGCCTGGAAGAAGAGTGACCTAACGAGCTGCTATACTCATGATGTAATGTGTGTATATGCTATGTGTTGGGCAAAATACTGAACAATGAATGACTCTGAATTCCTCTGTTTTGTATATTAGTGTGTGATTTTAAGTAGTATGTATAGAATAATGCTAATGACTGGCTATCCTTACTGTGAAGCAGTATGAGTGGTCAGAAAGACTAGAAAGTGAAATTTAATGTCAGTGTTCTTACTGCAGTGGTGTGGAGCTTCATTTTGAATTTTTCAAGGTAAAGCCAGTGTTTGGATTCGCTGGGGTCCAGGTCGTGATAGAAGTCACGAGCCGCATAACCAAAACTGTGGAACTTCCTGTCTGGAGTGAGAAGGATGGTGGTCGGTGTCTTCTGATTGGATACGCCTGGGTCCCCACCCTCCCAACGCCTGGAAAAAAACGACAGTTATCAATATATGTGCAGTAAATCTGCTTTTAAGTGAATACAGCAGCTAAACTTGTTAACGATTGTCACAGATGTTGGGTAAGGACTGATTATTCAGGAAGAATTAAGCATCATTCCACAACTCACGGCAAACTTGTAAATAAACCTTTAAATCGTTCTTTGAGTTCTCTGAGGCCTTATGAACCCACTGGCTGGCTCACACCCCAGCACGTATGGACAAACAGAGGACTTCTATTATTAGGGCCCTATTGTTCCTGCGCCTCTAAACCTTAAAGTGTGAAGGCCCTGTAGTAATCACTGTTTTATTTTCTGTCTTTCACTGCCTTTTTGAAGGATTTAACATACTGACAAACTCATTAAAATTTGCACATGCCTCACACCTGTTCAAAGTTTTTTTTATTATAAATTACGATCTTGCCATAACCAGCCACTGTACTTTTGGGATTTTATCGGCTTCATATTTGGTCAGTCTAAACCACAGCCCCTGAACACATTTCAACTGATTTATTTGACAGAGGGCACAGCGCCACCTAGTGGGAACATGAAATGCCACGTTTTACACTTTGGGGTACAGTTTTGAGGTGGTTGACCCCAGCAACTTGAAATTTGTCCAGGAAAGCCTTAAGGAGTTGGTCTTCGGTCACATGTTTTCGTCAGACTTTTGATGCACTTCTCCTCCAAGGTTGAGCCCATCCACCTCAAAATCACACAAAACAATCAGAATGCGAACACTTATCGTTTCCACAATTGCTTTCTTTAGTATTTTTAGACCTCTTCCCCTGTTTTAGTAAAGCCAGTGACTCTAGTCTCTCCCCTGGACCTGTGATTAATTGTCCTGAGGAAAAGATTAAATAAACCTTGCATTCCTGTGAACCTTCCCATCTCTTCAGTCTGCTTTTGGCTCCGCCTTTTCCCCTTTGGCCTTCGGACATATCCAAGCTAAACGCTTACAGGTGTTTTCATTTTCCTTTATATAATTTGTCTGCAGCGACTGGTTCTACCGGAGGACCAGCAGAATTTGGGCACAAGTACAGATCACACTTTTTAAAATGGCAAATTTCCTGCTGTTTGTAAATGCCAGCAGGCAGTGTTGGAGCAGCTTGGAAAAATAAATGCAATCCCTGGTGACGACGAGTCTAGACAAAGGGCTGTTCAGCTGTTACGGCTCTCGTAATACATGCATACCGTTTTAAACAATACAATAATTATTGAGTCTCTAAGTCAAGGACTTATGGTCATTCCAACACATGTCCTTAAAGTTGAAAAGTGCTCCGTTTTTTTATTTATTTATTTTTAGTTTTCACAAAATGGATTTTATTGGTGTTTTCGTACGATTTTTAAGTGCCAGAAAAAAAATAAATCTTTTGTATCTCTTTGTGTAATAAGCAAAGTTGTGGTTACGACTTCACAGTAGCCTATTTAATCTTTTTTAGCCAGAACACCAACAAAAAGTCTGCCCGTACTCACTCGAGCCTCCCCTCACATGATGGTAATGTCACGTGTGATATAGGATTTCTTCTGTACTGTTTTGTTCGACCGCTGCGTATTCAGTAACACATACTGAATTATGTGGTAAACAAGCTAAAATATGTTTTGTATCTGATTCCCAAAAGTGATCGCTGCTTCCAGTTTACCTCATTAAAGGTCTTCTCTGTTTAATTCAATTAAATTCAACAAACAGCTCTATTCAAATACTAATAGCTTAATACTTAGTAATATTAATTACTTAAAGCAAGAATAACATAATCAAATAAAAACAGAACTTGAACAGAAATCACAGTTTACCCACCCAAGGACAAGATCAGGAAGCCCATAAAAGTTCAAGAGCTGTGGAAAAAATCCTTTCAGGCTAAAAGATGCAGAAGATATTTAACATTTCAAAATGAATTTAATATATCAAAATGTTTTTGCCTTTGTGAATGTTTTATCTGAACTTATAACTGTACAGCTCTCTTATTTCTTTCTTTTTTGGTAATTTTGAGGGACATTCAACACAAACCTTTGTATTAAACTGAAGACATTTCAGGGTGTTGTTGTGGAGTTACGACCCCACCATCATCACAACAAAACTCCTTGTATTGTTACTTTTAATATTTCATTAACACACAATGAAAAGCAAGAATTCATTATGTCTTAGTTTTCCATGGCTTTGCTTCAAAGCTGACAATCCAGTATCCAGAAACATTTATAACTTTCTAATATGAAGTTGTGCTTCTAAAGCTTTTAGTGTCCTAAAAGATGCACGTATAGAATTATTTGAAAATCCTAGGTGACTTCCTGCCTAAGCTGTCACAGTCACAAGATTTTCAGAGAACATAACCTCTGACCTTGACCTTGAGTACAAGACTCACCCGAGACCTGGTAGGGTGTCCCCAAGACAAATTGGTCTTGGGTAAGAAGTTTTCATAGGAAGCTGAAAGTCACTCATCCAAGCGACTTCCAGTGTTGCTCTCTCTCCAGGATGTGTACATCCTTATCACTAAAAGACTGGCCACTGAAGAAGTCACTTTGATGAGTGATGAAACGTTTCTCCCAGATGCACAGAACTGAGCATCAAGACACCTGGTGGTGCGTTGGATCAGGTAGTGGGGGCGAGTCCTGGACAGACCAAGCGTAGCATGCCTAAACGTACAGTGATGGTATCATAAGGAGATCTGGAGCGGTGTCTCTGGACTGACAGACTGGGGTGATAGTTCCTATCTTTGAATAAGGGCCCGGAGTATGTGCTCCAACTCCAGGGGACCGCACTCTAAGCCTCTCTGAGAACAGTCTATGCCAAGGTGCAGAGTTTGTTTGACCTTGGATACAAGAGGAACAATGCAGTTTCCATTCTGGAACGTTGGGCCAGTTCTAAATGATATTTGAGGGGGATTCCCCAACTTGTTTACATGTTTTTTGTTAATATGGAGAAGGCATTCGACAACATCCCCCAGAGTATCCTGGGGGGGTGCTTTGGGAGTATGGGATGGCCAGCACGTTGCTACGATCCCTGTACAATGTTCCCAGTCTTCCCAGTCTGTCTTGTTGAGGAGGGCACAAATAGTTAGCTGTCAATTACAGAGCACAAGCATTCGAGCTTTGTATAGTGACGGAAAGACAGAGATCATGGATACAAGCAGCAAATTTTCTCTGAAGGGTGGCTGGATTCTCCCTTAGAGAGAGAGTGAGGGGCTCAGAGTAGAGCCGCTGCTCCTCCACATGAAAAGGAGCCAGTTCAGGTGGTTTGGGCACCAACATGAAAATCCTAGGTGACTTCCTGTCTAAGTTATCACCTCGAGGTCAGACATGAATATATACATATACATCTGTATATTAGGACTGAGCAGTTACTAGTCAACTAACCAACTAATCGGCACAATTGTTGCCACAGTCCTGGTTCGGTGACCCAGTGTTTTTGGGTTTTGTACTTTTACTTTTCATGTTATTATGAATTATGAGTGTTTGTGTTTTGGTTTCTGTCCTAGTATTTCTAGCTCATAGTTTTGTAGTACTGCTGAGTCCTTGTTTTTAGGTTTTGTTATTTGGTTTCCCAGAGTTACTCTGTGCTCACACTTCTCTGTGTTCCCTCCGTCTGTCCATGGTGTCACTCTGCTTGTGAATCTGTCTGTTAAGTTCAGTGTCTTGTCTGGCTCTGTGAGTTTCCTGTTTTATTCTGAAGGTCTCTGTCTCATGTGAGTGTGTTCGGTAAGTTTCCCCTGTCTCATCAGCTCTGACTTCTCCCAGCTGTGTTGCCCTCCCATCCCTTGATTACTGCTGTGTGTATTTACGCCCTGTGTGTTCTCCAGCCTGTTGCCGGTTCGTCTGCGTTATTTCCCTCCATCAACCCGTGTATCTGCGTGTTCCTATGTTTTTCTCCTCGGGTCTCCAGTTAACGTTTCAGGTTTGTTTTGTTGGTTTTTTCCAGTTTAGGTTTTGCTTAGTTTCCTCCACGCCTTTGCCGTTTCTGTTTGTATCTCCACCTTCAATAAAATTCCCCTGCATCTCAGCTGCCAGCATCTTGGGTCCACACGGCTCATCCCGCGAGCCGTGACAGTACAAACCGACCAGCCCGCCGGAGGACGTTCTGTCCGGCCCGTCGGTCCAGCCTTCAAAAGGGAAGCGGCGATCATGCCGCCGACGCCCTTCGCCTCAGCTAGACCCGGAGACTTCTGAATTGCCGGCTGTGGTGAGTGAAAGAGACGTTAATCGTGGGCTTTCTGACTTTGGGACTATTTACTCCGGGGCCGTGCCCAGCAGCATTCAGCTCAGTCTTCAGCGTCCCTGCTACCTGTAGCTCAATCTCCAGTTCTGTCGCCCTCTCAGCCATCCATTATCTCTATGCAGGGAGAAAATCTCATTCCCACCCAGGGTGTTTCTCACAACTTAGCTGCTTTAGGTACAGTTATTCACTCCAGGGCCTCCCCAGGGGCTAGGTAGCCCCCGGGGAACTGCACGGTGTCAGCGCTGCCTGGGCTGAGGCAGTGCACTGTGCAGCTCCAGTTACCTCTGTGCCTGCCAGAGGTCTCCGCACACAGTCTCACAGATTAAACTCCAACAGGCAAACAAAAGCAATGTTTTTACCTTTATGCTGGATGTTCATCATGAAATGAATCTTTTAAATTATTTGCGCAATCGATTAAACATTAAAAAGTAACTTCAAGTTTATATTCTTCCTTCTTTTGTCTGTTTTGCTGACACTTTTCTGTGTCACATGTCCAATTAGCTACATTTAGTTTTCATTTGCCTGCCAGAACATCTTCCTTCCGCCTTGGTGATAAAAGACTGTTTTTAATTTTTGTTCACAGCCGAACTGATCAAGTTCAGTGCACCACCAGCCCACCATCACATTCCACCTCAGTTTCCACTGCAGTGTCAGCCTACCTCATGGTGTGAATGCACTCTGGTTCCTTAGCAAAGGCGTAAGCATAACCGCTGGATGTGGTGCCAAAGTCAATGGCAACTACGACCACAAAGGACGGTCCTGACGGTACCTGGTCTGTATCATTCTGCTGTGCACAAAGAGGAACAGACAGTTTGATGGTGTTAGGACATATGATGAGTTCAAAACAACCAATCAGTATATGCAAATAAAAAATAATAACATCAAAATGAGTAAATATCTGCAGGATGTTCAGTGTTCACTTTGAATGGCACCATGATGATGGAGACTGCAGGTTTATTTCAGCATTTACTCAGTCTTGGTGTCCTGCTGTTACGTAACATATATGAGTGAAGAGCAGACGGTCTCTACCTAACAGTTTGTAAGGACTTTGCTGTTACTGCTGTAGGATATGTTAAATAGACCATGACCCTCCAATGCCAGGTGTTGTGGCACTCAAGCATGATACAACGGTAATCAGATTACCAGAATGACAAGAAACGTGTCAGATCACACTCGTCCTGTAGGAACAATAATTACAAACATGAACACATGAGTCACCTGAGTGTGTGAAGGAGAGAGAGGTGTAATTCCAGGGTCGCCCATGCTCTTTGCTGGAGAAGGATCAGCCATTGCATCTGTACATGAAGACAGCAAAGGATTTATTATGCAGTCCTACGATGCAGTTCACTTTCTATTGAGTATTTATATAAAGTTACACGCTGTCGTGTCATTTTTAAAGCATGTCTTTATTTGAACATCAGTAGGAAATTTATTCCTTTTACACGTTTTCATTTTATGCGCCTTCTTTTTATGCCGTGCATTTGTGCAGCTGTAAGCTTTTGCTACTGTGCAGTGAACAAGGACTACAGATCTGCAGGTCATCATTTATACATCTATATGCAGTGTTGGGGAGTAACAGAATACATGTACCGGTGTTACGTATGTAAAATACAACATGAGTAACTGTATTCTGTTACAGTTGAAAAGTTACCGTTTAAAAAGGTGCCATTCAGTGCCTGTGTCTCAGTCTCGCGGCCCAGGTCACCTCTACTTGCAGCCCGCATAATGACGTGAAGAAAGATTTTTTGAAAGTATTATTCAAAAAATGATTTAATATGATGGTAATAGGCAGACTGTTCCAGGCATGCTTCCAGGTATGAAGCATGTAAATATAATAATAACCACTGCAGCCAAACAGAGAGCCTGACGAGCCCAGCTGTAAGTAAGCTGTTAAGACTCGACTGTACGCTGTGTTCGTGTTTTCCTCCGAAACAATAAGTTCAGTTGGAGCCTTTCAACGCCTCTCTCTGTCTCTCGCTAGCAAAGTTGACCCAGACAACAAAGTAAAGCTAGTTTTCAGCTACGAGCCAACACGAACCCGACGTATTAGCCAGAGGTCCCTTTACTACGGTTCGGAGCCGCGGACCTGTTTTATATACGAATAGTTTCTACACGAGATCCCTGCAAAAAGTGCAGCCTTACCTAATGTCCACCTACTGTTACTCATTTATATTAAGATTTAAACATCTAGCTGGTGTTGGTGTGGAGAGTAACCTTCAGTAATAGTAATAAATCACAGCAATAGTACATTCATGTGGTTGTAAAAAGCTTGATAATATATTAAGTAATCCAAAGTACTCAGAATAGTTACTCTCACTGAGTAATGTAACAGAATACGTTACAAAATACATTTTGGGGCATGTAATCTGTAATCTGTAATCTGTAGTGGAATACATTTTAAAAGTAACCTTCCCAGCACTGTCTATATGATATAGAGCTAGTTAAATGAACATTTTTATGATACGGGTTCATTTTCTCTCCTGCTCATCTTTTTTATCCCAAACTAAAACATTCAATGTATCTCCTTGTATTTTCTGACCTTTCACATTACCCACAAACGAGCCTCTAAGGCTGAGGCCATACGCACTCTTTTTTAAATGTTACATTGTTGGAGACAACCATTCATTCATCTACAAAAACAACATGCACAGCACGCTTCCTGCATCAGTCGACTCCTGACTCAACCCTGCGATGCAGCCATACTCCTGTTAGGGGACAACTTTTAGATATTATTTTATTTAAAAATGACAGACTTACATTAACTTAGTAATTAGTACTTAATTAAACCTGAAAATAAACTTCCTGTTGGTTAAATAATCAACTGACAGCGACTAATAGCAGGTTTGTCCTGATCTCCATCCAGACGACACCGTAATTCAAAGGACACTGCTAACAGAAGCCTAGCTTAGCCACTGACTTAAATTAGCTGCACACTTTAAGCACAATACTACGATAAACCTAACAAATTGTTATCAAGGCCAGCTGACTAAAGATTTCCATGGTCACACTGACTTTTTTCTTGAACACAAGAAGGCAATAAGGCTCTGAAACTAAGACATGCTGCTTCCATAGTTGGTAAGCACCAAAAAAATGACCCAGAACACCAAAGAAAACCGTGTTCCTGCAGACGCTGCTGACCATGAACTCTGTAAATGGCCCAGAAGTGAAAGGATGCTGCTTTGTGGGTGTCAAACAGCCAAATGACAACATTTTCTGTGTGGAAAGTGCAGAAAATGTCTGTTACACCTGTCTTCAAAACACAATGGCATTTCAGTAGAATAGGAGATTGTCTACCCATTTGCTTCCATCATTTTCATTAGTCTGGCTTAATAACCTTCAGTGAAAGTGTTCTTTGAATGCATACAATAATAATACTCCCCAGACATATTGTAAGTGTCTGGCAGAATTGTCTCACGGCGGGACATCGTGTTATCCATCCTATTTTTCCAGCTCATTCACCCTTTTCTCTTGTCATCCCCTACAGAGTGGATGAGTGGTCTGAAGACCCATAATACACTTTGCCAGGCAATTACAGTGCAGAATTACAGACCACCTGTGGCTAGACTCCATCTAGCCACAGTCCACTCTCCCAAATCACTTTACAACCTGGAGTTTTATTCCCAACAAAGGGTCGAAAAATCTCATCACAATTAGCAAAGTAAAGTAACGGTAATCTTATAATAAATAATATTTCAATCTTTCTGTGCCAGCAGAGTGTTCACTTCTGTTCAATGATTCATTTAATGTCTAAGGCATGTTTACGCTGAAATTCTAATTCTTCCCCTCCAGCATTCATCCGTTCTCTCATCCACGACAATCACACAATAATTTAAGTCATCCTGCGGCAACCCTGTGTCTTCCATACAGTGATAACACTGCTGGGTTTGTCCAACCACGTCATCATTCTTCCCCATTAATCACATTTCTATACTATCTATATGAAAACTATCGATTGAAAATATTTTAGACAAACAAACATGATGGACTGTTAGTGCACATTAAATTAAACTGCATTCAATCCACTAAAAATAATTAAAGTTCATTGAACTTTTTATAGAGTTCAAGTCGCTGAACTTTAATTCACAAATCTATCAATTTTAAGGCAAAATAGAAACTAAGCTTTAAAAACAAAGTGTTATTTATTACATTTACTCTATATGATGTTCAAACCTAAGATTTCATTTTCCAACGTAAAGGTTAAACTATTAGTCATGCCCTTATGTTTCCAAATGATCAAACAAGAAAATGCAAAAAGTAACATTTAATCCTTCATCAACCTGTTAAACAAAGAGACAAAAGCCTGGTAAATTAGTATGAAGAGTCCACACTGAGGGCACGTTGTAGTGGATGACTGGGTCAAACAAGTGACAGGGGACTGAGATCCACAGATTAGAAATGTGTTTTTAATCATTTCAATTTCATTTGGAAAATATTCTTAGTTTCCTCCTGCAGTTTGCTTTGGTGCAACACAGGAAAGCCTGTGGTCAGGGTTAGATCTGTTCATCTGGCAGAAAACCCTCCAGATGACCATGCTTTGTTCAAGCCAACCAATGACAAGGACCAAGAGGGTAATACTACTATAAGGGACTGTAGAGCACATCGAGTTAAGTACAATGCAGGTCGGAGTGTTCCTGCTTTTCTTGCACGCTTTTTAATCTCACTGCCCTTTTTGGTCAAATAAAAGCACAAGCAGAGCAGAGTCTATATCTTTATTGTTCTCAAGGAACACAAGCTAAAGTATTTGTTTGCCATAGAGCACCCCAATGGCTTTTAGGATTGTTAACGATCAGGACATGAATATTATTATGTACATCCAAACATTCCTTTAATGCCAGGCGTTCTGTAAACGAGCTTTCATTGTCACAAGTTTGTTCAGTACATATTTCTGGATTGTGAGAGTTGAGACAGTATGAGCACGATTATCCACCACACAAAGGAAAGACGTTCAGGTTTGGTAAATGAGAAGCTACCAATATGTGCAAGTATCAAATGCATATTTGTCATATTTATCCACACATGCCCCTGAAAAGAAAGCTGCGTGTAACATGGCTTAAAATGTTACTAACTTGTCACAGCTTTGCACTAATGTGCAACACAGTTCCTGCATCACTACCACTGAAACACATTTCCATAAAAACAAGGTGAATAAGGAGAAAACAATATAGCTAAGAAATTTATCAGATGATAGTAAATAAGACAATGAAAACACATCAGATCTCAATGGAAAATAATCATGCTTCACTGCTATGGATGGTGTAATGTGTTAGGAATGTGAAGCATGCCACATCATTTGATGGAAATGATAAGAATCAGGCTACAAAGGGCTGAACTCAAAGATGTTTCAAAAACACTAGAAAAGGCATGCAGCAGGCAAACTTGTCAAACGTTTGTTACAGAAATTCAAAACTCTGATCAATTTTAATGGAGGGATTGGCCGATTACGTCCGAGATGAGATGACTGGATGTGAGGCTCCTGAGACTGAATGAGACAGTAGATCTCACTCTAAAGACATACCAACGAGTTATGTGACGACCTTGAAGGGTCTTTAAACACTTCTGCTTCCAGAGAGCTACAGCTGCACCGCCTCTGGCTTCCTGCTTAAGGAAGCGTTTCACCTCTCTCGAGGTCTCAACTCCACTGACCAAAATCTAGCTTCTCTACATTCTGTTAACCCCGGTCGACCGTTTCATTCCTGTCACTTCACACACACTTCAGATCCCTACCCAATCTGATACCAGACCAGTATCATGTTCACTGGTCCAACCAACATGTCCTACAACTTGGCCATCGAGCTCCCCCATGGAGAGGTATCCCCTCGTGGTCATCTGCTCTCCCTATCCTGCTATAAAAAGCCAGGCCAGGAAAATCTCCATCATGTTTTTCTGTTTCATCCTCAGTTACTTTGACACAAAGGCATCTGCTGTGATGCTCACACCTCTGATGAAGTCTCACAGTGTCAGCTTTGTTTTATACCAAGATAGTTTACACCGAGTTTGTAATTACAGAGAAACAGTCAAAAAAAATTAGAATTAAATATTTATAATTTACAAGCTTCTTTCAGCAGTACATATCCAAGATAAATGTAATATTTCTGCCTGTCTGAGTCAAAACTGAATTGAATTCAATCAAATCGAAATCTTGTTACTCCGAACTGTTGTAGAAATCAGTGATGACACCCAGCACTACAACTGACATCATAATAACATAGCTGAACAGGCACATTCAACATTTAAGATCATATATTTGTCATTGTAGAAAGATACAAAGACATTTTGTTTGGTGACAATTAACCAGCAAAAAGGGATAAACTTCACTTTAAAAAGGCAAAAAACTAATATAAAGATCTAAGAATAAAAAGAGCTATGCACAAACAACAGGAATATTTGCAAACGTTGTGTTGTTGTTATGAGAGTGCAGACATTCTGTTTTTTTACATGACTGCAAGGATTGCAAAGTTGTGCATGTGCCCGTGCACTAAATCAGTCCCAACAGTTTGCTAATAAAGGCCACAGCCATGAGGAGGAAGCTGCTCTTCCCTCTTTCCTGGTTTTAAATGTCCAGTATCTATTCCCCCAAGGTAAAAGTGTAAACAGGTGATGACCAGGTATGTCGACTCTCTGCTGATGAAGCTGGCTTTCTGTTTAAGACGGTCAGCATACACAGTGTGCCATTGTTGGAGTATTGCGCCCTCCCTCTGGTTGCCTCGACCACACGGGTAAGGTGTTTTTTGTTGTCTGCTTAGCAAACCACACTGTAACACACTGAGTGAGATCGGAGTGCGTTACAGTGAGTGAGGAGCTGAGTGACACACTCGGTGTTGCACTCATGAGGGCGTTACAGTGAGTGAGATCCGAGTGCGTTACAGTGAGTGAGAGCCGAGGGCGTTACAGTGAGTGAGATCCGAGTGCGTTACAGTGAGTGAGATCCGAGTGCGTTACAGTGAGTGAGATCCGAGTGCCTTACAGTGAGTGAGATCCAAGGGCGTTACAGTGAGTGAGGAGCTGAGTGACGCACTCGGTGTTACACTGATGAGTGCGTCACAGTGAGTAACACACTCGGTGTTACACTCATGAGTGCGTCACAGTGAGTAACACACTCGGTGTTACACTCATAAGGGCGTTACAGTGAGTGAGATCCGAGTGCGTTACAGTGAGTGAGAGCCGAGTGCATTACAGTGAGTCGAGTCTTGTGCAGACAAAACCATGTATTATCATTAGGGCTGCCACGATTAGTCGACTAGTCATGATTACGTCGACTATTAAAATCATCGACGACTAATTTAATAGTCGATGTGTCATTTGAAGCTTTGTAAGATCCGGACTGAAACAGAAGATGGCAGCACTGCATGTACAAGGATGCCAGCTGCCGTTAAACCCCGCAGAAGAAGAAGCTGTGTCCGGTATCGTAGCTGTGTCCAAATTCAGGAACCGCATCCTCCTGTGGCCGTATGTGTAGGCCGATTACGTTACAGCGACACTGTCCAAATTCGAAGACAGCGACAAATGCAGCCGACAAATGCGCCAGATTTGAAGGATGGGTCGGGTATATACTTCGTGGCCCAACCTATCCCAGAATTCATAGCGCGTCGCTGCTCAGTTTCCAACAATGGCGGCAGCTAGTTAGTTTTAATATTACTCTTATTATTCTTTCTGGGTCACAAAATAAATGTTTAACATATTTTCAGGTGAGAATGTAGCTGTGTAAACCTCAAATATCTGCTCAGTTTATCAAGACACCACATATTCAAAAGCGCTCCGACATTTTCGGAGACGTCTGTTACCCACCAGGTCAATAGCTAGCTGGGGGCAAGGCTCACTAGAGCCCGTGAGAACACCGGACTCCCGGCAAATCATTTTCAAACCCACTGCCGTCTTTCTCTACTCAGGTTAAACATGATATATAAGTCACTTAGATAACTTAAAAATGTTGTTGTTTGGCTTTTTTCAGTATTTTATTTGTTCCTGAGTAAATCGGTTTGGCTGAAACCGAAAACCGAAAAGTGAATAAACTGTCATATTGTCTTTAGTTTTAGTTAGCAACTTAAACACTTAATGCTGTAAGCTAATGATAGTTATATAAGAGCAGATGCTGCTGGTGCAATAAGCTGTATGTTTTACGTCCAATGGATGCATGATCTGGCTTAAAGGAAGAATGTATATTAAAAACCGAATAGGTCCCAGTACAGAGCCCTGAGGAACTCCACACAGCAGCTCTGTATATTCCGACATGATCTGATTTACAGACACACTAAAACTCCTTTCAGTTATATAAGATGAAAACCAGTGTAGAACAGAGCCAGACATCCCAACCAGGTCTCTCAGTCTGTTTATCAGGATGGTATGATTGACTGTATCAAAGGCTGAGGTAAGGTCTAACAAGACTAGGACTGTGTATTCTCCGGAGTTTGCTGACATCATAATATCATTAGTGACTTTCAGTAGTGCTGTCTCAGTGGAATGCAATTTACGGAACCCAGACTGAAAACGGTCATAGATGTTGTGCTTTTCCAAGTATGCTGTAAGGTGGACAGCAACTGCCTTCTCAAAGAGTTTTGACATAAATGTGAGGTTGGAGATACGTCTTAAATGTTGAAGTAGTGTTGGGTCCAGATTGGGTTTTTGAGCCTTGGTTCCACAGTGGCATCTTTAAAAAAGCTGGGGAACACCCCGGTCTGAAGAGAAACATTAAAAAGGTTCACAACCCAAGGACCAATGGTGTCAAAAGCATTGATGAAAAGCATAGTGGGGATAATGTCTGAGGGGCTTGAGGACGGCTTCATTTTGTCTACCAGGGCTGCTATTTCATCATATGTCACAGTTGTAAAAGTCGACCAGGAGTACAAAGGGAGTGCCTCACTCAGAGAACAAGAAAACTTTGGGGAGATTTTAGCATTGATTTCTTTAATCTTATCAACAAAAGATCAGAGGAGTTTATTAGTTTCTACCTTAGAGTGTACATCTAAAGGTACCACATCTGGGAACACAATAGCACTGATTTTGTCAAAAAGAAACTTGGGATTTCTCTTGTTTTTTGATATGATTCTAGAAAAATATTCTGATCTAACAGTTTTCACTGTATCATTTAAGGAGAGCATGAGATCTCGAAGATGGAGCCTGTGTACTTCAAGTTTGGTTTTCTTCCATAGTCGTTCTATTTTGCGGCATATTCTCCTTAAGCTTAAGATAGACTCATTTATCCAAGGGCATGTCTTCTTTTGTAAGGCCGAGCTTGTTTTAATAGGTGCCACTTGATCCAAAATGGATGCGCATTCCCTATTAAAGGACTGAATAAGAGTATTTACATCATTTCCAGTATAAAGTAGAGAATTGTTAAACATAATGAAGAACCTCTCAGCAGTAGTCTCAGTTGTGATGTGTCTATGAGTTTTTAACTTCACAGGTGTTTGTTTAGAGCTAAAATTAAGTTCAACAAAGATACAGTTATGATCACTCAAATGCACATCTTCAACAAACACATTGCCAATGTTGAGGCCCAAGGAAAAGACAAGGTCCAAGGTATGGCCTTTTAAATGGGTTGGACCAGAGACAGGTTGGGCAAAGTTAAAAGAAGAATTAGATATAGATAAAAGTTCAGCTGCAGAGTTAGATGAGGCATCATCAATATGAAAATCCCCAAGAATTAAAACTTTCTCCAGCTTGATAATAGAAGATAAGAAGTTCATAAAAACCTTTAAGAACACAGTAGCAGGGCCAGGAGGGCGATAGACTAAAACACAAGGTGTAGAGCCCACCTTAATTGTTTGCGACTCAAAAGAAGAATAGTTTTCAGTTTGCATGCTTGTAACTCTCCTTAAAGACGACAGCAAGTCCTCCACCACGGCGACCTGAACGGGGGTGCCCAAGTAGGAGCAGTCTGCAGGACGCAGCTCGTTTAGGTGAATAAACTCGCCATCCCTCTGCCATGCTTCAGTGAGAAACAGAAAATCCAGGTTTTTCCTGTGAAGAGCTCATTCAGACAGAATGATTTGTTTGCGATGGAGCGGGCGTTCGGGAGCGCAATCCGACTGACAGCAAACACCGTGTCCGCAAGCGTGGTTTCCAGCAGCGTCACAGAACCGGCGGGACCAACCACCGGTTTTGCGATGCAGGCTGCAAGGACACAGCGGTGGAGAGGTAATCGACAAAAAATAGAGCATCAGATGGGCAGGATCCACGCTGTAGTGGATGCGAGTATGCGTTTCCAACCAAATCCGGAAGGGTAACCGGCAGCAGAAACCGGGGACGCCTGCAGACCAGTCGGGAAATCGCCGATCTGTAGGCTCATCTAATGTGTACCTGGATGCCGGCCCTACAGCCTCTTTTCCTCGATTTCTTCTTGGAATTGCCTAGGGCACGTTTAGTAGGTAGCAAGAAGTAAGGAAGGAACAACGTAAATCACAGCAGCATAGCTCCATAAATTAAACGTCAGGGCTGATATAATAGCATAAAATACAACACAACGCAGGCATGTAGAAGTCAAGCCGAGCAAAGGCGCCATTTTCATTTCACAATCAGCTGATTGGAGCAGCTCAAGGAGCGATCGCGTAGCATATACCAGCTAGCCCAACTTCAGTAACCCTACAAACGTCACTGCTGTTTAGTTTTCTGTCTTCATTTATGTTGGAAGTGATAGCAGAGCTGTACGTTTGAATTTTTCAGAAATTTCTCAGTCAGAACGTGCTACATCATGTTTAGTTAACTAGCGAAACTAGCGAGCTAACTTCCGCTAACTTCCTGGTAACTTCTAACTCTGTTAAATGTAATAAATCCTGTTTTCATGGATGCCTGGATGTTAAACGTAATTGTTACACCTGGTAAAGCAGCAACGCTGATCATTTTATTACAGATGAAAGAATTTAGACAGTTTAACTCTCAGTGATGCTGCAGTGCTGTTTGGCTTTGGGACCTGAAGCGGACGGAGTTTTGGACCCAGAAATGGTTAATGAGTTACAGACCGGATAAGTTACTGAGTTCTCTATGTGCTGTACTCAGTTCCTTCAGAATATTTGTTGAGCCCAGCTGTTTATGCGTATGATCAGGTTTCTTTCCTTGTTTTCCAATTCTTTTTGTTTGGCTTGTATACGCTATCATTCGTTCTTGAAGGTATGTTTTTGCACAATCCCAAATTAAAAGGGGAGACATTTCTGGAGTGTTGTTTACAGGCATGTATGTTGAATACGTGGCAGTAAACAATGCTGAATGAGGCTACAAAGAAGTGAAGTCCTTATCATTTAAAGTGGATGCATATCATCTCCACTGCTCTGATTGGTCCTTTGTGTCCTTTGTTCCAGAGGAGTAGGGAGTGATCTTATAATGTTATTGGGAGTGTCTCTATATTTCCAATTCTATACAGCTCTGAATTTGAGCTGAAAAATAAGTGGATTCTGTAGGATCCGCGTCTACTTGAGTAAAACATGAAATCCCTTCTCTCAGGAAACAGAGCTCCAGACGTCCACTAGGCCTGCCTCTGTACTTTGATTTTAAAGCATTCTCCTCCTCTGTGATAAGGAAGCCCCTCCTCAGATCACTGCACACCATCCACAAGAAACATCTTACCACTGTGCTAACCAGCAAGGGTTTCTCCACCATGTGCCAAGTTGTGTTTTGCTTGGGATTCAAATACTTATAAAATCATTTATAACTTTCATGAAATGCATTTGTTCTGGATTTGTGGTTCCATCTCTCCACCATACTACATACCATAAAGAAATTAAAGAGCCTTTATTTCTTACTCGACAGCCAATCTTACCAACAACCTAACCTGACCCTATTATGTGTGTTAGTTCACTTTTCACTGTCATAAACTCAAAAACAAATCAAAGTTCGCACTAAACAGAAACAGAAGATTCTTGATAGAAAATAGCAGCATATGAAAATGCAAAGATGAGACACACACAAAGATTGGCAGCCATTACAATAGCAGAAGGGGGACCTCATTAAACTCACTGAAGCAAACCAGAGGGCACAAACACAAAACACATCAGCTATCAAAGAGCCACATTCATCAGGGGCAAGAACAAAATGAGCATGAGGAGAGAATGTGCTGTTTCTTCTACCATCTGAGCACACATTCATAGAAGCTATGCAGAGACCCCCACGCACAGTCGTCCTGGTCGTGCCGGAACAGCCTTTTAGCAATTACAGCCACTGCATGCTCCTACATACGTGCTCCTACATACACGCTCCCACATACACGCTCCCACATACATGTCCCCTTCCTGTTTTCCTTTTTATATGTTGGTCACACTTAAATGTTTCAGATCATCAAACAAGTTTAAATATTTGCCAAAGATAACACCAACCACATTTCACTGTTGATATGATGTTCCTTTTCTCAAATGTTTTTCACACAGGGATTGTTTGTGTGTGTGTGTGTGTGTGTGTGTGTGTGTGTGTGTGTGTGTGTGTGTGTGTGTGTGTGTGTGTGTGTGTAGTTGTATTGAGTAAACTGTGAGTGATAAAGTTTTAAAGAAGTAAATATTTCGATATAACTGGATTGAGAGGGATTATGTTGGCTCACTAACTATCAGCTCAGAGTAAGTTAATTAGATAACTACACTTAGGTGATTTAATCATTATTTTGTGACTATATGTCCCATCCTCTACACACTGCTGACCCACACTGTCATAGCTGGACTGGCCATCGGGCATTCCGGGCATTTGCCCGGTGGGCCGCTGGCGATTTTTTGTTTTTATGGGCTGATCGATTTTTTTTTTTTTTGGAAGGGTATAAATAATGAAAGGTGTTGGATTGGCCAATTGGTCATGATTGACTCTGGGCTGGACCAATTACAGCCGAGGAGGTCGGATGCACCCTCCCCCTTGTTTAGCAATCTTATAGACGAACTAAAGAAAATGGAGAACAAAAAAAGGAAAGGAGGTGCAGAAAAAAATAGGGCCAAAAAGAAACAAGCCCTTCAGGCAGACGCTGCCAAATGTGTAAAAATAACTGAATTGTTTGGCGGTAGCTATGGCATAGCTTCCACAGATTTAGCAACATCAGCAAGTGGTGGAGGCCAGCAGGTGGATAAGGGAAAGGGGAGGCAAGAGGAGGAGAGACCGAGGCGGCCGGCGGTCATAGTGGCAGAGGAACTGAACTTCAGGTAAGAAGTTATGAAGTTATTGAAAGCCTGCATGCGCTAGTACCTCTTGCCACAAGTTCCCAGAATCCTTTGCGGTTTTACCCCTGAATGACGTCACATTTTTGGTGGGCCGGTCTCTAGTCAAAATGCCCGGGCCGATTTTTTGTCCCAGTCCAGCCCTGCACACTGTTTTGCCTCCAATAGGGATAACACCATACCGAAGTTCGCGGACGACACTGCAGTGATCACTGGAAGGGACAAAGTGTCATGATGTATGCAGGCAGGCAGGATTGGACCCAAATGCTGGACTCGTAAACGGGAGGTCAAACTCAAAACACGACTTTATTAACAGAAAGGCAAAGGCGATACGAAAGTACACTGGGAAGAACTAAAACTAACTCACAAGGAGGCGGGCAAACCACAGGGAAATGCCCACAAGACTGAGGGACGAAGCCACACAGAACAGAGGGAGATTCTGACATAAATACACAGAAGGTAATGAGGCAAGTGGGAACACACGGGGAGCACAGCTGAGGACAAGTACGCATAACGAGACAGGAAGGACACGGAACTGAAAATACTGACCCAAGACGCGGACCGTAAACGTAACACAGGAAGAACACAGAGATGCAGAGAGGAGGGAGAGAGATAGCAAGGTACAGGAACTCAGAGCTATATGAACACAGACACACAGAGGAAGATACAGGAGCAAAGACACGATCCAACAACCAAAACCACCACCACCTAAGGACAAGGACTCAACTTTAAAGTAACAAGGTGGACTCAAACCAAAATACAAACCCTCAAAGACCCCCACACACACCCCACACAGTGTGAAATCCAGAACGTCCCGACTCAACAACTCCTTCCTCCTCACTGCTGTCAGACTCTTGAACAGCTGACCTATTTTACAGTAATAATAATTTTTGCACATCAGGTCATCTCACATATTAAACCAGCATATTGAGCTCATAGCTCTTTTGCACACACATCTATTTAACACTTCAATTTTTGTCTCCATTTATTTATTTATACTATTTGTATTTTACCTGTTCTAGTTCTGTTTGCACATATTAATGTGTGGACAGCAGAGAAAGACTTTCATTGTACAGAGAAATGATTTCTTTGTGCACATGACAATAAATTCAATTCAATTCAATTCAATTTTATTTATATAGCGCCAAATCACAACATAAGTCGCCTCAAGGCGCTTCATAGATACAGAGAAAAACCCAACAATCATATGACCCCCTATGAGCAGCACTTTGGCAACAGTGGGAAGGAAAAACTCCCTTTTAACAGGAAGAAACCTCTGGCAGAACCAGGCTCAGGGAGGGGCGGGGCCATCTGCTGTGATTGGTTGGGGTGAGAGAAGGAAGACAGGATAAAAGACATGCTGTGGAAGAGAGACAGAGGTTAATAACAGATATGATTCAATGCAGAGAGGTCTATTAACACATAGTGAGTGAGAAAGGTGACTGGAAAGGAAAAACTCAATGCATCATGGGAATCCCCGGCAGCCTACGTCTACTGCAGCATAACTAAGGGAGGATTCAGGGTCACCTGGTCCAGCCCTAACTATATGCTTTAGCAAAAAGGAAAGTTTGAAGCCTAATCTTGAAAGTAGAGTTAGTGTCTGTCTCCTGAATCCAAACTGGAAGCTGGTTCCACAGAAGAGGGGCCTGAAAACTGAAGGCTCGGCCTCCCATTCTACTTTTAAATACTCTAGGAACAACAAGTAGGCCTGCAGAGCGAAGTGCTCTAATAGGCTGATATGGTACTACAAGGTCATTAAGATAAGATGGGGCCTGATTATTTAAGACCTTGTATGTGAGGAGCAGGATTTTGAATTCAATTCTGGATTTAACAGGAAGCCATAGGAAGCCAAACAGGAGAAATCTGCTCTCTCTTTCTAGTCCCTGTCAGGACTCTTGCTGCAGCATTTTGGATCAGCTGAAGGCTTTTCAGGGAGTTTTTAGGACTTCCTGATAATAATGAATTACAGTCGTCCAGCCTGGAAGTAATAAATGCATGAACTAGTTTTTCAGCGTCACTCTGAGACAGGATATTTCTAACTTTAGAGATGTTGCACAAATGGAAGAAAGCAGTCTTACATATTTGTTTAATATGTGCATTGAAGGACATGTCCTGGTCAAAAATGACTCCAAGGTTCCTCACAGCGTTACTGGAGGCCAAGGTAATGCCATCCAGAGGAAGAATCTGCTTAGATACCATATTTCTAGGCTTCAATAAACACTTTGAATCTTGAAATATTTGGTCCTGCTGTTGCTAAATTTGTTAAATTACTTTAATAAATATCCTTCAAGTAAAATCACTCCCTTCTGAACCCTTTGTATAACAGTAAAGGTAAAAACAGTATTAAAGATATTGATCCTCATTAGTATAAAAGGTTAGTCCAGCACTTTAAAAGTAAGTTCTAACTTAGTTCTAATCACTATATTCATGTGCACTGTTACCTCTACGTTGTCTCCTCTTTTGAATTTTGCATCTTTATCTGATGATGACGTTATAGCGTTGAGGTCCTAGTCGTCCCTTCTCCCTTCCTGCTCACTGCCATTAAATAATTGACCGTGTGGCTTTGAAGCAGAACGACTGTGAAAGACTGTAGTTGTGCTTCGTGACTGGGCGTGGCTCATCAGCAGAAAGTGCCTGTGTGACTGGGTGAATGGGGCAGGTTGTACAAAGTGCTGTGAGGGACCAGGTCGAGCAGAAAAGTGCCATATAAGAATCAGTCCATGAACCAGCTCATAACAAAGGCATTATGAGGTCCTTCCTCTCAGCTTGTAATATATTTCTCTATCACTCAGTAAATAAGATGATGAACATGAGAGTGAATATCTCCTTAAACTCTTCTCCCGCGATGATCCTGAGTCATACTACATGACATCATTATTAATGGGAAAGATGAAACGAGCAACATGAGATTTCAGCTCCCATCTTCTCTTAGCAGCATGTCTCCACCCCTCACAGCTCCCTGAGTTTAGTTCCTGCCCGTTTTAAGCATCTCATCACTAATTTACTTAACAAACTAATCTGTTTGGGTCACACTCACGCTCCTCTTTCTGTTTCTTTTCCCATTTTTGTCTCATCTAAGGAACACTTAGAACATAAGCTCTAGTTGGCAGAAGTGGAAACGAGTGATTCTTGCATTTGTGTCATTGTGCTTTTTGTTCGGCTTGTTTACTGGCATGGAGAAATTCTCTTTCACACAGTGTTGCTACACTGCTCAGGGGTCACATCCACATAGATTTTAATGCTTCTCCTGCATCAGTGAGAAATGTGGCTCTTGTGCCAAAAACAAGGCCCGGATGAGTCTGACGGCGAGCAGGTCAATAAATAACTTTGATGTACAGTTATTTTCTGTACTAAAATGAAACTATGATGAAAAAGAAACTGTTCCCTTTTTTGTAAATGAAATGCAAGTTAACCATATTTGATTTGATAGCCTATGAATATCTTCTGCTGTTTCCTTTCTTTCCTCCACAATTTACACTTTAAACATCCATCCAGCTGCTTCCACTTCTCCTTTTCAGGGTTGCGGGGGCGCTGGAGCCTATCCCAGCTGTCATTGGGCGAGAGGCAGGGTACATGAACATGCAAACTCCACACAGAAAGACCCCGGCCTGATGGTGGAATTGAACTCAGGACCTTCTTGTTGTGCAGCAACAGTGCTAACCACCGTGCTGCCCAGTTTACACTTTAATTAAAAGATATTTATTAAAGCAGATTAATAAAGCAAACGCCAAATGAATGGAACTACACTGATGTAATTAACCTACTCTGAGCTAATGCTGATTATTCTCTTGTCCTTTGAAGGAGAAAGGCTGGAGCAGGTCCAGGCCTGACGCTGCACCCATCTTATTAAATCTATGATCTAACACAACAAAGGTGAGAAGAAAAATCATCTGAACATTCAATCACATATGGATAGAATTCACTTCATGTTTCATTTGGTTTGTGTCTTTAGCACCTTTTCACATTAAGACTCATTTTAACAACACACCGACCCCTGAGTCCCCGTGTTTTTAACTCGGTGGGCGTGATTAAGGATGCCGTGCAGGTGCGTCCGCCCTCCCTGCACCGCAGACCACGCCCCCTCTACTTTTAAAATGTAAAATAAAGTATTCCCCCGTGTTTGTCAGTTGCAGTAAAGCCAATACAGCTTCCTTTTCTTAAATCATACACTTTAAAAGTCACACACACAGACATGCGTGCGCACACACACACACAGATGTCCGACACTAATCTTTTTAACGACTCTGTTTTAGAGCCTTTAACCCTCTCAGAGGTGATGACAGGGGAAAGCTGGGGGACTTCCAGTCTCTCTGTGGCCCACCTCTCTGGAAAACCTTCATTATTAGAGCACAAAGTCAAAGCTGACATTGAAGGTTTTTTTCAAGAAGCCATATTATATGAAAGGGCATGGAGAGAGAGCTGTACAACATACTTTTTATCTTTTCAATACAACCCCTGTGACATGACAATGGTACCAAAACAGCCATAACACAGGCAGTCTGAGGCCTTCTTCATACTGAGGAATCACACTGGTATTGGATCAGTACTATGGCTATACTATCACACCTGAACAGGAAAAAGTGCATCCCTGTACCACTGCGTTTGGCATGATGACCCTTTACACTGCACCGGCGATCATGTTTAGTAGGGCTGGCACCAACACGTCTAACTGAAATGGCTCATACCACCGGACCAAAAGCACCCTCTCAGGCAGCGGTGTCGTGTAGGTCTGTGTCTGCAGCAAATCCTCATATCCACCCACTTGCTTCCTAAGCGCTCCTGGCCTTAGCCCCTCTTAGCCTCTCACATTTTTATATTAACATTTAAGTTTTCAGGTGATGTCCAATAACATTTGGATCTGAATTCTTTTTACCAGGAACTTTAGCACCACCTGCTCAGTGGTCACAGTAACATGATTAGAGACTGCCAGCTACCCTTTACATTTCTTTTCTTACACCAAGTACTTCAAACTCAATTCACGATAAAACTTAAAGTAGCCACAGACATCATAACCTTTAGTGTAATATTTAGATTTGAAAGACCCAATTTGTTGTACACTAAAATAAAGACTTCTATAAGTAACGACGTAGAAAGATGGCAGACAGAAAGAACGCAGCCTCCTGAAGAGGTCACACGAAGGAAATGCCTTCAAACTCTCTGCAGAACAATGGCTTTCCTTCCTGCCTGTCTGTAATGGAAGAACTGACATCAACAAAAGCTGCACTCAGATATGGGCTGAGCACTGAAGATAACTCCCTACACCCAGGTTAGATAAAAATAGAGCGCTGATATCATCATTACCTGGAGTTATTTTTGACTCCATCAAACCTGCATTAACAGGAGCCTGTTCGTAGTTAGCATGTCTGGAGTTCTCTTACTGTATCACATGCATGTTTTTTAGATTCTGCAGCCCTGCGTTTCCTGGAATGTGTGCATATTGAAACACAGCATGAATTATTTAAGACTGAGCAAATATTCATAACTAGGCAACGAGGCTTCACATTTGTGGGACAGATTCGCGATGGCTGTAACCTAGAGTAGGGTTACAGAACCAAGAAAACACATAAACCGACATCCACGGATTCTGTAACAATAACAATAGCTTAGGACAACACAACATGTTAAATGTATCCAACAGTCCACAGCTTTGTAAGTAACAGACTAGAACCCGGGGCAGCATAAACATCTGATACCTGTGTGCTAAATGGTTAGCATAAACGACTGATCAGTCTGAAGTATAGCCTGTATAGTTCTGAAAAACTTGTTATAGTATGAACATGAACAGTAGCTGCAAGTGTAAAGATTATTTTCTGATGCATCATATATCTACTGACAATTAAATGTTCTGTTCTAAAATTTACAAAGCAATTTACAAAACTTGTTATTTTACAGTTTATATATACACAACCTGTCAAAAGCTTCAGAACAGCCCAGTTCTTCCAGCTGTTTATTGCAATTCAAGTTGTTCAGGTCCAATCAACAGCTTGAAATGGTCCAAAGGTAAGTGGTGAACTGCCAGAGGTTAAAAAAACAGGTAAGGTTACCCAAAACTGAAAAACAATTTACATTTCAGAATTATACAAAAGACGTTTTTCAGGGACAACATGGGTTAACAGTTTAAAGCTGTTCTGCAGCAATGGAGGTTGATCAAGTCTTGTAAGCTGGTGCTACTAACTCCTACAGCTGGTCCAACTTTTCTGGATTACTTCCCCCTCTGTCTGCATAAAGCAGTGTTGAACACACTGTGGTACCAGACCCTCATGAGCATCAGCTGAACAGTATTGTACTGCAGAAAGTAGTGTTTTGGTACAGAAGTGGTGAGAAAAAGGCGATTAACAATGGAAGAGAGACAGACCATCATAATACTTATAAATGTTGGTCTGTCCTACAGAGAGACTGCAAAGAAAGTCAAGGTGTCAGTGAGTACAGGCACTCAGAAACGAACTCTGGCAGGAAGAGGTCTGGCAGACCCTAAGTCACAACTGAATCAGTGATAGGCGGCTCACAGGACAACAGCTTCAAGCAGCTTAGTAGTGCTTGTAGTAAGCAAGTCTCAGTTTCAGCTGTGAAGAGAAGCTGCAGGTTTGACAGGACGAGCTGCAGCCAGAAAGCCATTGGTAAAACAGAATAAGACTGGGCCATGAAACATTGGACCACTGAAGACTGGAAGAAGGTATTATGGACTGATGAATCAAAATTTGAAATCTTCAGTTCATCAATTCATTTGTACGCCGTGGAGTAGGTGAAAGGATGGGTCCACAGTGTGTGGCATCAACTGTCAAACATGGAGGAGGAAGTGTGACGGTCTGGGGCCGTTTGCTGGATCCAGGGTCGGTGACTCGTACAGAGACGCTCCCTGAACCAGAACCACAGCACTCTGCAGCTCCATGCAGGACCCTCTGGTATGCACCTAGTTGGTCAGGGCTTCATCCTACAGCAAGATAATGACCCAAAACATAAGTCCAAGCTGTGCCAGAACTACCTCAGGAAAAAAGAACAAGACTGTAAGTTTGGAAACACGGAGTGTCCAGCACAGGCTCCAGACTTAAACCCCATCGAGCTGGTTTGGGATGAACTGGACAGAAGAGTGAAAGCAAAGCATTTTGGTCTATAAACTAATTCCATGATTTATTTTTTAACTCCAGTTGCTTATTTGTACCATGCTTTCATTTCAGAGTGCAATGAGACGTTAAACAGAGTAATTTTCAATAAAAAACTGGAAAAAATGAGGTGTTGTAAAACTTTTGACTGGTAGTGTGTATCAACACACAACTCTGTTCTGATGTTTTTGTTAAGATGTCATGAAACCTTTCTCGTCTGATGGCAGTGGTCTCTGCCACAGTGCTCACTGACTGTTAAATACACAATGTTCATTATACTCACTAGCTGAAACTAGCATTTACTGGACACTTCTGGGCAGATGCCACGACCTACACATGACACTTCAAACTGGTTTTTCTTAGAGGTTTTCTACTATTAAAACATAATAGTGAAGTATTACTATTAGTAAGGTTGGTGGTTCAATCTCTGGCTGCTCTAGTCTCCAAATATCGTTGAGCAAGACACTGACCCAAACAGCTCTCTGATTGGAGTGTGAATATTAGACAGACGAGAAAAAGGTGCCTGTGTGAATGTGGCATGTTGTACAAAGTGCTGTGAGTGCTCAGGGAGAGTAGAAAAGCGCGGTATAAGAACTAACAAACTGATGACTTTTAGACATCAACAGGATATGAAACAACACATGAAACTGTGCATTTAATGTTGTATAGTTTGTAGAATCACGCTGTTTGACTGGGCAGTGCAAAAGAAGACAGCAGAATGTTAAGAGTCGTGTAGGAATACGGCACAACGCAGACGTCCTAACAATGTTTTGTTTCCAAATGAGCTGTTTCCGCACTCCCTCCAGAAAACTTACTATCTGATTGCCTGACAGAAGCCCCTCCCCCATCCTGTGACCCGCTCCGCTGCAGATCAGCCCCTCCCTCAACACATGGATTATGTCAGAGAATGAATCCTGGAAACAGCCTCTGGCTCCCATTTACTCTCCAGCATTCCACGGCACATCTTTATGGGAGTGGGATGATTCTCCCTCTTTTTGGTGTTTTGCTCAGGCAGGGCGGTGATTGATTAACAAATGTCTTTATATGTATTTTGAGGTTAAGTTCCACAAAGCCCCTTCTAACTGTAAGTAGAAGGGGCTAAGTATCACCGCTACATCCTTTCTCCATGGGGTGTGGCCTGCATTGGCCTAGTGCAGGTAACACACTGGCTCTGAAAGCTCCCACACTCATCCATCCATGCTTAGCAATGACTTATAACTGAGTGAACACCAAGTTACAGTTGACAGTTAAACATGAGAAAGAAATGTGCAAAGTGTTTCTGACAATGTTTTCCACAAGCAGTAGCTCCTGCTGAGGACCAACTGCTTTTAAGGAAGATAAGTGGTTTTTTTCCATGTGAGAGTGAATATAGTTTTGTGTTTGTATCTTAAGGTGTGGCTATGGCTCAGGTTGTAGGGCCATCTGACCCCTGGCTCTCCACACCTACATGTCAAAGTAACCTTGGGCATGATACCCACAACACCCCGATGCATGTGTGCATGATGCAGTCTGTTCCTACTTTGTTCTTCTGGATTTGTTCTTAGTTTCACTTTGTTTCCAGAGTGAGTTTGCTTGTTTTAGTTCTGCTTTAATAGTTTCAGTGTTGATATTAGGCCTTGTAATTATTATTGTATGGATGGTAAATGCCTCGGGGCAGATTTAGAAAAAATATAGGTATTACAATAAAAACACAAAACTGTTTCAAAGCAGCTGACTCCCAGTCTGGTAACATGTCCATCAAAGCCAGTGCTTCAAAATCACATCACTTTGATTTCAGTTAACTAAAACGTTGTTGCACATCTAATTTTGGCTTTTACTTTAGTTTTCGTTAACTATAATAATCTTGTTTGATTATAAGAGCCACAGGACCACGCCTCCATGTTGTAGCCGTGTAACGTCACCTGAGGGATGGTGGCAAAAATATCTGGAGCGACTGGTTATGTGGGGTTTGCTTCTTTATGTGTTCATCCTTTCCAATGTCCACAAAGAGCTTGTTCATTTGGGGGTCGTCTGATTTTGGGGGGTTTTCTCCGTATTGTTGTAGGTCTTTACCTTACAATATAAACCACCTTGAGGTGACTGTTGTTGTGATTTGGCGCTAAATAAACAGAACTGACTTGAATAAACAGCCACCAGACAGAGAACAGCATAAATGGCAACACCAGTTATCCCAGCAGTTCTTATCTGGCGTGAGTGAGTTTCCTTTATCGTCCTGTCTAACTGCTGATTCTGCTGTGAAGCTTTGCTAAGCCTACGATGTAATCAGCAGCAATAAAGCTGATATGCGCTGTTTAACATTGTGTAAAGCTGGGTAGGTCTACATGTGTGAGGTGCTTCTCTCTCTCCAGGACCCAGCTATCCCCACTCGTTATCCTTACGGTCATAACAAACAGCCCACAGTGACCCCCACAGCACAGAGCTCAGAAAACTGCTGAAATACCAAAAGGCCCACAGGGGGAAAAATGTATATATGGTCATTCAATGTATCAGACAGTTGTTTTGTAAAGATGGTGCTGCAGACTGACAGAAACACGGTCAAGCTGAACTTCCATGTACAGATGTGTGTGATAACTGCACAGCGTTACCTCAGCCAGCCTTCCATGGCCTCAGCAGCACACAGGCATACGAGCCGCCGTGGCAGAAACCCCTGTTTATTAATTCGCACAGTGAGTCCAGGCCAGTGGTAGGTTGGCCATTAGCAAGTTGTTTTTGGTCTAGTATATAGAGCCAAGACCCCACCCCAATATAATGAGGGAGCCACAAGCCAGCGTACTTTTAGTATTGCTCCTAAACCCAGCATGGGTTGTACCAGGAAGGGCATCCAGCATCTCTGACAAATCAAACATGCTGATAATCGCTAACATTTCCACACTGGATCAGTCAAGGCCTGGGTCAACAATGACCACCACGGTGGAAACTGTGCTACTTTTAGCCAAAGACAAATGAAGAGAGAGGGGAGGAGGAAAAGGAAATGCGGAGGGTTGGTGTGACAGCAGAGGATCCTAAGGCCAGGACAGGGGTGGGCAACTCCAGGCCTCGAGGGCCGGTGTCCCTGCAGGTTTTAGATGTGTCCTTGAACCAACACAGCTGATTTAAATGGCTAAATTGGCTCCTCAACGGCTGTGTCCCAATCCAGGCTCTGCAGCCTTAAAGGCCGCATTTTAAGGCCGATTACGTCACCGCGACGCGACGAAGGCTGTCCCAATTCGAAGGCTGCTCGAAATGTAGCCCTCAAATGCGTCCTTCATTTCCCTGAATTTTAAGGATGTGGCGGTGTAGACTTCGTGGCCCAACATATCCCAGAATGCATAGCGCGGCGGTGGGTGTGGATAATTTTGCCGAAAAAAAACGGCGGATGAGGGGCGGCCGAAGAGTAAACTTTAAGTATGTACTGAATATAATGTCACTTATTTATGTGCAAATGTTTAATAACGAAGAACATTAAAACATTACTGTTGGCCACATGTCGGCAAAGTTATGTGACATTAGTGACGTTTGTACTAACTTGGTTTTAAAGCCTTTACTTTAAAATATACGCCGTCCAATAGCTGAGCTTAATCTCACAGAGAATGATCAAAGCTCATGTAGAAACAAACAAATGAACAAAATATGTTCTCCTTCATTTCTGTCAAACAAAGCTGTATGACACGTTTCCAGCTGTTAGTATCATGGTTGCTAGGCAACCTGGGCAGCGCGACAGAGACCAGACCGTCCCATTTCACAAGCCTCGCACTTCCGGCCTTAGCGGTCTTTAAGTACGCGGCCCTTGTGGACCTTTAAGGCTGCAGACCCTGAATTGGGATACAGCCAACATGTCCTGCAGTTCTGCAGAGGCCTGGTAACGAACTAATCTTGTGTTTCAGGTGTGCTGACCCAAGGTGAGATCTAAAACCTGCAGGACACCGGCCCTCGAGGCCTGGAATTGCCCACCCCTGGGCTAGGGTGATATGAAGGCAGATAATCCAGACTTACCATCATATGCATAAACATATTTCTGAAAATATTCAACTCTGTCTTTAAAGTACACGGTCTATACTGTTTAGGGAAGTAAAATTGTAGTTAGTATGCCTGACGTGCCTGGGTGCGATGTCACGAGAACATTACCAACAGATAGAAGGAGCTCCGATTTGTGCCTAATTTAGCTCCTGAAACTGAAAGTGCTACAAACAGCGGGAACAACATCATAAATGCTGTCGAGGCAACCTTAAACATGTGGCCCACCACAGCAGGTAGTGCCACATGTTTAAGGTTTTTTTTATGCCATATTCCTTGAATCATAGCCCAAAGGGATTTGTGCCTTCTCCCAGGACTGATCCAAGTATCTTTTCCTTTTTAGGTCAATCTGTAAACTACTGACTGAAACGCCAAAACTCTTTGTTCTTAGCAGGCTAATGTTGTCTTTTTGATTCAGCCACTTTACAAAGTGTTGTTTTCTTCCTTCTATCTTCTAGAGCAGCAAATCAGGCATCATTCAGCTGCAGACTATCATGGCTGAGTGAGACATGAAGAAGTGTTTGTATCTTTGGCAACCTTTCCATTTTTTGGGAACTGTGTGAACTCCTACGAAAGTTCATCCAGTACAGCATCGCCAACCAAAGTGTTGCTGTGAAGATGGAAGATAAACACATGGTCATATGACTTTATTACCTCACAAGTTAGGAGATTAACTCTCACAAGAAGTCGTTTTTAGCTGAGTCCAAGCCAAACAAAGTGTTCTATGAAGCTCTGATTCCTGCGAGACATCATCAGGGTGGAGTCTCTATGGCTTTCATTCAGTGACGTTACATAAGTCTGGAGAGCTGCCAATCTCCGGCCCAGGCTTTTTCATTTTCTTTTGTTTTTGTGAGGAAAGAGCTTCTGCACACTCTAACCAGCCGGGCTTTGGAATTTCTGCCTAATTCAAACTCGTCACAACACAAACAGCACAACTTCAGCTCATATATAATACAAGAAATCATTAAAATGCTGTAGGTAGAGAAGTGCTGGTGGGGGGTACATCGTATAAAATGGTGCCGGGTGACCCCACAGGTTGAAACTGTCAAAATAAAAGTCTTTTCTGATGTCTGTAAATCTGTAACATATTGTATTGTTAAGTATTTCTGTTACTATAGTGGAGCAACTATAACCCACATAATGTCCTTAGGGATTAATAAAGTGCGCTGATTCTGATAAATGTTGCTTGGTATGCTTAAATGTACATCTGGAGTGCGACACACAGAACTGTTGACAATTGTGTTATTTCAGCAAGCAATAATAAAATGACCGACTTCAAGCCACTGATACCAACTTTAACACAGCAGACTAATGCACGCCGCTGATGTGAACCACAGCTCAGGACTCCAGCTCCATCACACGCCGCGCCAGCTCCGACTGGGCGGGGATGAGCAGTACCTGAGGATGTGGTGCAGACTTCTTTTTTTGCTGCATTGAGTCACAGCTCCGGTGGGATGGGCCACGTGACCAAACCCCGCACCGTCATGGAGGACAGACCTGGTCTGTGTCTGCGGTAACGACCTGCCACACCGAGCTCAGTCGGAAAACACGAGCCAGAGAAAGCGAGAACTTTTAACATCGCCATGTTCGTACATGTCCCTGCTCGGTGCAAGTCCGCGGGCGAGGTCCTGCACAACACGAGTGCCCTTGGAAATCCCAGGCAGGGTTTCAAAGCGCACACAGCCTCTCTGCACTGCAGCAAAGGTGTCGCATACGCGTTTTGGCCAGAACTAGACCGAAGCGCAGAGTGCCACCGTCGGACAAATATCAGAGTTCCGCGTCTGACAGGCGACTGCACCGAAAAGCAGCTGCGCAACTGCTATCAGAGCACCGCGGCTTGTACCGACAGAGGTGTTTGTAGAGGCTACGGGATAAGCTAACTCACCTGAGATTATCTTCTCTGACGATGCGTCTTTCTCGGTCATCGTGTCCCGCAGTTTCACCTCCTCTCGAGCCTTCTCTCCGATACAGCTACACCAAGCAATTTTCCTGGTTGCTGAGGCGCACCGGGCCAAAGTGGGGAAAAATCAAACAAAATGTGGTTTTCGTCACTAACGCGGTGCCCCCCGAGCTTCGCTTTACCGCCTGCCGTTGTGTGCATAAGACCTGGAGATATTCGTGGACAGGGTTGAGGTTCGTGAGGGTCTAGAAGCAGGAGAGGTGCAGAAAAGCTTCAGCACAGAGGATGTTGGACCCCAGATTTGCTGCTGCTGCTCTGTCCGCCCCTCCCATCACATTCATGGCTGTCCTGACCAGGAATGCTGCCCCTGTCCGGTCTGAGGCAGCTTTGCTCGGTGCAGCCGCAAAAGATGCAGTACTACCCACTGTACCCCACTACCGCTGTACCCCCCACTACCTACTGTACCAGCATTCAGACTAGTGTAACTAAAACCCCATGAAAAAATTACCAAACGAGTGAATACGTGAAATACATTCAGGTTAGAGTCATACAAGTCGATCATTTCCCCCCTCCACTTTAATTACTTTAATTAAAAAACAAACAAACGTTTGCATGTTTGTTGTCATGGTCCCGAGTCTTCGGATTATTATTGTGTTTTGGGTTTTTCAGGAGGCCCCGGGGGCAGACCCAGGACCCGCTGGAGAGATTCTCTCGGCTGGCCGGTGAACGCCTCAGTGTTCCCCGGACAGGCTGGAGGAGGTGGCTGGGGAGGTCTGGGCTTCTGTGCTTAGGCTGCTGCCCCCGCGACCCAGTCCGGATAAGATGGATGGATACTTCTGTTTAACTGTCTTTAGGTTTTGATTGATTGATTGATTGATTGATTGAATCTTTATTTTGAACATGTTGAAAAAGTACAACAACATAGAATTAAAAGAGATAAATGAACAAAGCAAAACAAAAGGAACACGAGCAACCACAACTCCAAATAACTTTCATGTTCAAAAAGGAGCATAATCTTATTTAATCCCACCCCTTTTCCACTATCTAGTATCAATAGACTACAGAAATACCTCCTTGCAATTACATTATATGTCATGTGTACTTTTTTTTATATATATACATATATGTTTCTATCTATCCATACATACATATATACACATACGCACATATACACATTTTCAATAACCCCAGTAACACCTCAAAGGATACACAACCTACAGATATATATATATACCCATACCAACATACCCGTGCACCCGCACACACATGAAAATATTGGACAAGAACACCCTATCAAATCTCTACCTCTTCCCTGTACCCTGTAAAAACCATCTCCTTAAACCGCTGTTTAAACTGCGCCATGCTCGGACTTTGCTTCATATCTTTACTTAGTCTGTTCCACAGCTTCACTCCACACACAGAGATGCAAAAACTTATTAATGTTGTATGGATACGAGGATGTTTTAAATTTAATCCCCCCCTCAAATTGTATCCCCGTTCCCTTTTAGAAAACATTTTTAGAATATTGTCAGGAAGCAGGTTATTTATTGCTTTATATATAATTTGTGCAGTGAGAAAATGAACCAGATCTGTGAATTTTAGAATTTTAGGTTTGGTTATTATTCTGCATGTGTGTGATTCTCTTTGGTCCAGTTCACAAACACAATCTGCATACCCCATACAGATTGTGACAGTCTGTGTGAAGTGGTATACAAGGCATTATAATACAGGTGAGAGGTAAGGAAGTACAGATACGTCGTTACTGCAGGTACGTTATTTTCAGGTAGCTGTCTCTACTTGAGTATTTATTTTTCTGATGTTTTTCTAGATCCTAGATTTTAACAAAAGTATCTGTACTTTCTACTTTTTACATTTTCAAACCAGGCGTGATACTTTCAAACATTTGAAGAGAGCGCTGCTGCTGCCGGGTGTTAACGTGGGCCAGTGCAGATGTCCAAAAGTTCTAGTCGCAGTACTTCAGCTTCTAGCTAGCCCTACAGAAGAGAAGGAGGAGCAATGCTTCTTAAGTGGCAACATGTTGACCTGACATTTCTTGTTTCCAGTAGGTGGCGCTCTAAATTTTGCTGAGAGTGGGCATATCAGTGTGTTCAGGGCAGGACCGTCATCCTGTGGAGTTTGGACTAGATTTCTATGTGTTATAGAAATATGGATCATCGTGGCAAAACATCAAAGCTCTCCATGCTGCCAGGGTTGTATACAGCCCATGCTGCATGGGCTGTACTCAATTCAGTGCAGCCCAAGTTTATTTTTATTGATCAAAGTTTCAGTTTACCAGCAAACATGGCAGCTCTGAGAGCACCAGTGGCCTCTTTGAGCAGCAAACAAAAAACGCCTTCTGCATCTGTTTGCAGGATGATTGCTTGTCAAAGTCAAGGCTGTGGAGAACAGGCTGGGGGATTATGGCTTCTCTCACATTCCTCTGTTCAGTGTACCTTGTTAGGACCCAATTTCTTGCTGAGGTCATTCAACACAACTTACTCTCTCTGCAAATCGGGACACAAAGTTTTCTATACCATCCAACCAGGCCTACAAACCTCTCACCTTCCTCTCAGTGGTGGGAACAGGAAATGATTGGGTGGTGTCCACATATCCTTTATCCAAACGGTCACCAGTTCTAGGATAAAAGTTAGAAATGGCATTTATTTCCCAGAAATCAATACAAAAATCTTTCTGTTTGTCAGAACAGTGGGGATGCACCACTAGCTACTGGAAACTTTAGTTATTCCCAGTTCCAGCACTTTCTGCAGCACTGGTACCAAACTTTTCAGGTGAACTGGGGCATTCTCCTTAATCTGTATCTTGTACTGGAAGTGGTGCGTTTGAGTGACTCATGCATGAACAGAAGACTATAACTGATGGAAATTAACTTACATTTATTATTAAGATAACTATATGCATTTGTGTATAAACATTTACTGCACACTAACAATCACACGATGTTCTTGACTGCCCAATAATTCTAACGTTTTATTACTAAGCTACATGATCATAGCTGATTTATGTTATGACTTTTAAGAGTTTTATTGGTTAAATGATTCACAGTTATGGTTTTAGACATGTGGGAGTCTTACAGATCCTTACTGTGCAGTATTTATTATATTACCTGTATTTTAACAGCTTTTACATACTGTAACTACTAGTTGACCTGCTTATTTATGCTACCAAAGACAGTCTAATAAGGATTATAAGACACTACACACTGTGTCATTTGAGGAAAGTACTATGTCTTATTAGATTATGGATTTACAAGGAAATAAATTAATATGGTTACAGTGGGTGTTGTGTTTATTTGTTTGATTTGTTGTGTTGTTTTTTGTTTTTTTACTGGGGAGAAAAGTGCCAAATACTCACCATCTGTCGTTTTGGTAAATGACTACAAAACTACCAACGGGTTGTAAAAAGGAAGGAAAGGAAAATAGTCAGCGAGAAGGAAGGCTGTAGAGGTACAAAGAACAAGGACCAGATGGAAAAAGCACTTAGCAGGCTGGAATCCAAATAGTCCAACTTGTCATTAACGGTTCAGAACGAGCCAAAACAAAAAAGATCAGTTCTCCGATATGAAGGATCTGTCCTGGGATCTTAGTCATGGAGAAGGTTCATCAGACTCACACGTTATACCTTAATGTTAATCCTTCAATGGAACGCCAGGAACTTAGCTGCAAATGCACAGGTGCTTCAGGGCACAGATGTGTTCATTAAATTTAAATCCAGATATCATGTGTACGCATTGGTTTAAACCAAATCTAGATTTCTAGAGTTGGTGGAAATGGACGAGAATGTGCAATGTTCATTGAGTAAAGTATAATAAACTAACCACGGCAGTCGAATTTGAAGTAATGATTGTGGAGGTATGGTCTAAGGAAGGAAGCATCAAAGTAATCCGTTTTTATAATCCATGTAAAAAGTTAAAGAAGAGAGAAATGAACGAATTCCATTTCTTGGATTGGAGGGAGAACAGTTTGGTGCAGTGACTTAACTCACACAGCATTTTATGGGGCATCATAATGACAACATGGAGATGGAAGATGTTGATTTTGATCAGCCAATTAATCAGTTAAACTTTAAAGTCTATCCCAAAGAAAAGAGGTAATAAAAAGGAAAAGTTAGTGTGTGACATTCTTGTGTGTTGGACACAAGAATGTAAAGCATAATTAAAGCCAGGAATAAAGCATTTAAAACACTGAAAATAATAATAATGTGTGTTAAAAATGTAAGGCTCTAAAAGGAAACAGGCAGAAGTTAGAAGAATAATTAAAATGGGAATAAGAGGGAATATTGGATGAAATACTGTAACACTTTGGAGTGAGTCCGGACAACTAATAAATATATGTCTGTCTACGGGAAAGAGTGTGGTTATCCAATAATGAAAGATAAATAGTTGATAACAAAAGTAAAGCCGAACTATTGGCAGGAACATTTGCAAAGTTCACAGCATAGAAAGTTAAATAATGCAGAAACACAAAGGAAACATTTGGAGGCCCTACAAGAAAGAGGTGAACATGAAGGACTGATAACTGTCATGTTTTCAATAGCAGAGTTACATAATGCTTTAAAGAAAGTAATACAGCTCCAGCACCAGATCTAATTAGTTACTGCATGATTAAAAACCTTGGTAAGTTTGGTAAGAGTAGAATAGTAAAATTATCTAACAAAATATGGGATGAAAGTAAAAAAATCAGTGGGAAAAGGCTGTTGTTGTTCCATCTGTAAACCAGGAAAGGATCCAAGCTTAGCTGAGAGTTACAGGCCGATAACTTTAACATCTCATTAGGAGAAAATAATGGAAAAAATAGTGAATGAAAGATTATTTCTTAGAAACTAATGGTAGGATCAAATATTCTCATAGTGGTTTTAGGAAAGAAGAAGCAAGATGGATCCAGCTCTGTGTCTACAACATGAAGTAAGACGACCCAAGGAGAGAGTATCAGCTGTGTTTGTAGATACTGAGAAGACACATGATAGGATGTGAAAGAAAGACTCCTGGTCAAGCTGCATCAGATCGACAGGAAAAATGTAGAAATGGATCAGGAATGTTTGAACGAGTAGGAAGAGAGTTCAGTACAGGTTATGAGATACAGAATGGTAATCCACAAGTATTGTTAGTCCAATAATATGTTCCATATTGATTAATGAGGTATTTAATAATATAATCAATGGGAGTTTCATTGTTTCCAGATGATGGAGTCATTTGGAAGAGAGGAAGAAATATAAGGTTCATCATGACTGAAGTACAGCAAGAACTCCAAAAGAGGAGGGTTGGGCTCTGGGATGGGGATTTATGTTCTCTGTTACAAACACAAAGTGGATTATTTTGACATAAAAGAGAGTAGATTAGCAGTTTAATCTCAAATTCTATGGAAATGAAACAGAAAAGGTGGATTTTTTTATATTTAGGTATCTGGTGCAATAAAAGGCTTACATGGAAAACACACATTGGGGAAATAACTGAGAAATGTAAAAGGGTTTTGAATATTTTAAGATATTCAAAAGGCAGCGAGTGGGGTGCAGAGTGGACAGCATTAAAGGCTTTATATAAAGGTCTCATTAGATCAGTTCTGGTTTGTGGTTCAGCGGCTAAAACATTGTTGAATAGCTTTAAATTAAAATTCTGTATCAGGCGCTGAGGCTGTGATGTGGGGTCATTCAAACTACACCAGTGTCCACACTGTGACTTTAAAATGGGTAAACAACTGCTAGAAATCAGAAGACACCAAACTGCTTTAAATTACTTAGTAAAGTTAAAAGGACATAGCATATATAGCACAGAGTATAATTAAACCTGTCAAGAAAAAGGAAGTGTACAAATAATCAGTTTTGGTTGGATTATAAGGGAAAAATGAATGAGAGACAAATTAGTAACAAAAATATAAGTCGAGCAGTACCATTCTCAGTTTTATTGCCATTGCTATATGACCAAACAACTCCTGATTTTCATTTATTGCATACGCAAAGAGGGCTGAGTAAAAACCCAGGTATGTGATCATATAAGGGAAAAGTATTCAGAACATGTGGAAATATGTACTGATGCATCCAAATTATTAGATAAAAAAGTGGGTGTTGTGTTTGGTATTCCAGAAAGAAGCTTTGCAATGAATACACAAATTACTGATGGCAATATTTGTAATGTGTTTGGAAGACAAGATATTGTTTTGATATAATTCATTCAATACATAGAATCAAACATAGAGGAATAGAAATACATTTTTTTTGTTCCTGAACGTATCTGTGTAGATGGAAAGGAAGAGGCCGATAAGTTTGCAAAAGTGCAACAAGAAGAAGTCATGTAGATATAAATATAAAAAACAGTAAAGGTGACGTTAAAGGAAAAATGGCAGGCCCAATGTGACAGAGAAGGAAAAGGTATTCAATTCAATTCAATTCAATTCAATTTTATTTACACAGCGCCAAATCACAACAACAGTCACCTCAAGGCGCTTTATATTGTAAGCTAGACCCTACAATAATACAGAGGATAACCCAACAATCATATGACCCTCTATGACCAAGGACTTTGGCGACAGTGGGAAGGAAAAACTCCCTTTAAACATGAAGAAACCTCCGGCAGAACCAGGCTCAGGGAGGGGCGGGGCCATCTGCTGCAACCAGTTGAGGTGAGAGAAGGAAGACGGGATAAAGACATGCTGTGGAAGAGAGACAGAGGTTAATAACAGATATGATTCAGTGCAGAGAGGTCTGTTAACACATAGTGAGTGAAGAAGAAACACCCAGTGCATCATGGGAATCCCCGGCAGCCTACGTCTATTGCAGCATAACTAAGGGAGGATTCAGGGTCACCTGGTCCAGCCCTAACTATATGCTTTAGCAAAAAGGAAAGTTTGAAGCCTAATCTTGAAAGTAGAGATAGTGTCTGTCTCCTGAATCCAAACTGGAAGCTGGTTCCACAGAAGAGGGGCCTGAAAACTGAAGGCTCTGCCTCCCATTCTACTTTTAAATACTCTAGGAACAACAAGTAGGCCTGCAGAGCGAGAGCGAAGTGCTCTAATAGGGTGATATGGTACTACAAGGTCATTAAGATAAGATGGGGCCTGATTATTTAAGACCTTGTATGTGAGGAGCAGGATTTTGAATTCTGGATTTAACAGGTAGCCAATGAAGGGTGGAACACTAAAGCCTCGGAGGGTGCACGGACTCTCGCCGTTTGACTGATATTGATGCTTAGGTACGGTGTGTGAACGCTTTTGTGGGAGAGAGTCGTTTCGGCCACACACTTTTGAAATGGCGTCCCACCCAGACATAGGGAATGAGGAAGATGGCTGCGACTCGGATGCTGAAGCTCCAAGCCTGACAAAGTACATCATCCCTCACTCTACACCTCTTGACCTCAACCTTAAAGTGGAAAACTTGCATGAATAAGTCGAAAAAGCTGCAAGTTTGCTTACAAGATTCACATTCATTGCTAAGACACTAGCGAGAATGCAGTCTCTGTTTTTCTGGCCCAAGATGTCAGCTGAGGTTGAGCGCTACGTTCTGTCATGCCCAGTCTGTCAACTCACAAAACCCAGTCAAAGAAAGCCAGTGGGATTCATGGTCCCCACTACACCCTGGGTGTACACAGGGCTCGATTTTGTCGGACCACTGCCTCACACAGCTTTGGTGAACCCTTACATACTGGTCTTCATGGACTACTTCTCCAAGTGGATCAAGCTGTGTGCTGTTCGGGATGCGACTGCTTAAGTGGCAGCCAGTAAGTTCAATAGCGAGGTGTTTGCTAGACACGGGGCCCCTAGGTACCTTTTTTCTGACAGAGGCTCACCTTTTATCAGTGAACTGTTTGAGAATGTTCTCTCCACTCTTGGGTTGACCCATCGCCTCACTAAGGCTTATCATCCACAAACTAAAGAGACCAAAAGAGTGAACAGAACTCTCAAAATGGCCATCCATGCATACGTGGGTGATAAGCACGCTTCGTGGTATAAGTTCATGGCATGGATCTTTTTTTTTGTCTTTTAAAAACCTAGAACGGGCAATTCATGCTTTCATCCTATCCCAACTGGACTATTGTAATTCTTTATATGTAGGCATTAGTCAGATTTGTCTATCAAGGCTCTAGCTGGTTCAGAATGCCGCTGCTCGTCTTTTGACATGAACTAAGAGAAATTAACATATCTCCCCGGTGCTTGCTTCGCTTCACTGGCTCCCTGTACGTTTTTAATCAATTATGAAATATTATTGGTGACTTATAAAGCACTGAATGGACAGACCCCAGGGTATCTGTCAGACCTACTGCAGCCTTATATGCCCCCTAGAGCTCTTAGATCGGGTCATCGGGCGATTTTGCTCTTGGCCACACCAAGTTCGAGGCTGGTTCTTAGAGGTGATCATGCATTTGCGGTCATAGCGCCTAAATTGTGGAATGATTTGCCTCTCCACATTAGACAGGCTCCTACCCTTAACCTTTTTAAATCCTATCTTAAAACACATTTCTACTCACTGGCTTTTAATACTGCATGAGAGTTATTTATGTATTTATTTGTTATTAGCTATTTGGCATTGATGTTAATTGATATTGCTATTTTATTGTGTTATTTTATTGTGTAATTTGTATGTTTGTACAGCACTTAGGTCAACACCTCTGTTGTAATTAAAAGTGCTATAAAAATAAATAAATAAATAGAAATAGAAATAGATTAGCCAACAGCCGGACATCCCTTCAAAGGTGTCTCTGCATCGCCACCGGCCAAGGGGGCACGCTATCATTTGAGAGTCCACCGGTGCCCCAGAATCACTGATGGTTGAACTGGTACCAGGTGGACTAACCGTTGTCATAGGGACAGACTCGATGTTGACTGAGGGTTGGTTTCATACAAGATGTTGGAAATCAAAGAAAAGGGCAGACTTCCATCAAATATGAATTCTGCAAACATTAATCTCCTGCTAAAACCAGGCAAAGACCCTGTATATCCCTCAAGCTATCGTCCAATATCCTTTATAAATGTAGACCTTAAAATAATCTGCAAAGCTCTCTCAAAGAGACTGGAGAAAATAACCCCCCTCTTAATTCATCCTGACCAAACTGGTTTCATAAAAGGTAGGCACTCATCAACAAATACACGTAGATTACTTAATTTGATTGACTACTCATGCAGTAAAAACATCGAAACTACAATATTTTCTCTAGACGCAGAAAAAGCATTTGACAGAGTTAACTGGAAATTTCTATTTGCAACTTTACACAAATTTGGTTTTGGATCCTCTTTCATTAACTGGTTAAAAATATTATATAATTCCCCAACAGCTTGTGTCAGAACAAATGACCAGACATCCTCCAGCTTCTGTCTCCTGAGGGGCACCAGGCAGGGATGCCCACTCTCCCCTTCACTGTTTGCAATTTTTATTGAACCACTAGCAGCAGCAATTAGTCAGAATACAGTAATTAAGGGCATAAAATGCAAGAACATGGAACATAAAATCAGCCTTTATGCGGATGATGTGTTACTCTTTCTCCAAAACTCACAAACCAATCTTTCTGGGGTGATTGAATTGATAAACTCTTTTGCAAGAATATCAGATTACTCAATTAACTGGTCAAAATCTACAGTCCTTCCAATTAATTGCTCCTTCCATTATTCTTCTTCTACACCACTGCAATCGGGAAATATAAAATATTTAGGTATTAATGTTTCTCCCAAGCTTGCAGATCTAACTAAATTAAACCATATCCCACTTTTAAAGAAGGTAGAAGGTGATCTGGCTAGATGGAAATGTCTACCCATATCACTCATGGGAAGGGTTGCCGCTATAAAAATGATGGTCTTACCAAAAATAAATTATTTATTCTCAATGAGCCCAACTAAACCGCCACAAGATTGGTTCAGATCTCTAGATTCATGTATGTCCAAATTCCTTTGGAAAAATAAACCCCCACGTATAAGCTTAAAAACACTACAAAAGACCAAGGATAAAGGAGGACTAGAACTGCCTAACTTTCAGCACTACGTCTTAGCGAACAGGCTTCAATTTATCTCAGGATGGCTAAAACATACCTTCTTAAGCTGGGCATACAGCTTAAGAAGGGGATTCCTTCTCCCTCACCAGCAGAAGGAATCCCGTGTAGATGGAAGACATGTTGGGTGAGCAGCAGGTCTCCAGGGCCGTGGGAAGCTTGGGCAGGGCTATAAAGTGGGCAGGTTTGGAGAAACGATTAATTATGGTAAGGATTACAGTGTTACCTGCTGAGGGAGGCAGCCCGGTGTTATGGCCCTGGCCGTCTAGAGTTTTCTTCCGTGCTATGTCTTTAAGAATCTACAGGTCCTTCCTGATTGGAGAGCTGGTGGCGGCTGATTGGTCCCCTGATCATGTGGCTGTTTTGTATGGTCCCTCACCAGCAGGAGCAGACCTGACCCTGGCTTCCAAACCGTGTGTTTTGTGTGTGTTATTCCTGAGATTTACGGAGGTTGTATATAGTGTGCAAATTAGTTTTCACTTGTAAATAGGCGCTGAAACAGAAGGGGTGAGCTGCGGTAATTTTTCTTGTATTGTTTTCTTCTGTTTATTTCAGTTAGGGTTTTAGGTGTAGCATTTGTCTTTTGTTTGTTTTTTGCTTCACCTACGGTTTTAGATAGCACTTCCTTTCCTGACTTGGCGTGTTTTGTTTGTTATTTTGGGCTTTGTTCACCCCGGGGTTAAGTTTTCAGTGTAGTCACAACCAGAGATGGGCAGTAACGCGTTACTGTAATCTGATTACTTTTTCCAGGTAACGAGTAAAGTAAAGGATTACTATTGCAAAAACGGTAATTAGATTACCGTTACTTTCCCGTAGGAACGCTGCGTTACTGCGTTACTAAAACCGTGATTTTTTGCGAGAATGTCTCACGACAGTGACGTAAGCGAGTGCGCCGTTAGTGACAACAGCTGTGTGCAGATCAACAGTGGATCATATATCGAGTGCAGAGAGAGTATGAGCGTGCAGCGTTTAAAGCGTGGAAGTACTGACCTTACTTTGAGTTTGATTCCATAAAAAGTGACAAAAACATTAGTGTCCGCTGTGCGTGGGAAGAAAACTTCTTTTTACAGCGAAAAATCCCCTAAACTTCCGAGCAAGCACCGAGTAGCTACGACGTAATGGGAAACTCACAGAGAAACTCGCGGATTCTTCCACTGACCACGGCACACCTGCACCAGGGTAAACCTCCGCCTACCGTAGTCCTGCTTTACAGGTGAAAATAGAGCAAAAGGACCGCTGAGTCTTTGACTTTATTTATGTTCTGCTGTGTTTTACTTGCATCTATTTGAAAGACTGAGTGTAAACACAAAAAATATTTTATTTTATGTGCTGGAATGTGCAGAAAATAGGTTTAAATGTTAAACTAATTTCTTCAAGTCAGAGAATGCTGCAGATAATTAAACTTTTGCTTGATGCATAAAGTTAAAAGATTAAAACTAATAAAACAAGTTTTAAAAAGAGACTTTTCCATTTGATTACATTTTGTATGATGGATTATGCAGAAAAAGTAGAATTGGGCTGAAAGATCTATCACTTTATCACCTCTTCAGGTTGTAAATCGTGTTTTTAAAAAGTAACTAAGTAACTAAGTAATTAATTACTTTTGAAAATAAGTAATCAGTAAAGTAACGGGATTACTTTTTTGGGGAAGTAATCAGTAATTAGTTACTGATTACTTTTTTCAAGTAACTTGACCAACACTGGTCACAACTAAACTACACTTCTCTTCAAAAATTTGGCTTCTGGGTATGGTTTCGGAGACCAGGGCGGGGTCACTTCCTTTCTAACCCTTATGTTTAGTTCCTGTACCCCTAGACTGTGGCATAACACCCAGTCACAAAATCAAGGCCAAAATCAAGGTGGTTCAGGCCATTCCACCACCACTTTGACTTTGGCCGGATCTGGACGAAGGTCCCCCTTCTCTATTATGTAGCCCAAAAAGGCAACTGTGGAGACATGGAACTCACACTTTTCACTCTTGACGAAAAATCGGTTCTCCAGAAGATGTTGCAGGACCTGTCTGACCTGGACCTCGTGCTTGGACTGGGATTTGGAGAAGATCAGAATGTCATCAAGGTACACAAACATAAACCGATTGATGAAATCCCTTAGAACGTCATTCACCAGTGCCTGGAAAACTGCTGGGGCGTTAGTGAAACAGAATGGCATGACCAAATACTCGAAGTGTCCCAGGTCAGTATTGAATGCAGTTTTCCATTTGTCGCCCTCGCGAATACGGACCAAATGGTAGGCATTTCTCAGATCCAGCTTACTGAAAATCATGGCCCCCTGAAGGAGCTCAAAGGCAGATGTGAGGAGCGGCAGCGGGTAATTTGTTCTTAATTGTAATGTTATATAGCCTATGCACGAAAAACCTCCACAAGGTCGTGATAAATAGGAGGAATGTTCGACAGATTGGAGGACACAGGCAGCTCAGAGGAGATCAATGTGCTGGGAGGTGACGCAACCTTAAGGCAGGTCATGTGACAGCCCCCCCCCCTCCAGTAATGCATCCCTTCTGCCAATTAATGTGAGGGTTTTGTTGCTGAAGCCAGGGGTTCCCTAGAACTAACGGTGTCTGAGTGACTTTGAATATAAAGAAACAAATCTCCATCAGAATGGTTGCCGGAAAGGGTGAGGACTAATGGCTGATGTGTGTGATGTCAGGAAGACGCTGCCCTGATAGAGCAGTGGCACGCAGGGCATGAGGCAAGGGTTTTCCGTATTCAAACAGAGTTGCTGAGCTAAATCTTAATCAATGAAATTCTGTTCTGCTCTGGAATCAATCAAAACAGAGAGAGAATGACATTTAGTGTGGACAGAAATCTTGGCTGGTAATGTTAGGTGTGGAGGAGATTTATTATGGCTGAGTTCGCCCACCAGTACTCCTACCCTCACTGGTGGGCATGACCTTTTACGCAACTCCCCGGCTGAGATGCGACGCTGGCGCTCCGCAGCTGCAAGATGTGAGCTGCCAGTCTGCATTGGTTCCCCCCTGTCAGCGCCCTCTGGTGCCCGAAAGGGTCCATGTTCAGCCGATGAGCCCGCACCGAGTTGCCCCACGGCCTCGTGGGAGCTGTCGTTCCATGGCGCCTGGCAAGCACGCAGCTGCCCATCCACCTTGAAGCACAGTGACATTAATTCATCAAAAGAGGCAGGGACGTCACGCATGATTAATTCATCATTCAGTTCCTCGGGGAAAAGCAACGCGCTCCGAAATGCCTCCGGCCCCCAGCCAGTTACTTCAGCCAAAATCCAAAACTCTATGGAGTAATCAGACATGCTCCGCTTAGCTTGTTTGAAATTGAGCAGGCGGAGTGCAGGGGCTTCAGTGCCGGAACCTTTATTTAACACCATCTTGAATTTAGACAAAAAGTTAACATAGGTAATCATAGGGACCACCAACCACTTTGTAGCCACAGTTCAGTGCAGCAGCCTCATCAATGGAGGTGGTGAACACGGTCCATTCAGACTCAATATCCCTGTTCTGAAGGCGCGACTGTGTTGCAGTTTTCTGTCTCGCCACTAGAGGGCGCGGCCGTTTTGTGAGTAATGTTTTGACTGGGATGAAAAATGGTGTTCATGGAGGCGGTGTGAATCACAAGTTATGCTCGGGAGCAGTTTTATGTGGGTTCAATGAGAGTGTGCGTCCATAAGACTGGTGAGTTACAGGATATTTCTTGTGCAAGAAGGATAGCCTGTATGTTTTATCGCTCTGGACATCCTCTGTTTGTACATTTTCTATAGCTAAGCTAAGTTTGCCTAGGCCAAACTGAGTTCGGTTTGAGTTGGTGATTTGTTATGTGTATTTGCCTTCTTTAGTTGGCACCATAAGTGAGTGGGGCACAAGAGTTAAGTGATGGGAAGATGTTTATTTTCTTTGTTGCCAAATATGGTTCAGACTATAAGTAAAGGCCGCCAGCTTAGTAGTAGGGCCTATAAGACAAGTATGTGGCCGTAATATGTTATATGGTGATTATTGTTGTCTATAATTTGATTGTAATTTGTGTTCTGTTTTTCCATTCAGTTTGTAGAACCACACACACATACACACATACCCACACCCACACTAAATCTGCCATTAAAGAGCTGAACGATCATCCCCTGTCCTCGTTATTTTCTGGAGGGTCATAGTGGCACTTGACCTGTGCACACCCTGCGATCACCACTGTAGAACTGAACCTCATATCAGAAATCATCATAACAATCCCCAATCTCCCTCAGAAAGCTGCAGAAACTCTGCCAGAGGTAACAGTTGAACATCTAGCGGACTGGGGCTTCTGCTGGCATTCCCAGTCTACCCCCACTATACTTTTGGGTGCAGCAGGCCTGTTCATTGTCCTCCCTCACCACCTAATCCAACTCACCACCAGGTGGTGATCAATTGAAAGCTCACCCCTCTATTCACCCGAGTGTCAAGAATGGCCACAGATCTAATGATACGATTACAAAATTGATCATCGACCTCAGGCACAGGGTGTCCTGATATGGAGGACCACAAGAGCTCCATACATTGAAAAAAAGAATTTTGTGCTTAAATGATCAATTGTATAATTATGCATTTGTAAACTCATTTACAAATTAATGTTTTTATTCTTTTATTCATTCAAAAATGTATAAAGTAATTTTTCATTTAATAATTTAATTTAAAATACAAACACTACTTGTAAATCAATATTTCCAAACAAATTATTAATCCATAAATAAATACTTCAAATCAATTAATAAAACCTCATTTCAAAAACCATTTTCAATTTTCAAATTTAAAAAATAGATTTTTAAAATCGTTTATTTTTAAAACACAATTTAAAAAACAGAAATAAGTAAATGGATTTAAAAATCAAAGATTTATTTCTGACATTTAAAATAGCATTTCCACTCCTAATTTGAAAATCCATTTCCCTTTCCTGTTTGCTAATCTATTTGCTATTATATTAGCAAATAGATTAGTTTTGGGATTAACTATTGGATTAACTACTGAATTAGCTATTTTATCTCTGAAACCCTGAAGCAATGCAAATTAGCCACGCAGTGTGATGTAATGAGCTCTCTGATTGGTTGGACAGACACACTCTGGCTGCCTGGAACTTTCTACACTGCTGTTTGTGCTCGTAGCTTTGCACTCCTAAGAGGTGTGAGTGCTTGTACAAAGGTCATTAAGCCTCGAGCTTTACACTTTGTAAATCCCGACCCTGCAGTTCTGCAGGGTCCCACCTCACAACAGCTCAGCATGGGACGGGCTAGCATATCCTACAGCATCCACAACAGCCAGGAGAACTTTTTCTACTGACACTGATGTTGGAATGAAAACTCGCCAAGTAGCAGGGACCCTTTGTGGTCACACAGCGAGTGGGGGATGCTGACTGTGAGGTGGTGTGTTCAGACAAGACAGACGCAACAACATTGTCATCCCCCATGTAGCCGGTGTATCAGAGAAACTCAGGAGAGTTTTCTCCAAGCATGACATCCCGGTGCATTTCAGACCCAGCAACACGCTCAGACAGAAACTGGTTCACCCGAAAGACAAAACGCCAAGACACAGACTTAACAATGTGGTGTATGCTGTACAGTGCAGCGAGGAATGCCCAGACCTCTACATCGGAGAGACCAAACAGCCACTTCACAAGCGCATGGCACAACACAGAAGAGCCACCTCCACAGGACAAGACTCAGCAGTCCATCTGCATCTTAAGGATAAAGGACACTCTTTCGAGGATGCCAATGTTCACATTTTGGACAGAGAGGACAGATGGTTTGAAAGAGGAGTGAAAGAAGCCATTTACGTCCACTGTGAGCGACCATCTTTGAACAGAGGCGGGGCTTACGACACCAACTGTCTGCCATCTATAATCCAGTTTTGAGTTCCCTCCCCAGACGCCTTAACGCCCACTCACACCCTGGGCCATCTGACCTCAGGAATTCGCATGATAAGGTGGGGCCAGGTTTCACAATGAACTCACCCGAAACTCTGGCTGATTGGGACCCACACCCAGTTTCACACCCTGGCTTGTGTCGTTAGGCAGAGGATCATTAGGCGGTCCTTTTGCCCCTCTCGGGGGGAAATTCCCACAGGGCTTAAATCTGGGACTCTCCACCATTTGACCTTAGAACTGAAGAAGCTTCTCAGATGAGAGGTGAAACGTCTTCAAGCAACTTAAAGAAGTCCAGACGCTTTTCTTTTGAAGCTCCTTAGTCTACGATGACCTGGATGACTGAGAACCTTCACAGACAGGTTACCTGAACATATTTGCAAATAGTTCAGAGGGAATTGGCTGTTATGCTGGAGATCAGAGTAATAGAAAAATGCCACAGCACATGGGGCAACCCCATAGCTCTTGTGGTGAGGAAAGATGGGTCTGTAAAACTCTGTGTGGACTACCACAAGTTGAGGAAGTGTCACAGTTTGATGCTTACCCTCACTGGAGCAGTGATGCGCTGCTCGTTTTTTTCATGACACTGGATTTAACTAAGAGCTACAGGCAGATTTTCTGGTCTCCACCGGAAAAAAAAACAGCCTTCTCCACCCGTACAGTTTGTACCAATTTGTTGCATTTCTCTTCGGCTTGTTTGGAGCCCCAGCCACTTTCCAGCCATTGCATATGCTAATGCTTACCTGGATGAAGTTACCATCCATATTGACACTTGGGCAAAACATGTAGACTGGGTGATCGCAGCCCTGGAGTACCTGAGTGCTCACGGCCAACATGAAGAAGTGTGCGATTGCACAGAAAGAGGTACAGTATCTGGGCTACCACTTGGGAAGCAGGCAGGTGTGTCAACAGACCGGGAAAACTAACGCCATTGTATCCTGCTCGTGTCCCAGGACCAAAAAGGAGGTGAGGGAGTTTTGAGGGTTGGCTGGTTATTGCCGCTCGTTCATGCTCGGCTTTGTGAAGCTGAGCAGCGCCTTATCCAATCTCACCTGAAAAGGTGCCTCAGATCCAGTTCAGTAGTCCCAGGCGCTGTTTGACCAGGTGAAAAAGGCTTGCTGTCCCTGCTCCACACCCCTAACTTTTCCCTGCCTTTTATTCTGCAGGCAGATGTCTCGAACATGGAACTGGGACCGTTTTGTCCCAGGAGGTAAGGGAGGTCAACCACTCTGTTGTCTACAGCATCCAGAAACTATCTAAGAGAGAGGGGCCAGATACAACACAGTCGAGAGGGAGTGTCTGGCAATCCGGTGGGCGGTCAACTCTTTTCATTACTTACCCCCTGGCATGCCCATCCACCCTCTGTGCAGACCACTGAAATGGTTTCACCTAATTAATGATGTCGACGCCCGGATTAGATGGTGCTATCTGGCTCCCCAGCCTTGTAAGCTCAAGATGATCCATAGGCCAGAGGCACAGATGGTTTTGGCTGATTTCCTGTTACACCCTCTGGGACGGGAGGTGGAGTAGGCTCAGTCAGATGGCTCCATGCCCTCAGTTGGGTGGTGGAAGTATGTGGCGGTGTGTTGTTTGTGGCTCCCCTGCAGAGGCGGGGTGGTGCAGTGCCGGGAAGGCTGGCAGGGCAGCTGAGAGTAATTTGCTCATCATGCTTTATTTTTTTTAGTAGCCTGTTTGGACCGGAGAAGGAGGGCTGAGCATAAGACACGTCGACTGAAAAGCCTCCATTATTGTTGTTGTCGCTGTCCTGGTGGCTATTGTGAATAAAATGGACATTCAAGCTGTTTGTGTGTGTCAGGTCCTTGCCACATATGCCTGTTGGTGAACATCTACAAGCTTTTTCTGAGGAAGATGAAGAAGCCCTAAATGCCCCTGAACTCCCTAGAAAAAATAAAGACAATTAAAACAATTTAAAGAGTAAATTAGTAGTAGTGGTTACAACTCACTGTTGGTAAATTCTTAATATACAAGCAAATGCTATTGATAACATGGAATCAGTATGCCTATGACTGATGAAAGATTACAAAAAAAAATCAATTAGAAAATAAATGGACCTATTCTTAAATGACTGAGTTAAGGCTAACATTCCTGTAACATTTTGCCATTGGGTTGCCAACAATCTAAAGGATTTTATTTGTATGGACTAATGTCCTGACTGGACAAAATATTAAATGTCTATTGTGTCTATATTATGTTCAGAGTCCAAATCATCCTCAGAACGATCCCTACAGAGAGATAATAACCCATATTTCTCCAAGAAGACATTTCTGATATCGTTGTCCTGATGCTCCCACCTAGCCTTCTGATATAGATACCGTGCTGTCTCATCTCCTTTACCAGAATTAATTTTTCCTCCTGATGTCAAGTATGCAACAAAAATCTTTTTGGTAAGAAACGATTCTGAAGTCACAAACACCACATGTCAGAAATTGTCAAAGTGTGCAAAAAACAACAAACAGAATCAGAGACAAAGAAGAAGAAACCAACCACAAATAGGAGGATGTGGTTCTTTGTATCATGGCCCAGAGATAACAAGTGTTTATGCAACACCACTATGGAACAAATTTGTGTCACTTGAACACAACAAAATGCACAAAAATTACACAACAATGTAAAATCTACTAGATAAGTATGTGGCATATGTAAACATTAGCATGCCCAACATATTATCAGTTTACTTAATCACGCAGAGGTACACGCTGCTACATAGTGTTGCTGCGTGCTTCCTATGGCCCATATTAGACCAACTGTGTCTCCTCTCACTGCACCATGTGTGTTTTCGGCCCACAATGATGCGCTTTTCCAACACGTTCTCACTTCCGAGGTGTAACATTGTTTCAAAGAGTTTTGGTTCAGTCTTTAGAAACATAGAAACAAACAATAAATATGATGCACGAGCGTGTGTGCACAGATATAAAAAAATGTAAATCTAATCATGCTAAAGATAAATACTTGAATTAAATTAACAAATAAATCAAAGCCATAAAAAACGAAAAAAGGAAGACAAACCTGAGTCTACCTCGTGGACCTCCCTGGCCAAAATTAACCCCTCATTCACTTACAACCATTTCAGTCCACAAACTCCAAATGTGTGCACATTTAGACAGGTTAACCCCCTAACCAAAGACAGGATTACATCAAACTGAATTGTAGCTCTGATAACACTGATGCTTGTTTTTTAAAGGTTTTCAAGGAGTGTAGCGCAAATCAACAGAATGTGAGAAATGAAGTGATGGTCACAAGTGCTCGAGAAAGCTCCCAGACCTCCACTACACTGCACCACTAACGTGAGATCAGTAGGACCTGGTGTATTTCTTCTTCTGTTTTGTGTGCTTGTTTGTGTTTTATCCTCGGGATGATCCAAAGTTTGAGGTTGGCATCGTTTGAGGATGAGTTTTGTTTCACAGGATGCTCAGCATCTTACTCCATCTAGTGGCCGCTCAGTATTAGGCCTTCCCCACTTGTGTCTTTCAGTATTGTTTCACACTGCCTTATGTCTTGATGTGTTGTGGCGGACAGATGAGAGAAACTTTAGTTCATTTGATGTCCACTTGAAAACAGAGAGGGCAGAGGTTGCTTCTTGGCTTTGCACTCCAAGGACAGTTCCAGTGAAAATATGACTTTTTGTCTTTTCTTCATTCTTATCCAGAGAGATGGAGACACTTTTTAAAACTGTAATTTTCTTATGCTTTGAGTAGTAAATTGGGGTTACAACAAAAAACTTAAGAGGGCGACATCCCCCCAAAAATCTTGCACATAAAACCAAAACTGTCTGCAGGATGGAGTCCACAAAGGGTAAGTGAGTTTGACTTGTTTTGCTCACGTGCATGATTTGAGTATAATCATAATGTGTTCATTTATAGAGAGCTACCCAGTTCATTAAGAAATTGCAATTGTATGTTTAAGGTTTATGGAATTATTACACTTTTAATTAATATTGAAAACAAAAATGTCTTGTTAGCAGTTTTTGAGCTATTGCAGTTTTTACTGAGTCTTGTCTGTGTGTGTATGTGTGTGTGTGTGTGTTTTTATTTAATTTTGTAAATTAATTTAGCCTATTTTAATTTCTTAAGCTCTTTAAAAATAAATTTCTATTATGTGAATGTTGGATTTTCTCTCCATGAGAGAAAAAATAGACAAGGTCCTAAAATGTGTAGTAAAATTAAAAAAAAATCTGCGAGTAATATTCTGCACATTTTGTCAGATTTCTCTTTGTCTTCATGCACAACACTTCACATGTACAGTATTATCACACTGATAAAGCACTTTTAGCTTAGCACTGACAGTGACCACGATGTTTACAAATGGACCCTTTAACTGATGTCATTCGTTGCAAAACTAAAGCAGTGGTTTAATTAAAATGGTCTTTAAATTTACAAGCATGTTTCTACATTATCATTATAAAATAAAAACACTTTAAAGCCACCGTGCAAAAAAGTGCAGCGAAACAAAAAAACACATTTGAAAAATACACAACGATACAATTTACTAAACCTACATTGACTTGTGTTAACCTTATGATGTAGGTTATATTTGATAAAGAAGAAGAGAACAATATAGAAAATATTCTTTTACAACCCAGCCTTTTCTTTTTCATTGCTTCTGCTTCCTGTAATTCAACATGGTTTAAAAAGGATCGTGCATTTTACAAACCTGACTTCTTTTCATAAAGTAGCCTAGATTACTTGATTTTAGATTTACAAAATTTACAAAATAATGTCACCAGAAAAAAAGAAATAATAACTAATTTTGTGTGTGTAAAATGAGGTAAATCCTCCTCTTATAAAGAAGTGTTACACTGTGACACCGAAGTAAATTCCTGCCTTAATATTTGTCTGCTGAGACAAATAGGCCTATATATACATTTGTCTGTGTGTGTGTGTGTGTGTATATATGTATATATATTTACACACACACACACACATACATATGTGTGTGTGTGTGTGTGTGTGTGTGTGTGTGTGTGTGTGTGTGTGTGTGTGTGTGTGTGTGTGTGTAAATATATATACATATACATACACACAGAAATCTCTCTGTTTTTGTACTTCAAACTTCACACTATGTTATGGGATGACGGTAAAGAAGATGAAGTATTTGTGTGCGCCACTAGAGGGCGGTACGTGCAGAAAGTAGAGACACCTTGCTGGCCTGAAAGAAGTATTTCATTATGACATATATATATATGTATGTGTGTGTGTGTGTGTGTGTGTGTGTGTGTGTGTGTGTGTGTGTGTGTGTGTGTGTGTGTGTGTGAGTGACAGACAGAGGGAGAGAGATGTGCCATAGAGTACATTGTGCAAACTAACGTTTGAGTCGTCTCTGACGGTCCTGAATACGTCGTCCTCCTAAGCACGGTGAACAGTTCCCCAGCAGCTCTCCCTCTGCTGCAGTCTGAATACGGGGCTATGGCCGGCACAGCCACCCGCACTCACTCGGGCTGCCTTACTCTGGATGCACCTGTGAAAACAGGGAACTACACCCACTTATCGTTTTAGCGTTGATATAAATATGGGTGAATCCATTTTATTTGCATCTCGCTTCAGCCCACACACACACACACACACACACACACACACACACACACACACACACACACACACACACACACACATAAATCCCATATCCTCGATTAAGGGGATTTAGGCTGCTTAAGCACGCGTGGAGAAAACATAGGTGTGTACGCAGAGAAAGCACGGCTGACAAATGACGACATATGAGTGCGTTACAGTGGTTTAAATGTAACAAGATTGTTTAAAACATGTCTGTGGACTCTTAAGCCTTTTGATAATCTGCAGTTGCCTCATAATTCATGGGAACTATAACATTTATGGAAAAACTGATGACTTATTACACGTTTAAAATATTTCGTAAGCCGTGTGTGAGAGAGCTGCAGAATATTTGAACCCGTGACAAGTTTGTGTGTGTTGGCATCAAACTGATGAGGATCACTAATCTAAAAAAGGAGATTACAGAGAGATGCCGTCCTGTTGCGACTGTAGCTGTTTTTGCTGTTCTTTATTCTGCATGTCCAGAAAGCAGAAATCTGGCCACACACACACACACACACACACACACACACACACACACACACACACACACACACACACACACACACACACACACACAGCAACATTCAGAGGAAATGTGTAGCATCACATCAGCGCTGCGCTTCACCACCACAAACGACTCTTGTGTAGATATCAGCCTGAGACTGTCGAAGCTCACCAGTGTTCCCATTCAAGCCACACCTGGTAAAGTTTGAAAACATGACTATGGGATTTTAATTAGACGCAATTAGAGAAGGCGACCATGCGGAGAGCTGGGCGAGCCCCCTGCTTTTTTTCTTTCTTTTTTTTGGGCTGGAGGGGAAAAATACGCTAATTAGGCCGGACTTTTATTCGCGTGACCCGTGGAGACCCCGCGTAAGCTGTTTAACGTCAGCACTCTGATAATTAAAACGGGAATTCGTTTGAATGATCCGTGTTTGTTGACATAAACAGTTACCATCCCATTCACTGCGATGGGATGAGTCGTCTGCGCGACTCTGAATGGCCTGTATGAAAGGATGATCAGCAGAGAAAGACAGAACACTTGCAGTTTAACATTAGAAAGATCGTCGTGCGTTTCTTCTTTACAAAAGATACGATCCCCGAGCATTTTATTCGTTTTAAAACACCAAAATTTGGCGTAAACTGTGATTTTCCAAGAAGCTTTGGGTAGGACTTCCATCCTCTGGCCAAACCTCCGGGGAAGAATGTATTCCTCATCCTGCCAACAAAGCCCGTGTGAGGATTCCCAGAGCTCCTCAGTAACTGCGAGCTGACAATTTCAATGGGCACCAGCACTTTAAAAAAGACATTCAGAGTTCTAAGTGACAAATGAGCGCTAGACACTTTTCACGCAGCACAATTTCATATGCCATTTGTGTCACTTAGCCCAAACTAGTCATCACACGCGAATCATTTTCGTGGCAGCTGCTGTTGTATCTCTTTTTTATCAGCCCGTAGGCACCCTGCTGATGTAGCCTACCATCTCCGAGAGGACGAACAAAAAGGAACGGATGATGGGCCCATTACAGTCTCAGATGTGAGAGCGTCCAGGAGGAGGCTGGGCTCGGCTTCATGGGCACAGAGATGGACATTTTTAGGAGCTGGTGTGTTAAAAGTGTTTCAGTTTGACAGTCCTGGATGAGTTTTAGTTTGTTTTACTTCTAAAGGTTTCGCTCCAGGCCTGATAGATGAGATGCATGTCAGTATGCAGTGTAACTGAAGAGTTTCTGATTTTCAGCGACGACACGTTTTTAATTAGGGCAATAAAATCAGTACGTTTGAGTTGAAGAACAGACCTGATCTAAAAGTGAGATTTAGAGCTGATGTTCGATTGAACGAAAATGTTTTTATGAGCAGAAGTAAAAGGTTCAAATGATTTAACCGCAGAGAGGTGGCTTTAGAATACGACACGGTGCCATCTCTCCATAATTACTGTAGTGGCATAAATACAGTTCTGGTACCATGGACACCGGATATGCTCGGTGAGGGAACCAAGGCGCCCTTTGCTGACCCAGCTGCCACAGGTGACCGTCCGGTGAAAAGGAAACGAAAAAATCAAACTAAATAAATGATCGTTGATCTCACGGTCTTTATTCTGTTCTTTTACAAAAAAAGAAAAGAAATTACACACACACGCACACACACGCGCACACACGCGCACACACACGCACACACACGCCTGTATCTATAGTCTTTCATGCACCGTGTGTGATTTGTTGGTTTATTAGAAGGATGCTGGTAATCTGTAATCTATAATAGAGATGACATTAGACGTGGTATTTGAAAAGCCGACATTTGATGGAGAAAACCCGAGTGTGGACCGAGTTATGAGCGCATACTGTAAGAGGCAGGGACAGGTGTGTTTATGTATACAGCAGTTGAACCGTAAACCTCATTCTGTGTCCATGAAGGAGCTCTTGACTCTCTGATCCTTCCTTATTTATGTGGAAGTGATCCGCGCCACTTGCTGGAAATGTCACCCTTGGCCGTCGCTGCAGACACGTTGGCTCACAAAGCCACGAGCTGCGGCGACACGAGCGCACACAGCAACAACCTGTCAGATCTTATGTCACTGCTTATTGCACGTCCAGTGTTTATTGCGATGCGCGCACAAAAGTCCCCCCTGTCTTCTCCCTGTATTAAACCAAATTTGACATTTTTCAAAATAAAAGCATCTGACGGCAGGCTCACACTGGATTCTGTTTGTTAGCAGAATAAATGGACTACAGCTGAATTTGTTGTTTAATGATGAATCAAAATGTTGAATACAAAGAGAAAACGAGCCCCCGAGGCGCTCGTCCAAAGAAAAGTATCTGTCCAATGGGATTTCAAATCCAAAGTTTACTGTGGAAGTGTGGGACGAGCACTTCCACAGTAATGACGGTGATGATTGCTGCATCCTGCGCTTTCAATATAAAGTTGAAGCAATAGCGAGGGGAGAGGCCAGCGGAGATTTCAGCATAACTTGGCCATTGTGAATATTTTTTTCATTTGCTCCTGTATTTTTGTTGTCAGATATTTCTGATGTCAGGAATTCTGCCGGCCCTATGGCCTTGTTGGCATCAGTGGTGAGATTGAATGTTTGCGAGTTCAATTCACAGCCGGTAATAACTTGACACTGGGCGTAATGAAACGCGCGGGGGTTAAGGCCTCATTCCAAATATTGTCCTGATCATTTCCCAGACCGCAAGAAAATATTAGAATATTATCGTTCAGCAATATTCTAAAAATGAAATTAATTAATGAAGTTGTTTGTTTGTTTTTTATTTTTGTTTAACGTGGCGCATAGCTGACCTCCTCTACAGTCGGGGGAGATGGGAAGGGAAAACTTTTTTTACAGGTTAAGGGAGCGACAATCCAATCTAACATGAAAGTGTTTTATCGCACGTCCTTCACAGAAACAGCTGCTTTCTTCGATCCTGTTGGGGTCATTCATTTTGCCTACGTCAAACGCCAATATTCGTTTTTTTCATCAAGTCTATCTGATCACTAAAATTGTTTGTTTTTCACTTTGCACTGAACCATTTCTCAGCATGCTCATCCTTTCATTGTGAACGGCTGCAGGCTTCCTGTTGCAGACTGCCATCCTGTGCTGCACTGACGGAGCTGATGCAGCGTGTGTGACACTCTCACTAACACTTCCCCAACTCAGCTCAGACAATTCAGCAGCAGCAGAAAGAGCGGCCTGTGCTTCATGTGGTACAGCTGCTATACGGCCTGTCAACACGACCAGGTTATTTCATGGTTTAGTTTCATCTCTGCTCAAAACAGTTTGTAGCAAATGTGTGTTTTTCTTTACATTTATGACATGCTGGTGCATGTTAATTACCTTCAATCCAACATGAAAACCCATTTGTTTGATATTCTTTGTGTGAGATGTGACTGTAAACAGCTCCTGTTCTTATTGTTCATTTAATGTCGAATCTATTTTATTTTCTAACCAAGCAAGCATGATGTCATTGATAAAAATGAAACTTACCGTGATGTTAATTTTTCCTAATAAGATTCATTGACCGAGTTGCTACTTGGTAAAATGCGTCCTGGGGCCGTACTTTAGAACACGAAATAATCAAAAGCATTACAAATTGCATCCATACATATACGTGCAAAACTATTTTGTTGGTCATCCTAATAGTTTATTAGGGCAACTTTCCGATGGAAGTTACTGTGACCTTATCCTGTACGTACTCTGCACATTCTTGTATAAGTGATTTATTTTAGAGCAGACTTTGCAGCAGGTCCATGCAAATCCAGAACACAAATTCAGCTTTTGCTGCAGGATTTACTGAAAGACTTTGTAAAAATTAATCAAAACATAATTCGCTTGAGTATCGTGCAGACAGGTTAGCATGTCAAACTTGGTGTGATAATGTTTTGTCATCGATTGTGTATCAAACAGGCCACACACAAAAAAATTATTCAACATGTTTGCTCTGAAAGACACACGTTTGTTTTCCTTACCCTCAACCAAATACCAAACAACAACAGTCACCTCAAGTCACTGTATATAATAAAATAAAACCCCTATAGTAATAATAATAATAATAATAATAATAGTAATGATAATAATAATAATAATAACAATAATAATAATAATGAAAATAATAATAATAATAATAATAATAATAATAATGATGAAAATAATAATAATAATAATAATGAAAATAATAATAATAATAATAATAATAATGATAATAATAATAATAATAATAATAATAATAATAATAATAATAATAATAATGATAATAATAATAATAATAATAATAATAATAATAATAATAATAATAATGATAATAATAATAATAATAATAATAATAATAATAATAATAATAATAATAATAGATTAGCCCGTCATGGAATTAGGGACTTGAGGTGAGTGTTGTTGTGATTTTGCACTCCATCAATAAAACTGAAAAATTTAAATTGACACTTGAAAATCTCCCAAATCACGTTTGTATTTGTCAGAGTCAGTTTACCACAAATACACAGAAAGATTACAGATATTGAACTACACAGATTTGTAAATTGTTCTGGTCTCACGCTGAAACAGACTGGACAGCATCTGTAACCTGTGTGACTGTGGTGTGTAAGGCATGATAACACAATATTAGTGTACAGCTGTATATTGTTACAGTGGGGAACACAAAGTAATCAGTCATTAACTAATTGATGAGGGGTCGTTACAGCCATCCCCGGTCTGCAGGAACGCGACGAGCTCACACAGATAAACACTGTCACGGGGAAATATCTCCAAGTTTAATCCACGCTAACCGGCTATTCCGTCTAACTGAAAGAAATGCAAAAACCTGGCCTGCCGTTGTCACGTGAACACAACGTTTCTATGGTAACAAAAACCACAAACCGTGCAGAGACAGCTGAGAGGCTCGAAAAATGTCTCACCGAGCGTTTAGTAAACGTGTTTGCGAAGACAAGCGCGACTTTGACGAAATGAAAAACGCCGCCGCGGAGTTTTATCGAGTGAGCAGAGTCCCCCAGGACATGGAGCGAGCTCTACACCAGCTCTTCCTCCACCGGCCCGCAGACCTGCACGGGTACCTGGTAGGACTGTGAGCCTCTTTCTGTCCCTGTGATGTTACAAAACAAACAAACAGAAGGTTGTTTGAAGTGTATTTGTTGTTCTTCTGTTGAAGGTATTTCCTGTTTGTAAGCACATATGAGGTGCTGTTTGTCACAGCAGCGTGACGGGGTGTCACAGTCATCACAACGAGCAAACAAAACGACTGTACATAAAAGATAGCCCCAGCCACCTGACGTCACCTGTTGGTTTCAGACATCGCCTTCCTGTCACGCATGAATCAGTTAGTTCTTAGTGACGTTTGAGTGACTGTTTCAGTAAACACACTGATTCAGAAAGTTGGATTTTTAACACTATGTTGAAACGTTTTGTCACTGGTGGGAATCATGTTGACTAATCCAAGTCAGTACTCTTCCCACTATTGGGAAGCAGACAGCACACAGCTATGTTAACTGGCTGCTCGTTGGCCAGGTGAAGCAGCTATGCCCTTAACTCCAGTAGCCTCTAAGACGAAAGAAGAAATATCGCTCTTAGAGGCCCGATCTGGTTTTGTACCAGGCTTCAAATACCAATAACACGAAGGTGTTTTTCAGGTTGTAAAATTTGCCATTTGAACATGGGAGTCTATTGACCCACCTTTTGATTCAGCCTACCCATTAACAGTGTTGGTCAAGTTACTTGAAAAAAGTAATCAGTAACTAATTACTGATTACTTCCCCAAAAAAGTAATCCCGTTACTTTACTGATTACTTATTTTCAAAAGTAATTAATTACTTAGTTACTTAGTTACTTTTTAAAAACACGATTTACAACCTGAAGAGGTGATAAAGCGATAGATCTTTCAGCCCAATTCTACTTTTTCTACATAATCCATCATACAAAATGTAATCAAATGGAAAAGTCTCTTTTTAAAACTTGTTTTATTAGTTTTAATCTTTTAACTTTATGCATCAAGCAAAAGTTTAATTATATGCAACATTCTCTGACTGGAAGAAATTAGTTTAACATTTAAACCTATTTTCTGCACATTCCAGCACATAAAATAAAATATTTTTTGTGTTTACACTCAGTCTTTCGAATAGATGCAAGTAAAACACAGCAGAAAATAAATAAAGTCAAAGACTCAGCGGTCCTGTTGCTCTATTTTCACCTGTAAAGCAGGAGTGGGGCAGGCGGAGGTTTACCCTGGTGCAGGTGTGCCGCAGTCAGTGGAAGAATCCGCGAGTTTCTCTGTGAGTTTCCCATTACGTCGTAGCTACTTGGTGCTTGTTTGGAAGTTTAGGGGTTTTTTTCGCTGTAAAAAGAAGTTTTCTTCCCACGCACGATGGACGCTAATGTTTTTGTCACTTTTTATGGAATCAAACTCAAAGTAAGGTCAGTACTTCCACGCTTTAAACGCTGCACGCTCATACTCTCTCCCGCACTCGATATATGATCCATTGTTGATCTGCACACAGCTGTTGTCACTAACGGCGCACTCGCTTACGTCACTGTCGTGAGACATTCTCGCAAAAAATCACGGTTTTAGTAACGCAGTAACGCAGCGTTCCTACGGGAAAGTAACGGTAATCTAATTACCGTTTTTGCAATAGTAATCCCTTACTTTACTCGTTACTTGAAAAAAAGTAATCAGATTACAGTAACGAGTTAACGCGTTACTGCCCATCTCTGCCCATTAATATTAACATCCACTGGTGACACTCTGGTGTCATGCCGCTCAGTTGTGCACCACGCAATTTTTCTTTTTTTTTTTTTTTTTTTTTTTTCTTCTTTTTAAATGACATCAGAAACAGCAGTATGCGACATTACGTGATGGCAGAGCTTCAGTTCATCCTTTGTCATTTTTTTTTTTTTTTTTTTTTTTTTTTAATAAATAGGACAGGGGGAATGAATGAGAGAAAGAGGGGGAGAGAAAGAAAGAAAACCAAAGGGGAGAAGAGACGGTGAGAAGGGGGGGGAAGAGAGAGAGAAAAAAACAAAAAAACAAAAAAAAAACTCCTGGGTCACCTGTATGGAGAAAAAAAAAACAAACAAAAAAAAAACAAACAGAGGAGACAGCAAACACGCAAGCTACCACGCAATTTTTCTAATTTTGCAAATATACTTGGTGATGCAACTCCTGCAACCAGGTGAGGCCTCGAGTGTACAGTCGATGTATTTTTACTGCCTTTTAAAGGATACATCAGTGCAGAAGCTCAGAGATTTTCCACACGCAAAGGTGCTGCAGCTTGCAGCAAATTATGTTTACTCGTCTTTACTTAACAAACCTAGTCCTCTAAAGAAAACCCCGTGAGCTATAAGATGAACTTGGGACTTACAAGTTATGCTAACTAGATTATGTTGAATACACAGTAATTAATTGGCTAGCTCCTGGCTAACAAGTGCCCCTTAATGTTAAATTAAATGCAGTGTATGCAGCCTTAGTTTTGCAAACTTAGAAGATGTCAGTGTGTATTGGCTGGTTTCTTTTATTGCAATATTGACATTATGTGTTGAAAGGCAGAAATCTCAGTGTTTATTGTAGTGTAAGGTTAACATGAAAACAGACACTAGTACTCAAGTGTCCAAAGGCTTCTTTGTTGCTCTGATGAGATTATAGTTGTTCTTTCACTACTTTCAAGGTATATTGAGTGGAACATGATGTGATTTTGTAAATCATGTTCAGTGTAAGAGAAAGGACGGTCAGCCTGGGTACAGCCTTAGCCCGTGACAACTCATCGAGCACGTTTGATGCGGTCATTGTGAAAACACTTCATTTTTCCGTGTCATGACGGTTTTAAACTATACATGTATATCTCACAGTTGGGTGTATTAATATTTCAGCACCAACAAATGAACAATGACAAGGACTCATTAATCTCTACAAGAGTCTGATTCGTGGTGGCCAGCATGCTGGAAACCACATCGCACACCTGAAAGAACCAAAGTGGAAACACAACAAACATTATGAGCACAAATATAGTTTGGAATGACAGCGTTAGCCCGTTTCCTCTGCTGCTTTCGTGCTGTTAGATCTCAAAGGCCTGTAAGAGCACGTCCTGTCATAAATGTTAATTGGATATCAAGATTCTTTATTCGTCACATGCATAGTTATACAAGTATAACACGCAGTGAAATGTAACCTGACACGCTGCTCGACTTGTGCAAAAGGGGGGGAGAGAGGAAGAGCATTATATATTATATGCATTAGGTGAATGTGCAGTAGTAGCATGTATGCAGCAAGCAGGTGAATTCTGTACATTAAGTGAATTAAATAAGAGTAGACAATCTGAACATTTTACAAAATAGACAATATGAACATATTTAAAATTTAAAAAGAATTTGAAAGGTGCATTGTGCCGGTGATGACTGTGCCACCGGCACATGACAGAATTAACAGAATTAATAAGGTTACTGCAAACACTCCAAGGTTTATTCAGTGCTCTGCTGTGGAGCACTAAGCTTTACGAACGAGGTCAAAGATTGTGACGGTGATATCTGCAGTCGCCTCTGTCAGCTTTGGTAATTTTTTAAGAACTTCCAAGTTGTCAGACGTTTTTGTGCTGTTGGCTTTGAAGGGCATGTAGACCACCACAGTGTGTAGATCAAGCTGAAGTCACTGAAGCCTCAGTGTATTCATAAGAAAACACATGTAAATATTCATTATCACCTCACAGTTAATCTTCCCAAACAAAACATCAGTGTATGATAACGAGCAGTTACAAACAGTCTGCTGTTTTTGCCTGCTAATATTAGTAATGTGGCTTCATGTGCGTTCTTGCACATATTTGTAGGCACACTGTGCATATCTGGTTCTGTAAAAAAATGGCTACATGATGTATTTTGTGTGCAAGCACTTCCTTGGCTGTGAGAGTGGCCACTGGTCAGCACACGTCGCTGCTGCTTTTACAGGTGAATTTAAAATGTAAATAAAATGTGTTTTTAATGTTTTCTACACATGTTGTGTTTACTCTGTAACTACTGAACCATGCTATCATTGATGGTAAGGAGGAAACAGAATTGGTTAAATAGCGTCACTCAGATACTGCGAGGTGTTTTTAACCATAACCATCCCTTCAGGCGGATTACTTTGCAAACCTCGCGGCACCACCGAGAATCAGCAGAGTGACGGGACGGCAGGTTTACGATGCCAGAGGACGACTTTCTGTTGAGGCAGAGGTCTACTGTGTTGTTCACAACAAGGAAAAGGTAAAAGTCATTTGTCTCATTGTGGCCTTTAACTGAACTCAGAGCTTTCTTATGTGACTGTGGCTGAATGTGATATGGATGAGTTTGGAGAACAAGCCAAAGGGTTGAAGAACATGTTGTTCATTAGTGCAGGAGCAGGTTTGTTTGGCTATGACGTACGACCTTAAATCAGCTCTCAGTTTAGTGAAGGATAAAATGACCTTACCCTCAGCCAGGCTGTCACCCTGCCAGGTGGCCCTGCACTGATAACTCGATAACAAGGCGCCTTGGAATTTTGAAATTCATACCACAGAGGCATCGCTTAGAAAAGTTTCAATTTTAGTCGCCTCGACTGTCAGAGGTCAAGTTTTCCAAAAATCTTGTAACTGCGATAACTGAAGAAGGAAGTCACGTAGGATTTTCAAACAGGAATCTACTAAATGTCTGAGGGGTCGCACTCGTGGCCACCAGCGTTTTCATACATATGAGTTTACCTGGTTTGAGTTTTGCACGTCTCTTGCACTGTCTGTTCTGTCTGGTGTTGCACTGTCTTTGTTTTGGTTTTTGCCATTTTGCACACTTGCACTTGTGCATTGTGATCGATGATCAGCAATGACGGCGATATCCTACTAGATGTACGAGCCAGGATCAACGCAGCGTGGATGAAATGGCGCCAAGTCACCGGCGTCCTGTGTGACCGAAGAATGCCCAATCGCCTCAAGTCAAAGATCTACAAGAGTGTAGTGCGCCCCGTTGCCCTCTATGGATCCGAGTGCTGGCCAGCCTCAAAGCACGAACAAGCCCTTCACACGATGGAAATGTGGATGCTGCGATGGTGCCTAGGCCTGACACGATGGGACCACGTCATGAACACCGACGTTAGAAAGAGGATGGGAATCGCGCCAATCACAGATAAGATGCAAGAAGCGAGGCTGCGGTGGTACGGACATGTGGTACGGAGCGATGAGAACTCAGTGGTGAGAACAGCACTGCGGCTCAGCCCCCAAGGACGTCGACCTAGAGGCAGACCAAAGCGGAGATGGATGGACCGAATCAAGGACGACGTGAAGAAGATCGAAGCCGATCTGACCGACGCCCTTGACCGACCCAAGTGGGGACGACTTTGCAGAAAAGCGGACCCTGCAACCGAGCGGGAAAAACGCTAGGAGGAAGAAGAAGCACTTGTGCAGGCTGTCTGTCACATGTAGCACATGTAGCATGGTGTTGGAGTCACTGTGTGCCACTGCACATGGTTGGAATGACAATAAAGCCACTTGACTTGACCTAAGAGGAATTCATTGTGTGATAGTGCTGTAAAGTCTGACATTCATCTAAACTCCACTGGTACTGGTTAATACAGCAGTACATCTCAGTGTACCCGGTGCCCAAACAGTCACACTGAATGTTACCCACATGGCTAACCTGCATCTCCTCCTAATGAGGAGAAATGAAATGGTTGAAAGGATATGAACCCTAACACCATACTGCTGGAGGCAGCGCAGGTAGAGGTCATTGTGCAGGCGCAGCAATTTCTCCATAGGTATGATCACTCTGCACTCCAAGTATATGTTAGGAGAGCATTAATGAAATGTTAGGTTTTACTGAATAAATACAAATAAAACAGGAAACACTTTGGTTATTCCATATTAGAAAAAACAGAGTCAAATAAAAACAAATTTACAAAGTAACTGTTGTGCGTTGGATGCCAGGTTGTGCGCTGTGAACCAGTCCTACTGAAGAAATCCTTCACTCACGTGCTCGCGCCAGTGCTGCCCACCTCAGTAATTCTCTTCATTCCACCTGGTGTTTCTCTGCTCCACGTGGGCCTCCGGCTTCACTTGGGTGGTGCTGCACCCTGCTCAGCTCCCTGTCCCCAGACCTGGGGGCCTATTCTTGTCATCAAGCTTTGTATGCTTGTGCACTAACATAACCTTAGTCAGGAGGATTTTTTAATAATAATAACAATAAAGCATTTTATTTGAGGGCGCCTTTCAGAAACCCAAGGTAACCTTTCAAAAAACACAATTAATAAAAGGAACAATAGTCATAAAATACATAAAATAAGGTAAAATTACAAAACAGAGCGTGACAACAGATAAAATCAGCATTAAAGTGAATTGAGCTGTGTCTTAAATACGGAGAGGGAGTCAATATTTCTTAGTGCAGAAGGAAGAGAGCTCCAGAGCCGAGGAGCAGAGCGACTGAAAGCTCTGCTCCCCACAGTGATGAGGTGTGAGGATGAAACAGCAGATGATGATCTGAGAGGGCGGGAAACAGTGGTGATATGGAGCAGGTCACACAAATATGCAGGAGCAGATTTATGGATACACTTGTATGTAAGAAGTAAGATTTTAAAGTTTATCCTGGCTTCTACGGACAACCAGTGAAGCTGCTGAAGAACTGGGGTAATATCAGCACTTAACGGAGTGCAAGTTATGACCCGAGCTGCAGAATTTAGAAGAAGTTGGAGTTTATGAAGGGACCTTTTAGGGAGACCAAATAGAGGGAATTACAGTAATCAATACGGGACGTAATAAGACTATGGACAAGGATGGCAGCAGCATGGGGAGTAAGGAAGGGGCGGAGTCGGTGAATATTACGTAAGTGTAAGTAAGCAGACCGGGTTATGTAATTAATGTGAGACTGGAATAAAAGAGTATTATCAAGTAAGACACTCAAACTCTTAACCTGAGGGGAGGGAAGGGTGGGAGAATTTTCAACGTTAATGGAAAAGCTGTGGGATTTGGTTAAGATAGATGGTGTACCGACAAGTAAAACTTCAGTTTTATTACTGTTAAGTTTGAGAAAATTGGAGGAGAACCAGGATCTAATCTCAATAAGACAGTCTGAGAGGGAGGTAGGTGGGAGGGATGAACTGGGTTTAGAAGAAAGGTAGAGCTGGGTGTCATCGGCATAACAGTGAAAATTTATATTATATTTTCAGGATATATAACCAAGAGGAAGCATGTAAGTAATGAATAAAAGAGGCCCCAGTACTGAACCCTGGGGCACACCAGCAGACACAGGACAGGGAGTTGAAGACTGGGATTTAAATTGCATAAACTGAGTGCGGTCTGAGAGATAGGAGGTGAACCAGGTAAGGGGGGTGTGACTAATACCAATGGAAGCTCACCGGTTCAGGAGAATATTGTGAGAAATGGTATCAAACGCCGCACTAAGATCAAGAAGGATGAGGATGGATAGGAGACCAGAATCAGCTGCCATCAGAAGGTCATTGGTAATCCTTAACAGAGCAGTTTCTGTGCTATGATTGGGGCGGAAACCAGATTGAAATTGTTCATAGAGATTATGGTCATTGAGATGTAAGTGAAGCTGGGCGGCGACAACTTTTTCAAGAATGTTTGAAATAAAGGGGAGATTTGATATAGGGCGAAGATTATCAAAGTTATTGGGGTCTGCACCAGGCTTTTTGAGAGTTGGAATAACAGAAGCATTTTTCAGTGCTTCAGGAACAATCCCAGTGATCTGGGAGGAATGAATAATATTGGTTATGAGAGGAGCTAACGAGGGAAGACAGGCTTTAACTAACACAGTGGGGAGAGGGTCAAGGTGACAGGTGGATGACTTAGATGTTTTAATGAGATTAGATACGTCAGGTATGGAGGGAAGAGTAAAGCTTGAAAATAGGAAGACAGTGGGGGAACCAGGAAGTCTACTTCAGAGTCAGGAGCTCCTACAGAGTTAAGTTGACGGTGAATGTCTGAGATTTTACAAGTGAAAAAAGAGATGAGAGAGTTGCAAAAATCTGTCGTGCAAGAGAACAGCAGCGCCTTTTGCTAATCAGCCATATAGTTCATTTACATTTTACAGTGGGGCAAAAAAGTATTTAGTCAGCCACCGATTGTGCAAGTTCCCCCACCTAAAATGATGACAGAGGTCAGTAATTTGCACCAGAGGTACACTTCAACTGTGAGAGACAGAATGTGAAAGAAAAATCCATGAATCCACATGGTAGGATTTGTAAAGAATTTATTCGTAAATTAGGGTGGAAAATAAGTATTTGGTCAATAACAAAAATACAACTCAATACTTTGTAACATAACCTTTGTTGGCAATAACAGAGGTCAAACGTTTACTATAGGTCTTTACCAGGTTTGCACACACAGTAGCTGGTATTTTGGCCCATTCCTCCATGCAGATCTTCTCGAGAGCAGTGATGTTTTGGGGCTGTCGCCGAGCAACACGGACTTTCAACTCCCGCCACAGATTTTCTATGGGGTTGAGGTCTGGAGACTGGCTAGGCCACTCCAGGACTTTCAAATGCTTCTTACGGAGCCACTCCTTTGTTGCCCGGGCGGTGTGTTTTGGATCATTGTCATGTTGGAAGACCCAGCCTCGTTTCATCTTCAAAGTTCTCACTGATGGAAGGAGGTTTTGGCTCAAAATCTCACGATACATGGCCCCATTCATTCTGTCCTTAACACGGATCAGTCGTCCTGTCCCCTTGGCAGAAAAACAGCCCCATAGCATGATGTTTCCACCCCCATGCTTCACAGTAGGTATGGTGTTCTTGGGATGCAACTCAGTATTCTTCTTCCTCCAAACACGACGAGTTGAGTTTATACCAAAAAGTTCTACTTTGGTTTCATCTGACCACATGACATTCTCCCAACCCTCTGCTGTATCATCCATGTGCTCTCTGGCAAACTTCAGACGGGCCTGGACATGCACTGGCTTCAGCAGCGGAACACGTCTGGCACTGCGGGATTTGATTCCCTGCCGTTGTAGTGTGTTACTGATGGTGACCTTTGTTACTTTGGTCCCAGCTCTCTGCAGGTCATTCACCAGGTCCCCCCGTGTGGTTCTGGGATCTTTGCTCACCGTTCTCATGATCATTTTGACCCCACGGGATGAGATCTTGCGTGGAGCCCCAGATCGAGGGAGATTATCATTGGTCTTGTATGTCTTCCATTTTCTGATGATTGCTCCCACAGTTGATTTTTTCACACCAAGCTGCTTGCCTATTGTAGATTCACTCTTCCCAGTCTGGTGCAGGTCTACAATACTTTTCCTGGTGTCCTTCGAAAGCTCTTTGGTCTTGGCCATGGCGGAGTTTGGAGTCTGACTGTTTGAGGCTGTGGACAGGTGTCTTTTATACAGATGATGAGTTCAAACAGGTGCCATTCATACAGGTAACGAGTGGGGGACAGAAAAGCTTCTTACAGAAGACGTTACAGGTCTGTGAGAGCCAGAGATTTTCCATGTTTGAGGTGACCAAATACTTATTTTCCACCCTAATTTACGAATAAATTCTTTACAAATCCTACCATGTGGATTCATGGATTTTTTTTTTCACATTCTGTCTCTCACAGTTGAAGTGTACCTCTGGTGCAAATTACTGACCTCTGTCATCATTTTAAGTGGGGGAACTTGCACAATCGGTGGCTGACTAAATACTTTTTTGCCCCACTGTATATGTCACCTGACGACAGGAAAAGGTAGATGATGTCATTTCCTAGCACTTTACACTGAGAGGTAAATACCCTGCAACATAAGAACTTTTACCTTGTACTAGTAAATCATCTTTTTCACCCTTCTGAAGGAGTCCTTCATGTTTGTGGTGTGTAGAGCATGTCATCAGCTGCTGTTTCGAGCCACTTGGTCCCTGAGAGTCAAGAGAGGACTGAGCATGTGATGGCTGCTGTGCTGTGGATCAATGAGCCTCTGAACAGCATGCTGAAAGACCGAAATCCTTGTGACCAGTTACAAATCGACGATATACTCAGGTAGCACCTAATACTACTTATTAGTAGTACTTCATTAGTAGTATTTTTCAGTGCTATTTGTCACCTTAAGGAACACGTGTCATATCATGTTCAGTCACAAAAACCATTTAACACATTTGTCCTGAAGTGGCCACTGAAGCCAGGATCATGGACATGAACTGGGAGGTTCATGTCCAGGACCATGGACATGAACTGGGAGGTTCATGTCCAGGACCATGGACATGAACTGGGAGTCCAGGATCTGTAAGAAAAAGATCCTGGACTCCTGGACTCAGATTCACAGGTATCCTATGAATCTGTAAGAAACAGATTTGACTGCAGTCTACTGACATTCACGCTGTACTTCTCTTGCTCTTCTGAAAATCTTCCTTAGGAATCAGGATTGTTAGGGATTGTTACGCTGATTAAACCACATTTTTATTTGCTCATCTGAAATGATGTAGCACTTTCTTTAAGGACCGCTGTCTGGAGGAAAAAGAGGTCTGGGACAGGGAGAGGCCTGAGGTGATTCCCTCTTCATCTCCTCCACAGACTAAAGACAAGAAGATCATTAATAAAGGTGAGTGAGTGGTAAGTCCTGCCCTGAGCTTTCTGTCTTTAGTCATCAAATGTCATCAAATGTGCGGTGACTCCCAAACTAGGCGAGTGGCTCCAGCAGATCCTGGGAATAACATCGGAGATCTCTGTCCAGAAGAGCGCAGTCCTGGGAACAGCTAAGATACTGCGCAGGACCCTCAAGCGCCCAGGCCTCTGGTAGAGGAGCCGAGCTTGAAGGATAAAACCGCCCGGTGTTTTATTTTATAACACATAACCGACAAAAAGAGCTTTTAATTAGGGCTGGGGATCGTCAATCGTCGATTTCTATAATCGATTCAATTTTGACTCAGACAGAAATATCATAATTCTGATCATTGATCAGCACATATCCATACTTTATGTCTGTGTATAAAACAAAGCTGACACTGTGAGACTTCATCAGAGGTGTGAGCATCACAGCAGAGGCCTTTGTGTCAAAGTAACAGGATGAAACAGAAAAACATGCCGGAGATTTTCCTGGCCTGGCTTTTTATAGCAGGTCAGAAAACCATGAATCAACATGTGAACATTACCTGATGCTGCTGAAGTGAAGCAGAGTTATTAAGGTTTGATTACAGACACAGCTGAGCAATCATTTGTAAAAGTTTACACGTCTTTGCTGTTAAACAGCAGAAATCAGACTTTGTTGTCGGAGGTCATTTTTGAAAAAACACAACTGTGGCCAGCAGCGCTGCACACAGCAGCAGACTGGTGCGTAATGGCAATGAATAATGCAGAAAACAGAGGTTTGATGGTAAACTGGTCTCTCAATACTCTGAGAGAGAGAGCTGTGCAGGAAGTGAGGTTTTATGGTGGTGGAAGCAAAAAACAGCCAAAGTCAGAGGGAGTTCATGACGCTGTTTGTCAAACGTGAAGCGTAGTTTGAGCCTCTTTTGCTGCTGGTTCGGTGAATTTTGGTCAGAGTGATGAAACCTGCAGCTGTGACATGTCTGGTAAAATACGTTTATATTTAACAATCGATTCAGGATTTAATCAATCGATGTCGCTTTATTGAAACTAAATTCAAATTCAAATTCAAATTCAAATTTTATTTGTCACATACACAGTCATACACAGTACGATATGTAGTGAAATGCTTGGACAACTGCTCGTGACCTAAAGAAAACAAAAAAAGGAAAGGCTATGAATAAGATAGGAAATAAATATGAAAAATTAAAAAGAAAAATTAAAAAGGGTAAATTTAACTAGGAAGGAATAAAATATAAATTAAGGTTAAAAATGAAATAACTGTACAACACAAATTAGAATGAAGGGTAAATTTAACTGGGAAGAATAAGATAAAATATATAAATTAAAGTTGAAAATAAAATAACTGTACAACAAAAACACAATACACAATATAGAACTATATAAGAATGTATGAAGAAATCTAAATCTAAATAAATATATACACAATAACAGCAGCTGTACACGTATTAACCGGAAATGAAGAATATAGTGACCAGTGTTGTGCAAAAACAAAGTCCAGAAAGTCCAGTGTGTGTGTAAGAACTGTATGTGTGGGTCAGTACTGTGTGGTGGTGTGATTGAGAGACCGTATCGCCTGCGGGAAGAAGCTCCTCCTCAGTCTCTCTGTGTTGGTCTTCAGGGAGCGGAATCGCTTTCCTGACCTCAACAGAGAGAACAGTCTGTTGTTGGGATGGCTGAGGTCCTTCACGATCTTCCTGGCCTTGGTCCAGCACCGCCTGCTGTAGATTGAGTGCAGGTCAGGGAGCTCGGAGCGGATGGTGCGCTCAGCTGACCGCACGACCCTCTGTAGAGCTCGTCTGTCCTGCATGGTGCTGTTCCCGAACCAGGTTAAGATGTTTCCCGCCAGGATGCTCTCTATGGTGCACGAGTAAAAGTTCCTGAGCACCTTGGAGGGCAGTTGGAAGTCTCTCAAGCGTCTGAGGTGGTAGAGACGCTGTCGGGCCTTTTTCACCACGGTGTTGATGTGACAGGACCATGACAGGTCCTGCGTGATGTGAACTCCGAGGTATTTGAAGCTGTCCACTCTCTCCACTGGGCACTCGTTGATGACGGGGGTCTGGTAGTTCCTCTCCTGCTTAGTGCTGAAGTCCACTATCAGCTCCTTTGTCTTACTGCCGTTTAGAAGGAGGTTGTTCCTCTGGCACCAGTTCTCCAGATTCCTAATCTCCTTCAGGTAGGCCGTCTCGTTGTTATCAGAGATCAGGCCCACCACGACGGTGTCGTCAGCAAACTTGATGATGGTGGTGGAGCTGGTAGTGGCCACACAGTCATATGTGTACAAAGAGTACAGCAGGGGGCTCAGAACACACCCCTGGGGGGCTCCAGTGCTGAGAGTGGTGGAGGCTGAGACATGTCCGCCCATCCTTACTGCCTGTGGTCTGCCAGTTAGGAAGTTGGAGATCCACTGACACATAGATGAGCTGAGTCCCAGATGCTCCAGCTTGGTGGTGAGTGTGGAGGGAATTATGGTGTTAAATGCAGAGCTGTAGTCTATGAAGAGCATTTTAACATAATTCCCCCTTCTAGTGTCCAAGTGAGTGAGTGATGTGTGGAGGAGATGAGAGATGGCATCGTCTGTGGAACGATTTGGACGGTAAGCGAACTGTAGTGGGTCCAGTGTGTCTGGTAGTGAAGAAATGATGAAGTCTCTGACCAGGCGTTCAAAGCACTTCATCACTACTGAGGTGAGGGCTACAGGGCGATAGTCATTGAGAGAAGCAGGGTGGGGTTTCTTCGGGACAGGAACAATGATGGACTCTTTGAAGCATGTGGGGATCATCGACTGAGATAGAGAGATGTTGAATATCTCAGTGAACACAGGAGCTAGCTGGTATGCGCAGTCTCTTAGGATACGACCTGGGATGCCGTCTGGTCCTGCTGCTTTCCTGGTGTTCACTCTCTTGAAGGCTCTCCTTACTTCATGCTCGGAGATGACGAGCACGTTTCCGGTGCTGGCAGCATCTTCCTGTCTGCAGCCGTTAGCGCCGCTAACACTAGCATTGTTGGAGACCTTAGCTGCAGCCTCGAAGCGAGCATAGAAAGTGTTCAGCTCGTCTGCCAGAGTCACGGCCGCGTTCGTCATACCGGTTGTTGGTGCTTTATAGTCCGTTATTGTCCTTAGTCCCCGCCACAGGCTCCTAGAGTCACTCTGTTGGAGTTGTGACTCTAGTTTCCTCCCGTAGCGCTGCTTCGCCTCTTTCACCGCCCTCCGCACGTTATATGACGCGGCTTTGTACGGGTCCATGTCCCCCGTCATGAGTCCCGTGTTGTAGGCAGCGGTGCGGGATCTCAGAGCGTCGCGGATGGTTTTATCCACCCACGGCTTCTGGTTGGGAAACGTTGTGATAGTCTTTGTCTCCACGGTATCATCCGCTAGTTTCCCGATGAATCCCACAACCGCTTCCGTAAACACGTTGACGTCATCGTCGGAGCTGTTCCTGAACATGTCCCAGTCTGCGTCATCAAGTGCGTCCTGTAACGCGGCCACCGATTGGTCCGTCCAGCGCGCGACCTTCCTCTGAACCGGAACTTCCTGTTTCAGCCTTTGTTTGTATTTTGGCATGAGGAAAATGGCGGCGTGATCAGATTTGCCAAAATTGATTGGAATCGGAAAATTGATTTTTTAAACCCACTCCTACTTTGAATATTTTGACGTTGTTGTTATCCGATAGCTTTCCTTTCATTATTAGCTAGACTGGCACTCTTTATGAGGCAGTAAGCGAAAAGGTTTGATCGTGTTGTGTTTGCTGTTAGGAAAGGATACAAAGAGGCACCTGAAATGGATTGATTTTCATCCTGTTAATCGCTGCGATGTCTCCCTCCAGCTCTCGCTCTCTGCTCTTTCACAGCATTCAGTTTAATACAAAACTAATAATTCGTAATATCTCACACACAGTTTTTCTTCTTGTTTTGGCTGCTCCCTTTTTTGGTCACCACAAGGAATCATTTATCTTCATGTCATCCACCCTTTGCATTACCTCCTCCTGTCCTCCTTCAAACTTTGGCTGTGTGCTCAAGCTTTCTTTTAGTGTAAACAGGAGTTTGTGAGCGATCAGTAAAATCAAAGTTCTCGTAGTCCTGCACCTTTTGAGCCATCTTGAATCAATTCTGGGGTCTTATTTGGTCCAGTTTTTTGAAGCATTACCCTAAAATTAAAACTTTCAATGTTTTGGTCACTGTGTTATAAAAACTGTGTAAAATCACCACTGTGGTCAGATTAAAAACAAACTGTGAAAGAGTTCAAAACAAGACTGGAAGTTTTGCTTCTCTCACTGTTTCTTGCTCTTGTGGAGGTTCAGGTTCTTTCTCTGATTAATCTTAGGTTTTTTTCTCTGTTACAAGCCAGAAATATGCTCCAAACTCTTTTGGGATTTTTTATTATATTACAGGTAAAAAGAGCATCGTGGAAAAGCCATTTCCTGCAGTGGAACCACAAAAGCCAGTTCTACAGGGAAGCTTGGCTGTTGGCTCAGTGTCGCTGGCTGTGGCCAAAACTGGGGCACAGATACAGGGCATCCATCTGTACGAATACGTAGCAGCTCTGAGGAACCAGGAGGTTTGATAATGAAAACACATACTGGATATTCGACGCTGGAAACAACATATAACACTGAAAAAAGAAAATAGTTGAACCAACTTAATTGAATTATTTCAATTGGTAACACCAAATTTAATTAAGTTCTTTGAAATTAAGTTAATACATTAAATTAACACAACTGATTTAAGTTACATGTACTTAATAAATTAATTGTTGTCAAATAAACATTTTGCATTAATCCAACTTAAAATTAAGACATTTCAACTTAAAGTTTTCAGTTTTTCCAACCCAATAATTTGCATAACCCAAAAGTAAAATATTGCTCTTTGCTAACCTAATAATGTGGTTTAGTGTAAATTACTTTTTGTAGTGACTCTAAAATGAAATTTTAGTTTGTATAATAAAGCTTAAATCAAAATTTTAAGTTGGCTGAAAATATTTTTCAAAAATTCAAAATCCAATGTTTTTTTTTTTTTTTTTAAATGCTTTATTGTATAAATGTAATAAAGTATTACCTTTATGGCAACCAACACAGCTTTTGGTCAAATACATTACACATTTGTCCTTTTTGAAACACATATGCACAAAATGCAAGTAACGCTTAGTAGGACCACAAAGTTGTCAACAAAGTGTAAAGTGCAACACAGTATTACACAAATATCAATCTTAACACATACAGTGTCAACTATGAAAAAGTGCCCCAAGAGTATACAGAAACTACTCTTCAGCTATAGCCAATGAATAAATATCTGAACAGTGTAGCTGACCAATGGGGATGAAAAAATATAAACACTCCTTTAGAGTTTTAGAATGTCACAACAGTTTGTTGTATAACTGAGCACATCAAACCTGAAATTCAACCTTTCCCTTGAAACGAAGGCAAATATGTCTGAAAAAAAAAATAAAAATAAAAATAAAAATACCATACAAAGTATGTATAAAAGCACATTAAATTGGGGTTTGAGGTCTCTTGGAGCATAAAAAAGGCCCAACATCCAAAAGAGACTACATATTTTACATGCTATATGTCCAAACACAGTTGTTCCTTCGCATTATGGCACAAGGCCATTTGTCGGTCATTGTTCTGTGCCATTACTGGGAGCTTTGAAGTTTGATATACAGATTTTGGACTTTGGGGGACATCTTGTGCTGATCAAGCTGCATGAAGATTTTTTGGAGCACTTCAAAAGTGAAGCGAAAGGGTTTTGGATAAGCTAGGTTGAGTGCATAGATCAAACCTAGAAGCAGGGCACAAGCTGAGGCAACTGAAGTTAGTTCATGCAACACTTCCACACCCTCAATGACAATGCCAATGTCTTCAGGTGGCTCCTGCAGTCCCTCCCCCTCCTTCCGAATCACATACACTGCCATGGTGACCTCGTCCAGGTCCCTCTGAACATCATCTGCTCCACAGTCCTACAGAGGGGTACAAGACACAAACACAAATCATCATTAGCCTCACTTCTTACTGTGATTAAGTGTTTGGGTGATGTACCAATATGTGTTATGTGCTGGGCTATTTCTTGGCTGGGTGTCATCACACACCAGAAACAGCAGAGAGAGGTGTATCAATCTGACTCTAATCAAATTGTAAGCAAGAAAGATAAGATTTCCCAACATGTCAAACTATTCCTTTGAACTTGAATAATCAAGTAAGCCCGTCTTACTTAAAACAAAGTCAATCCAATATGTAATGTGTTGTTGCTGGGAATTACATAATGTCCAATATGGTCATGATAATAAATACATGTCAGCAATCCCACTATGGTTCACGTGTTATGTTTGTTCTAACAGTTAACTTTTTTTGTGTCCCTTTGACAAGATGTGCTGACAAACTGTTGAAACTTACAAGGTATTCCTTGATCAGGCCATCTGCATCTTCTCCCAGGAAGATGGTGAGGGCTTTCAGCACACATTCCCTCCGATGATTAATGTCCACAGTCTAGAACAACAAATGTTGATTAATTTTAAACTCTAAATTTCATAAGACAGACATCCTTACTCTTATTGCTTAACTTACATGTACTTTATTTAAAAACAGTAATTCACAAGCCCAGAGATTCATTACAGAAAGAAAAGGGGATGAGTTCAGTGGTGTATTTTTTGAGTCGCTAAAAACATTCATGCATATGAAAGCCATGATTAGCATTGGCCTGCCCATATTGTCTTTATGAAGGATTCAGATATATTTTGACAGCCCTCTTAGTTACGAAGCATCTTGTTTGATGGTACAGATTTACCTGGTCCAATGTGTCCAAGATGTTCGCAATCTTTTGGCGTGTTGCTCCTCCTTTGGCACGTATGACTTTGATCAGCTGACTTGAGTGCATGTCTAACTGGGCCATGAACTTCCACTCAAGAGGAACAGCCATGAGCCTCTGGAACTCTGTATTTATCTAAAAACAAAACACAAATGACAGTAGATATTGTATTATGGAACAAAATGCTGAAACTGATTGTATGCCAAAATGTCTATATCCCAAAAAGTATAACATATATGGAAATTCAAAATGTAAATTCTTTCATTAAGTTCAGTGTTATAAAATCTCAACCAAATCAAGTTATGACCGATTCATGAAAGTTAACTGCAATAAATCCTGAAGCATACAGACTTCGATCACTTCAGTTCCATTCTTACCTCTTTCTGTGTGAAGAGTGCAGGCCATCTGTCCTTCAGTTCCTGAATGCTTGGTTCTTGGTTTACCACCTCATGTCGTCTGTAGGCAAACGTGTTAGCCATTTTGTCTGCGATGACCCTTTCATTGTCCCTTATCCCGATCTCTGTCAGAAGTTCTAGTCTCACTTTTTCCATGCTGTCCAGAGTCTCACCAGTAGGAAAGGATGGATAAAAGTTAGCTTCAGAACGTTTTGGCTTCTTCACTTTTTTAGCAGGGAAAGCATCTGTAGTAGCTTTAGATTTCCGTGAGTTTACACACAGCTCTGGACACCCCTGTAATTTGAGCTGGGTCCTGTAGTTTGCCATTTTGTACTTCAGTCGTTGTTTCCAACCGTAGCAGCCATTGAATGATCCAGGTTCTTTCAAACATGGGTGCTTTTTGATAAGGGCCTCTGCAGCTGCGCAGAAATGTGCATCCTCTGGATAGGCCTTGTAACGGTAAATTTCTTCTGCAACTCTTTTCAGGATATCAGACAGCATTCGGGCGCTTAAAGTCAACATTTTTTGGCTCACACGGTACTCAGTATTCCCCCTCTCTAGCTGTAGCTCTGTGTCATATGAAAATTGGGGAATTGCAAAGTCTTCTGGCCACTGTTGTGTTCGAGATGACATAGATTCAGGGGATGAGAGGATAATTGTGTCATTTGATGCCACCGAAATACCGTCATCAGACTCAAATGAAAGAGACAGAGATGAAGTGGACTGATCGGCACTGATCAAAGGCGGATTTGTTTGCTGGTGGATCACTTTGATTGTCCCCAAATTCCGAAGTTCGGTGGTAGAATTCAGATTAAAGAAGTCGTTGCCAAAGTCTTGGTCCATGTATTGCAGTCTGAAGTTACCTTTTAACCCAAAGGTAGTCTTTATCGTGCTGAGAAGGTCTTCAAGTGACTCTGGGATGCCATTTGGAAGAGTCAGCTTTTCAATGTTGTTCTCTCCTAAAATCACCTTCAGTCTTGCAGGTGTTGAACCAGCCATGGTGGTCTGAGAACAAAGCACAAGCACAGTTAGTGAGGATCAACATGTAAACCACTTACATTTCCAATTAGGAGAATTTAATGTCAAACTAAAGGAAAAGAGAGAAGGCAAAGAGAGGAGGAAAGGGGAGGAGAAAATGAAGAGGAGAGGTGGAGATCAGCTGAGGCAGCGAGGAGAGAAGGCAAACCGAAGAGGAGAAGAGAGATGGCGAGAATATGGGAGACATTGAAGAGAAGAGAGAAGGAGAGGAGGTGAGGAGAATATAGGAGACAACAAGGAGAGGAAAGAAGAAAAAGAGAAGAGAAGCAGAAGGGGGGAGAGCATAGGATTAGCATTCACTGACTGGAATCCAGCAACCTGCATTAAAAAAATGACATAACTGATGAATTGCCAATGACATCATCACACCACTTTGGCTTGCAGTATAAAATAAATATGTTCTGAGAACACATTAGTATTGTATGGGTCTGGGTTTTGTTTTCCCACTTAAGAAAATACTTTATCATATTTTGAGGCCTCACCATTTAAACATGGACATATCTTTTCAAGGTGACAAGACGCATTCCTCTAATTTTGTAGTCTGCCAGTGGGTAGGTATCATGCAGTTCTTGTGGCTCAACAAGTTCCACTTCTTTGCTTGGTGATGTTTTGAGATCATAAGCTCTGTAGTGTTCCATATACCATCCGCTAAGCTTTTTCAGAATGAAGATTAGTTTGTCCTGCAGTATCACCATTTGGATGATTTCACCAAACTCTGGCAGTCCTCCCAGTGAGCCGTGGATCAAGATCATCCCACACTTGTAGATTATTCCATTATATGCTACACTTTTAGCCAAGCACACATTGTCCATATCTGGAGACTTCTGTCTCAGTGCATTTGAGATGTCCTTGTTAAGAACATCAATGTGAACAGTGGAAACATCTGTTACTTCCAGTGGGGGTTTGGCAAAGCTAATTGCATGCAAATGATATGCAATCTGATACTGATGTCTCTGTGAAAGGGAAAGAAGTACATTTTTGAAGCATCTGATGTTCCTTGCAACTCTTTTAAAAAAACTATGCTTTGCTTCGAATCGCATAGTCCATAGTGCAACCAGTGGCCCAAACTTACGGATCAAGTATGGATAATGTTCCAAGTAGTGGTGCTTTGGTTTAAGATTAACATCTGGGAAAACCTCTTGAAACTTGATTCTGTGCTCGGAGATCTTAAAACCAAGATATGCAATGGAGTCCTCAGTATGAACAGGACTGACAACAAGATCAACAATGTCCTTCAAGTCTGTTAAGATGTGCCAAGCAGGCTCCTCACAGGGTACACTCTGCCCAACGAACAAAGGCAAAAATCTGATAAGACTCCAGTTCTCGTGTGCATTCCCTCCTACACTTTTTTTGGATGCAAAACTGAGAGCCACAGGATGAGGTCGATTTGTTTTGTCAGCCCACTTAAAGTTGAAAGATGATATTGCTTCATTCAATGTACATAATGTGAAATACTTTTTTTTGATTAACAAATTGAGGCAAAGCGCAAGTTCAAAAGGAACAATTCCCTCAAAAAGATCATGTACAACATCAGGTGGAAACCCAGTGGTAACATCAAAATGTGAGAGGTGCTTTGACAAAATACACTTTGATTTCACACCATAATAACTGGGCCATTTGTTTTCCTCAATAATTCGTAAATGATCTGCATGAATGTCTTTTGTTCTTAAAGTAAAGACTTCACTTCTGACTTCAATAGTCTGGAACTCTGATGTTTCTGCAGTGCAAAATCTACATACATATGTCCCTGAGAAATTTTCAAAGAATCCAGCAATACTGTGTGCACCAAGGTTGTCGGCAACAACACACTGAACAGTGCCTTTTACTGTTCTGCCCAACTTTGACAGAAATATCCCACTCTGTTCCAAAATGACAAGATCATTAATTACAGGTTTTAACACTTTCTCATACCCATAGCACTTCAGATCATTACTTTTGATTAAAGCAGCCAAATAGATTGAGGTTAAAGCAGAATTACAGCCTGGTGGCAAATTACCCAAAACCCAGTACAATCCACAAATTTTATGTTTCCTCCGTGATGTACCAAGGGGATTACATATTTCGAATTCATCAATGTATAATATCAATGAAATGCTTTCCTGCTTGGACAACAGTCCATTTTCATGGAAGAAGTCACCATCGAAGATAGTTTTGTAGTGCACAGAAGTTTTTTGAGGCTGATTATCTACAATATTCAAATTAACAGCCTGATCCAAGATTGTCTGGCAGTCAAGAATATGCTGCAAAGACTTTAAAATTGAAATATATTGGAATGACTTGTTATTTTTTCGGTCAAGTATATATTCCACTGGTTCCACTACTTTAAAGTGGCTCTTATAGTATGCTTTTCGTCTCCAAGGACTGGAAAGTGGACCTTTATCTCCAATTGCTTTTTTTACAGGGTTTGTCTCACAGAGTACACTGGCTAGCTTTTCAACAACTGACTGGTCAAATTGGCATCCGTTGTCTTGTAATACTTGGCTAATAGTCTTTTGGGTAATCGCCACAGAAACAGAACCAATCAAATAGTTTAACTCCTGCAAAAGCTCATCTACAGCTGCATTAGACACAAGAAAGATGTGTTCCAACTTAAGGAGCACTGAAGCAATTTTAAGCTCAATATCCTTCTCTAAGTTTTCAGAATACCCATTGTCAAAAGCAGAATTTAAATTTACATCACTCTCTATAATTTCCACATCTGAAATATCACTGGCAACACTGGCACAAGATTCATCAACAGAACTTATTCCAGGCTTAAATGTGTTCACTGTACCAGAGTGTTTTCTGTATTTATGACTTTTGAAGTTCTCATAGACATTGGTTTTATATTCACAGTTTTGGAACACACATGTTACAGTCTCCTTATTTTTAAGATGCTGATAGATATGTTGAAAATATTCTCTTTCTGTGGAGAGTTGATTATGGCCACAAATATGGCAAGTGAATGTGGACGCAGCTTTGGAGACTGCTTGTTGGGCAGGGTGATTTCTTGATAGATGGCTCAGTAGGGCGTTCCAAGTCTTGAACCTACATGCACAATTTAAATAAGTGCATGGATATGAGTGGCCTCGTCCGTAATGCCTATGAATCAGTTTGTAGTGTTTGAGCAATTCAGATCTTTTTGTTAATGTTGTCCCACAGTCCTTGCATCTCCACATGAAGCATAGCACTGGAGAAACAAAGAGACACACTTTACTGGGTGTATATAAATAATTTGAGAAAACACAGAGGGAGAGTTGGGCAATATTACAATGGTGATATGAGACTAGATCTCATCTCAGCTTTTTGCCACATTGCCCAACACAAAGCGAATCATTTAAACACAAAATGTATTCATCAAATGTAGCCAGCCCTCTCTAATTAGATTTTAAAGGGATAAGTTCAAAACAAAAGTTTAAAAACAAAACCCTAATGCCCATAGGTACATTTTTTTTTTGCAATTGTTTTATATATAAAGCCGATTCCTGTTCAGTGTAAAACTGAATTAAGTTTAAATGAGCAGTATTGGGAAGGTTACTTTTAAAATGTATTCCATTACAGATTACAGAATACATGCCCCAAAATGTATTTTGTAACGTATTCCGTTACATTACTCAATGAGAGTAACGTATTCTGAATACTTCGGATTACTTAATATATTATCATGCTGTTTACAACTACATGAATGTGATTTATTACTATTACTGAAGGTCCGCGGCTCCGAACAGTAGTAAAGGAACCTCTGGCTAATACGTGGGTTCCGTGTCGGGCTCGTAGCCGAAAATAGCTTTACTTTGTTGTCTAGGCCAACTTTGCTAGCGAGAGACAGAGAGAGGCGTTGAAAGGCTGCTCCAACAGAACTTATTGTTTCGGAGGAAAACACGAACACGGTGTACAGTCGAGTCTTAATAGCTTACTTACAACTGGGCTCGTCAGGCACTCTTCTTGGCTGCAGTGGTTATTATTATATTTACATGCTTCCAGCTCCCGTTTCTGCTTGATGATAACTCGTACTTTTCCACTCTCCCTTTTCTCCCTCCTCGCGCTCACAGACCCATAACGTGTATGGCAGTCCATTCTCCCTGCAGCACGGACTACACTACCCATGAGGCTACATTCTTTAGGGCTATGTCTGTAACACTCTACCTTTTAGCTTAGCACAACAACAACAACAACAACAAAAAGGTGCTCTCTCACCCAGGAAACACAGTCGCAAAGAGAGCACGTCACCCTGTAACCATGGTAACCGTAACGCTGCAGCCTGGAACAACAGAACGCAGCTGTCAAACAAAACCCAAACAGTCCTGACCCGCGACAATATGAAACAGGAAAGTACCGCAGTGTAATCCATTTATTTCAACAAAGTAAATGTACTCTAAATACCACCTTTTTAAACGGTAACTGTAACGGAATACAGTTACTCATATTTTGTATTTTAAATACGTAACGGCGGTACATGTATTCCGTTACTCCCCAACACTGTAAATGAGACATTACTATTTTGAACTTGCATACCTTTGTTGTTGATGAAGTGAAAATACGCAAGTTCACAGGTAAAACGAGCTGCCTGGCACGCCTCCACACAGGAATGCCCCTCTTGAAGTAGTCACTGAGCTGAGAAGAAGTTAGGTCAGAAGGTGGCGATGGGGCATCACATTGGACACCAAGCCAAAGGTTGTGGCACTGTTCAGGGTTCCAACCAGAGGTGATGTAATCTTTCTGCCATCAGCAGACACCCCTCTGGAGAGGTTGACAGGAAGGAAAGGAAGCGCTACCCAAAGTCCTAAAGATTAAAGATATGTTCGAGTTAGTCTGTCGATCTTTCATCATGTTTACAGTGTTCATCTGCATCTATGTACTTATATATGTATTCAGACACAGACCAGAAGTGTGCTAGGTCTACAAGAAATCTGATGGCTGTATTTTCTGTGTTCAATAGCGTAATACTTTCTTCTATGATTTCTAATTTTGATTTTCTGCCGCACACCATCTCCCTCTCACACGGCTGATCCGTGCGTGTACGAGCGCCGCACGCACCCTTTCTCCTCGCCTTCTTAACGTCATGTACATTGAAAGCAATGCAAGCGGCAGTAAATGCATGCTTCCTGGAGCCACCACAGCTAAACTTTACCTCCTACATCACCCGTGGCCGTGACCGCATGAACTATTCGCGCCGACAGGCATACTGCGAACAACCACTCGTGTATAAATGCGCGCGCCCGAAGTAACGTAGTCTGAAGAGAACCGCGGTCCAGCTTGCCGCTATAATGTGCTAATGCTAATGAATAACTAACAGTAAGCCAACACCGACACACTGCATGAATACACAACTTTAAGCTAGCATTACGATATTAAAACAAGAGAGTACCGCCGGCAAACTACTAACTTAACCTACATGTCCAAGCACAAACTACCAACAGGTCTGACATTTCGCTAATGTTAGCAGGGCTGAATGATAGCGGTTTGGTCAGGTCAATTTACTAAACACTTAGTATTCTACATTTGACTTACCTTCAAGGACTATGGAAAAAGTAATATCTTCGTTACCTTATTGACCAAATTGTTCACGAGGTCCTGCCTGCAGCCAAGTGCCTCTCAAATTGTTGTTCTCAACCGCAGGTAGAAAATTCTGGAGAAGGCGGAGACGTCATGACATCAGACGCACTGCGTCACGAGAAACCTAATTGATGCAGGTTGACTCTAATGAGAATAGCAGGTTACATGTGTACTGAGGGAACAACACGTAATAACAAGTTGATATACTCCACAAATTTAGACTGGCTCCACTAAAGCAGAAATCTTAATGAAACTGACTCTTAACTTTACGTAACTTCAACTACTGCTGAAATACACTTTTTAGAGTGAATAATGTTATTCGTTTTGTTCAGCCTCCGGCACAGTTTCACATCCCTGTTTCCTTGGTGACATTGCTCAGCTGTGGCAAGACCTCGCCGGGAAAACTGAATTTACTGGAGGAAGTGATCCTGATCCCCAAAGTGGGACAACAAGTCAAACAAGTACAAAACAGAAACCTTTGGCTTACTTCTTCCTGTTGTCATCCTCCATAGACTAGCTCACAGTTAGTGTGTAGATCTCCGTGTTTCCTTTTTTGCTGTTTTGATGCAGTAGATTATTAATAAGTCACCTTGGTTTCTTTATATTCTCCATTTTTCACTCTACAGTTTATAAAACATACTGAAATCTGACCTTCTTCCACAGATCATCACAATGGCTCTTGAGGTACAGAAGGAGATGATGAGAATAATGAAAACTTTAACCAATGGCGGGGTGAGGGACATTGCTGTTTATTAATTTTAAGAGTAGGCGCTGAATTCAGCAGATTGTATGAGGGCAGAGAATGCACACGGTGGAGGCAGGATTCAGAGATTTCCTGAAAAATATAACAGAGAATTGTACTCAGTGTTCATTGTTAAATTTTAAATTAATGTATCTGTGCTTATCTAAAGATCTAAAATGCTTCTTAAACGATTCCTCTATTTACCTTTGAATGGTTTGCATTTCATTTTCAGCCCTGCTGACTGACCCCTAGAACTAAAAAACAAAGAGTGGAGAGTGGGAGTTTGACACTCTTGGCTTCTAATAACCTTGCGATGAGGACTGTCTCATTCAGATATACAGTATTAATATAAACTTGTCTATTGTCATCCACATGTAGCTTCAGCTAAGCTACTTTGCAGCAAAAATATCTAAACAAAAACATACTTTCACCAACATTGTCACTTTACAAGTACCAGGTTTGGTTGGACCGCCTTCTACCCTCACAGTTATTTCATTTATTTTCAGTAAGGTGCTGAAAGCAAGTCAGAGGTTTTAGTCTATATTAGGATGATGTAGTCTAATTTTGATGAGCATCTTGCTCACTGCAGCTTCACTCTCCTCTTCATCCTCTGCTCCACTCGTTTTGAAGTCAGACATGTAGTGATTATCTGCTTACAATTGTTTAGTAAGTGGCTAATTATAGTTCCTGCTTTAACCTGGCTGTTCTTTCTGGCCTCTGCCATCTACAAGCCATTTTCATCCAAAGAAGAGCTGCATTGGGTGTTTTTTCTTCTTCTTTCTTCTTCCCCAGATTGTCTGCACCAAAAGTCATGCCATGTTGAAATTCAATAAAATCAGCTTTTGTCTCTATTCCAACCATAGCAAGTTCTACTCACCTTGTTTACATGACTAAATACAGCGAGTTTGTTCCACTGATTAGCTTTACTGAGTAGGTGCACCCAATAACGTGTCTCACAGTTGTTAATGTATATATAATAGTTACTTATGTGAACGATGTGCTTGTTCCAAGGCCAGCGAAGCATTTGTATGTGACAGCGGGGCCCTGGCTGTAAGCCACGAGCGAGCAGAGCAGCCTCTGGATCTGATCGCTGAAGCCTGCACCAACCTTGGAGTTCCACTGGGCACACAGATCCATTTAGCTTTGAACTGTGCTGCTCATGAGCTCCTGGACCCTGTAAGTTCACCAAAAATAGTCAAACACTTTATGGAAAATAATGTGTTGACATGTTCTTGTGAACTTTTTCAAAGCAAATACATCATAAGCATATCAGTTTAAAAAAACAACAAGATTTATCGTCTTCTTGCTGGATTCTCTAATCTCTTGTAGTCTAAGGGGAAGTATGAAGTTGCTACTGGAGTTCTGAAATCGCCCGATGAGTTAGTCGATCTGTACCAAACCCTCATCAGCAAATACCCGGCAGTGGTGGCTTTAATAGACCCATTTAGGCAAGAGGTAAGCAAGGCTAGTAAATAAATCTTGGACTATTTCTGTGTCTTCTCTAAATATAGTTTTGCTGTCAACAAAATGTTCATGATTGCTGTGTATTCATGTTCCTGTGTCTGTTGATTCATAAGGACAGAGACCAGTGGGAGAAGCTGAGCAGTATGATTGGAAACTCGTGTTCACTGCTCTCTGATGTCTCCTACAAGTCACAGGGACCTCCCCTTCCTGGAGTCAGAGGCCATATCTTAAAACATATCAATGAGACAACAGTCAGTGACCTGATCCACATGACATCAGAGCAACAAGGTAACAGCTGGAGAAGAGAAAGATGGCACATGGATGAATGAAGCAAACTGCATAAAGTGCAATGAGTGGTCAGGTAGAGTAGAAAAGCACTATGTAAGAACCAGTCCATTTACCAGTTACATCAGGTCCAAGTAACAGTGAACAACTCAGTTAGTTGCAAAAATGAAACGTTTGCAATAGGAGTATTCCTTATGCTTCCTCTTCAACAGTCAATGATTTCTTCCGCAACCTGTATAATTAATGGTACAATGCATCTGGTACACATTTACACACAGCAGACAGTGATGTTCATCTCAGGTTCACTCTTAAAAATTTGCTGACCTTACTCTCTTACACTCCAAACTGAGTAATATACAGTAACTTGTTGCAAAAAGAACTGATCCAACATATTCTCTCTTTCAACATCTAACATACATGTAAAATACTACATACTACATGCTTCTTGGTGTAATTCAACATGCACAGCTATGACCCAATATTGCATCTTTCTAAATGAGGATTGGATTAAATAAAAAGCCTGTACATCATCAGAAGGGTAAAACTAACCAATCTCAGAGTGGTCTAATCCTGCTGTCACAGCTGGTCAGGCTGGACTCAATGCAGGACTCTGAGTCATACAGGTAAAGGAAGGTTTCTTTACAGAACCACCAGGTAAGATATATACATATGTACAGTGATGAAAGATCACGGCTCCAGGGGATCCAGGGCATCCAGGGGAGGCCCAGGGCATCCAGGGGAGGTCCAGGGCATCCAGGGGATGTTCAGGGCATCCAGGAGATGTTCAGGGCAAGGGTAACACGTCTACACTCCTCTTCACACATTCTGTGACTCGCACGCTCACAGACTCACTCCACACTGAAATCCACTCACGCTCACGTTCATCCAACAGGGTCCACAGGAAACAAGAAGGGTTCCAGGAAGGTTGAGGTAAGTACAACGATCCAATGAAGAACATCACCGACATGTAAGGGTTGAGCTGAGACACATGGAAAAGAGTATTTCTGTGCATGCTCCGAGGACGCTTCAACTAGACTGAGACAAGGTTGACCATGGAGTCAATCTCAAACTGCCCATTGAAGTTGGGAGCCAGTTTCCTGGACTTCTGAAAGCAGTCCATCGGTTTTCCATTGGGCAGCTCAGGTGGCTCTCCAGATGTGGCGGTGCCTGCGTAGATGATGTTGAACAGAGGGAACCATACGCTCACTCTCGACTGTTGGGAACAGCCGCCGTTGGTAGCCCTGTGATGCGACAGCCCGGTAGCAGAAGACGTGAGGCTAATATGGGCATATTCGATGCAAGTGAGGTAAGAACTCCAGGTGCTCTGTTTGGTGGAGGTGAGACAGTGAAGTGCTGCCTCCAACTCCTGGTAGGTACATTCGGTTTGGCCATTAGTCTACAGGTGAAATCCTGAAGACAAACTAACCTTGGCTCCGACTGCCGGACAGAACCCTTTCCAAACTCTAGAGTTGAACTTGTCCCGGGTCTGATACGATGTCCAAGGGGATCGCGTGAAGTTGAAAGACAGGTTTGGTAAGGATTTGGGTGGTTTCTGTTGTGAGGAAAAGCCACGAAATGTGCTGGTTTTGAGAATTGGACAACAATAGTCAGAATTACCATATTTCCTGCAGAAGGAGGAGGCCTGTCATAAAATCAAGTGCAATCTGAGACCATGGTCGTCCGGAGGTCGGCAGAGGTCGAAGTAGGCCTGCAAAAGGAAAGGTTTGAGGCTTATTTTTAGCTCAAGTAGAGCAAGCTAAAATATGCTCCCTGGTATGCCAAGTGTAGGCCACCAGGCGTTCCAGGAAAGAGATGGTCTGACTGATGCCTGGATGCCAGGTGAACCTTGCTGTGTGGTCCCACTTGAGAACTCAGGACTGGACCAGGGTTGAAACGTAGAGCCACTCGGGCGGCCTGGTTCTGGGATCAGGTTTGTTGCGCTGTGCCTCACAAACTGTGGACTTTATCCTCCATGTAACAGCTCCGATAACATGAGGAAGAGTGAGGACTCCTTCAGAACGTCCTCTGAGAAAGAAAACTGCTGAGACAGTGCGTCGGGCTCGACATCCCGTGAACCAGGCCTGTAGGTGATAGAGAACTGAAAATGTGTGAAAAACAGTGCCCACCTGGCTTGATGGGCGCTCATCCGTTTTGCAGTTTGACGATACGCCAGGTCCTTGTGATCAGTGCAGACTATGAATGGTTGGGGCATTCCCTCGAGCCAGTGATGCCAGGGCTAACTTGATGAGGAGGAGTTCTCTATCCTCCACATTGAATTCACGAAAGAAGTAAGCAAAAGGATGTAGCTTACCTTCATACTGCTGCGAGGTGATTAAAAGCAGCCTAAGAAGACTGATCCCACTGAAAGGGAACCTTGGGAGAGGTGAGTGAGAAATTAGACGATCTTACTGATATTCCAGATGAAGCTGCGATAAAAGTTAGTTAAACCCAAAAAGCATTGGAGCTGCTTCCAATCTGGGGGTTTGGACCAGTCGAGTACTCGTCGGACCTTCACTGGGTCTGGTTTGATGTTCCCCTGCTCAGTAATGAAGCCCAAGAAGGAGACTGTTTCCATGTGAAATTCACATTTCTCAGCTTAAACAAATAGCCGGTTTTCCAGCAAATGTTGTAACACCTGTTTGACAGTCTATACGTATATAAAAATATTGGAAATTATTGCCACAATGGTGCATTACTGTAACAGCTAACTGTCTGTTTGTGTCTTGTTGGCATACAGGTTCTGTGTTGATGGGAACTACATGCAGTGAGCCATGCAGTGAGGATTCTTTGTCAGATATAGTAAGTCTTCTTCCTGGTTTCTGAGTGATGCTGCCATGGTGGCGAACAGTGTCAATGTGAATTTCTGTATAAGCAGACGGCAGCCATCTGCTTATACAGAAATTCACATTAAACAGAAATTTGCATGAACTACTTACATTAAAAGTATAGCCAAACCCATAGATTTAAAACAGATATTCGTCTACAAATAGTGACAGAATTTCTGCATGACAGTGCCTTAGCTGAAAAATGATAGGTGCCCAGCAGCCTCGCTTTGTGTGTAACCAGAATGCAACCAGCTGGTAACCAGTTGAGTCACACTATTGCACTGACCAGTTTCAGAAGTATTGTGCTTATCAGCACAGACTCACTTAGAATGATTTCCATTTCATGGCAATATTTTCGCATTTCCAAATTATTATCATTTTTTTTCAAATATTATAAATGAAGATCAGATACCTAGCCCTTTATTTGTAACGTGCAAATAAGGGGATATCTATCTTAAAGCTCAGGAAACTATTTCGACAACTTGCCAAACAGCTAAAAGAGCAAATGAGAGCAGGTCCAGGGATATCCACTACAACCTGAGATTCTGGCAAAATACATTTATATTTAAAAATAGATTCAGGATTTAATGAATAAATGTCGCTTTATTCAAACTAAAATTGATTTGAATTGGGGAAATTGGCTGTCTCAGTGCCAGCTCTGACAGGATGACCAAGACTATTGACTCCCTGTTCACCCTGCAGCGATGTTTGGCCTGGAGGCAGCTGAACTATTACAGCAGGCTCAAGATAGTCATTGCTGTGCCAAGGAGGTGTCAAGGGGCCTCTCCAGGAGATCTAGCAGTTCTAGAAGGTCTAGGGCTTCCACATATCAGCCAGCTTCTGAAGTCCCAGACTTACCCTCGGACCAGGCCAACCAGCCCCATCCCTGTCTCCTCAGCGCAGGGCGACTTGGTCAGCTCTGGAGGCAGACCTTTGGTTGGTGTCTACCTTGACTGAGGGCTAATGCCTGCTGTTCTTCCGTAGACCTTGAATGACCATCTTGATCCTTTCCTCAGTGAGCGACCCCCAGCAATTCCAGATACTGCGGGAAAAACTTGGCCCTCTTGGGAAAAGGTTCAACACAGGAAGTGGATGCCGATAACTGACAAGCTGGGTTCTTTCCCCACTACTTTTTAGTTCTTAAGCGGGGCAGGAGACTTCACTCAATTTTGGATTTCAAGAGGTCTTAACCAATATCGTCAGCCCCTAAGATGCAAGATGCTGATGAATCCGGGGGTGAGGCAGGCTGTCAAAGCTTTAGCTTGCCACCATCAAGCTAAAGTATGTCTACTTCCAGATTCCTATCTGGCAGGGGTACTCCCCCGGGCTCAGGCCAGGGGAGCGGAAACTCCATCCGCAGATGTTCGACCAGATCTGGTGCCACTTTGTAAGAGTAGAGGTCGACCTTTTTGCCTCCAGGAAGTAAACAAATTCCCTCACCCTCACCCACCAGGACTGCCTACTCCTTTTGCTGGGGACTGTTTGCCTCTTGATGTGCAGTCCACCAGTTGGGGAACTGGGGCCACAATTGACACCACCATGCAGTTTCTGCAGTCAGGCTTGAACCTACACCACTGTACTCTGGTCATGTGGACTTTGGTCAACTGCTTGCCCACTGAGCTAAACAACACTGCTCAAGTGGCCTACTCAAGTGCCCTGAGGGTCGTGCCCTCTGAATATCTACTAGATGATAGGAGTGCAGGTCTACAGACAATTCTTACTGTGACCATCACCAGTACTAACCAGCTGATCTACACAATACAGTGGATGCAAAAGTATTCGGCCCCTTGAACATTTCCACATTTTGTCACATTACAGCCACAAACATGAATCAGTTTTATTGTAATTCCAGGTGAAAGACCAACACAAAGTGGTGCACACGTGAGAAGTGGAACAAAAATCATACATGACTCCAAACATTTGTTACAAATAAATAACTGCAAAGTGGAGTGTGTGTAATTATTCAGCCCCCTGAGTCAATACTTTGTAGAACCAGCTTTTGCTGCAGTTCCAGCTGCCAGTCTTTTAGGGTCTGTCTCTACCAGCTTTGCACATCTACAGACTGAAATCTTTGCCCATTCTTCTTTGCAAAACAGCTCCAGCTCAGTCAGATTAGATGGACAGTGTTGGTGAACAGCAGTTTTCAGATCTTGCCACAGATTCTGGATTGGATTTAGATCTGGACTTTGACTGGGCCGTTCTAACACATGGATATGTTTTGTTTTAAACCATCCCATCGTTGCCCTGGCTTTATGTTTAGGGTCGTTGTCCTGCTGGAAGGTGAACCTCCGCCCCAGTCCAGAGAAGCACCCCCAGAGCATGATGCTGCCACCACCATATCTGACAGTGGGGATGGTTCAGAGTGATGTGCAGTGTTAGTTTTCCACCACACACAGCGTTTTGCATTTTGGCCAAAAAGTTCCATTTTGGTCTCATCTGACCAGAGCAGCTTCTTCCACATGTTTGCTGTGTCCCCCACATGGCTTGTGGCAAACTGCAAACGGGACTTCTTATGGTTTTCTGTTAACAATGGCTTTCTTCTTGCCACTCTTCCATAAAGGCCAACTTTGTGCAGTGCACGACTAATAGTTGTCCTATGGACAGATTCCCCCACCTGAGCTGTAGATCTCTGCAGCTCGTCCAGAGTCACCATGGGCCTCTTGGCTGCATTTCTGATCAGCGCTCTCCTTGTTCGGCCTGTGAGTTTAGGTGGACGGCCTTGTCTTGGTAGGTTTACAGTTGTGCCATACTCCTTCCATTTCTGAATGATGGCTTGAACAGTGCTCCGTGGATGTTCAAGGCTTGGGAAATCTTTGTGTAGCCTAAGCCTGCTTTAAATTTCTCAATAACTTTATCCCTGACCTGTCTGGTGTGTTCTTTGGACTTCATGGTGTTGTTGCTCCCAATATTCTCTTAGACAACCTCTGAGGCCGTCACAGAGCAGCTGTATTTGTACTGACATTAGATTACACACAGGTGCACTCTCTTTAGTCATTAGCACTCATCAGGCAACGTCTATGTGTAACTGACTGCACTCAGACCAAAGGGGGCTGAATAATTACGCACACCCCACTTTGCAGTTATTTATTTGTAAGAAATGTTTGGAATCATGTTTGATTTTCGTTCCACTTCTCACGTGTGCACCACTTTGTGTTGGTCTTTCACCTGGAATTCCAATAAAACTGATTCGTGTTTGTGGCTGTGATGTGACAAAATGTGGGAAAGTTCAAGGGGCCGAATACTTTTGCAAGCCACTGTAGCAGCAGTGATGAGTGAGAGGCTTGGTTTCAAGAGTAATAACCACAAGGAACAGTACCTTCCATGGAGAAGCCCAAGATCAAGGTAGCATGCAGGGAAATTGGCCAACTATCAGAGTTGCAGAAAGGTGCGAAGAAGGTGCCTTAGAAATACAGCAAGCTGTCTATACCTGATGCCTTGAACAGGGGAACAATATGAAAACAGCCCCACCAAGACTGGAGACAGAGCAATACTGGAAGAGCATATGGGAGAAGGCTGTAACCCATAACGGCAATGCTCAGTGGCTAGTGGATCTAAAGCAGACCACCGCAACTGCACCGAACAGGATCCAGTAACCACCACAAGCGCAGAGAAAGAGTCTCAAGCAAGAAGAGTTGGACAGCACCAGGCCCTGAAATGATTCACGCCTACTGGTTGACTGTAATCCATGAGCCTCTGGCAGCACAAATGAACCAGCTGCTAATTTACAAGACACACCTGGAATGCCTAACTGAAGGCCGGACAGTCCTGATCCCCAAGGACCCCAGAAGGGACCAGTCCCATACAACTACCGGCCAATAACCTGCCTCAGTACCAGACGCTCCTGTCAACTATCATAGCGGCTAAGATGAACAGGCACATGGCTCAATATATGAGCGGGGCACAGAAAGGAATTAGCAGGAATACCAGAGGAGCAAATCATCAGCTGCTGGTAAACAGAGCAGTCGCCTGAGACTGGATGACCAGACTGACCAGCCTGTGCACTGCCTGGCTTGATTACAAGAAGGCCTATCACTCGGTGCCCCACAGGTGGATCCTGGAATGCCTAGAATTGTACAAGATCAACAGGACCCTAAGAGACTTCATAAGGAATTCAATGGGGATGTGGCGTACAACATGTGGGATGATATCAAGCTGTATGCCAAGAAGGCATGGGACATCGATTTACTGATCCACACCACCAGGATCTACAGCAATGACATCGGAATATCATTCAGACCGGAGAAGTGTAGTTGGATGTAAGTAAAGGGAGGGAAGGTAGTCGGAACTGAGGGGATCGCACTTCCAGAAGGCAAAATTGCAGACATTGAGGGCAATAATAAGTACCTGGGAATCCCGCAGGCAAATGTAAACCAGGAAGATGCCGCTAGGAAAGCCGCAATCACCAAATACCTACAGCGGGTCAGGCAAGTCCTGAGGAGTCAGCTGAACGGTAAGAACAAGATCCAGGCTATCAACACCTATGCCCTGCCCGATCAGGTACTGCAGGGGCATTTCATATGTATATAGTGATAACACTACACACCTGTGGAACTTCAGGTTGGGGGTTTGACTCTCAACCAGGGGGGTCTGTATCCAGTAAGGGTCCCTGTCAGATACATAGATCAGATACCTAGCTGGGATAATAAGCTGGCCAAAGGAGGAGATAGAAGCCAATGACCTCAAAACAAATCCAGCACCTGTACTGTACGCTAAGCAAAATGGTGGAGGCCGGGGACTGGTGAGTGTTAGTACCATACTCCAGGATGAGACAATGAACATCCATGAGTACATCGGGAAGATGGCCTCAACCGACCGCGTGCTTAGAGAATACCTAAGCCAGCAAGAACCTGAGAAAGAAAAAGAGCAAGGAGAAGAACCAATCATGGAAGGACAGGCCTCTGCACGGTATGTACCACCGGCAGATGGAGGAGGTGCGTGACATCCAGAAATCCTACGACTGGCTGGACAAAGCCGGACTGAAAGGTAGCACAGAGGCACTAATCATGACCGCACAGGAACAAGCTCTGAGCACAAGATCCATAGAGGCTGGGGTCTATCACACCAGGTAAGACCCCAGGTGCAGGCTGTGTAAAGATGCCCCTGAGACAATCCAGCACATAACATAACGCCCCCAGGGTGGTGGAGAATGACCAAGCTAAGATCCTGTTTCCTAACTCATCCAAGTGACTTCTTCAGTCTTGCAGTCAGCTGAGACTGAACAAGTCACCTGGATGAGTGACGATACGTTTCTCCCACTGAAAAACATCCAGATGAACAGAATAAACTTTTTGGGAGTATAGCTACATCTATCACTACGCCCTTCTTCCCCTGCTTGCCCACATGTCCTATGTCCAGCTGGTTAGCCATCACCAGTTTTTCCATCTGTATCTGTGTCCCACAGGATCTTTGTCAGGTGGTTGACATATATATATGTGTGTGTGTGTATCAGTTGATATTTGATTTATATCCACCATTGTTTTCAAGGTCAGCTACAAATTTATCGGTCTAAAGTTGAAACAAAGCTTAATTTGGAAATAATTTAGAAACTATGGTTCTTATAAGTGTGGCGTGTGTTGTGAAGAAAGAAAGGTAAAACAATAAAAGTGTGGGCTTTGTAAATACTCCCTGGAGCGTGAGGTGCCATGGCAGAGGTTTGTGCTCTTTGGGTGCTTCTTGTTACCTTTTTGTCTTTGTTTTAGTCTATTTATGTGTTTGCATTCAGGTAATGTTGTCTATTTCAAAGTGTTGATGTCTGAGACTGATAGTGATTAATCATGACAAAATAGTAAGGTTATTGTTGTGTTAATTTCAGAGTGGTGGATATAGGTAACCATGTTACAATTTATTATTAACATCAGTTGTATTTGAGAATGTTAGAAAGATGCAGTTTGCTATGATGACGAGAACAAAAGAGTTTTTCGATATTCAGTTAATTCCTTTGGTTAAGCTCAGAATTGTCATATTACAATATGACAAAAAGCAGATAAGAGAATAAAAGATAGTCCATTCTTTCCTTGTCGGCTGCACAAAAACTGACCAGAGACGGCCATTGGACTACACACTGCATTTTATTGTTTATTGTATGATGCTGCTCTGAACTCCATTTTAAGCAGACTCATGGAAATGAGTAGTATCTCAGGTAACAATTTCAAGGAGGATTGTTTATTAAGATAGCGAGATCAAATATCAAGTAATAAAAAACTGGACCTGTACAAGGGTCACTAATAACCCCGACTGTCCATCCGTTTGCTATGGAACTGTTCATCTATTTTGATTAACAAGCAGTGTAAATAGATGAAATATTGCTGTTTGTGTCTCAGACTGTGCTTTTCTTCTCGTTCAGGCTGTGGGTCTGGGCCTCCACTATGTCAAACTGGGAGGTCTAAGTGGGGCTGAGAGGATGACTAAATACAACCGGCTGATTTCTATAGAAGAAGAACTGGCCCAACAGGGAATCCTTGGTAGGTTTTTTTTTCAGCCTTCCTTGTGATTTTCTTTGGCTGGACAGAGAAACAAGGCCAGACAAAGCCCGAGAGAGAGAACGGTAGTAGTAGTGTCTGGGTTTGGGAACACGTCTCTCTCTTACTGCTGGATATGAAAGGACACGGTGTGTGAGGAATTGTACAAACGCGTGTTTGTGTGTGTGTGTGAGTGTAAGAGTGAAAACCCCCTACCTTGGATCTGTTAATTGGCCACCTAATTACACACAAGGACAAATACTTTCCCATCCATCATTTCTGAAAAAGCAGGCAGGGGCAGCAGAGGGTTAATGAGAGATGAGTACACGTCTGTCTAATCAGCTGCCATAAGCCGGCATTATTCAGCATGTTTATCTGTGTTTAATGTTTGTGTTCATTCTACACGAAGTGAAAGGGTTAACGTTCCCCAGCCGCAGCAGTACAAATGCTATTTCCATCCAGTTGTCGTAGGTGTCTACGCTCCAGCTTTTGTACATTCACTTTATTTAATTTTGTCTCATCCAGTCTTTAAGGAGAAGCACCCTCCTCCACTGTTCCCTGACAACCCACATAAGCATTCAGGCACCGAGGGAGCAAGGTCTGGATTGGAGGAACACAGCTCACATCTGATTCAGACAGATCTTTGAAGGTGTCTTCATGATAATATAATATATTTACCTTTCACAATTCAGTTTTGCAGTTAACACCACCTGTAATAATCTGCTGAGGTGATTATAACCGTTGTGGATCGATCCAGGGTCACCATTGTATGAGCACCATTCTGCTACGTTTACAGCTGTGAAAAAAGTGTCTCTAACAGTTTGAAATATGAGTTCTTGCCAAGAAAAACATAAAATATATTCACATTTTAAAGCTTCAGACTGGGAGGAAATCACACACAGTGCTATGTACAATGATGTCATTTTAATTTGAAATAAAAACCAGAACGATTTTAAGGGACAGAAGTTCAAGCCAGTTCAAGCCCCAAACAAGTGCACATGGAAGATTTGCTTTTATATCTTAAATCTGCTGGATGGTGTTTGAAGGAAACGTTTGTATGTTTACTCCTCAGCAGTAAAAGAATGAGGGGGTGTTGTCATCAGTGTCAGGTGTACTAAAAGTCTCAGACAGGTTTGTGCCTCAGTGACCTCAACCTCAAGGTCAGAGGTCAAGTTTTCTGAAAATCTTGGAAATGGGATGAAATTAGATTTTGATTCAGTGTCAGTGTGTATTCAGTGTTTGCATTTTTCAGCAAATAAAAGAGAAAATGATCACGCGTGGCCCAGAAGCATGTTTTCCTGCTGTCTTCCATTTCTGCAGGTCTGCATGTGCGTCGATCCTGAATATCTCCAGGCAGTAAAAGATTTAACTGAATATCAAATTAATGGAATTAATTTCACAGCTCTGAAAAGAGGTTCATTTATCGCAGTCTTAATTTAAAAGAACTAAAAGATGAGACCACAGTGAAACATTTTAATGTCACAGCTGACGGTGACACATTTTGTTAGCAATCTGATTTAAGAGTGTGACAGTTGAGTCATCGTGTTCGCTGCGCCTGTGGGAGCTTTAAAAGAGCTGGGTAAAGAAAAGGCTGATAGACAGACATATACAAGTACAGAGCGCTGACAGCGTTATCAAACACTGCCTGCCCCTAGTCAGCACGGGACGTGAGCAAAAGGCTCCTGTGTAACTGGGCAGCACCTGATGGCTCGCATCCTGCGGAGGAAGTGATTGTGTCTGTGTAACAACAGAAGAGGAAAGACCCAGAGGTGCAGCTCCTGCAAAAGTGGAGGAGCTGCATGGACCAGACACAAAGCTGCATCAATGTGTCACATCACTTTATCATTGAACATAGTACTGATCACCAGGGGTTATAATTTATGCACAGTTTATAGTGCCACAGTCAGGGGTTAAAGCGGGCTAGTGTTTGGTTTGGTTTACTCAGAGGTACAAAAAGACGAAGGCAGGACAGGTGAGGAAGAAGACAAGGAGAGGGATACCTGACACCTCACTCTGGATCACTTTATTGGTGAAGAAAACCTTTGAACAGTGAATTCTAGGATGAGTTTTGAAGACACTGCACTGCTGTCCCATTCATCTATTGTACAGTACTACAGAGCTTTTGTGATTTAAAAACAAAGCACGAGTAACGAGAATGGGGAAAGAAAGTACGCGTGCTCCTGATGTGGCTGCCCACTGGGATGGCCACATCTGTCTTTGGAAACCACCGCTGTGTCTGATTGGTTGGCCTGCAGCTTGCTTGTATGTCTGCAGCCTGAATTCCCACAGGACCTCAGCTGTGTTGTTCTCAACAAGAATCAGAGGCTTCTGCTCCGCATGCAGCACAGATGTTCTTGTACACTGTCCCAGCTTCTCATCCGGTGCCACAGCGGTCACGTCAGTGGGCGTACGTCATTGTCATGAGACACAAACAAACAAAATCACGGTCTAGTAATGCAGTAATGCAGCATGCTTACGGGAAAGTAATGGTAATCTAATTACTTTTTTTGCAATAGTAATCCCTTAATTTACTCGTTACTGGAAAGAAGTAATCAGATTATGCGTTACTGCCCATCTCTGCTTGGAACAAATTACAACAGGACAACAGGACTGAAGGGTTTTAATCAAAATGGAGCATTGGATGGCTGTTTCTTATTCTTTTATTGTTACTGTCTTTTATTTTAATTGGTTATATGAATTGTAATGACTATAGTGTGTTTTAACATGCTGTAGTTTTGTATAGTTATTTAAAACAGATCGCTCTTGAAAGCGAGACCTTGTTTCTCATTGAGATTTACCTGTAGAAATAAAAGTGAAATTAGAAAATAATAATAATACAGAGAAAACGCCAATAATAATATGACCCCCTATGAGCAGCACTTTGGTGACAGTGGGAAGGAAAAACTCCCTTTTAACAGGAAGAAACCTCCAGCAGGACCAGGCTTAGGGAAGAGCAGTCATTGGCTGCAGCTGGTTGAGGGTGAGGAGAGGAAGACAGGATAAAGACATGCTGTGGAAGAGGGTCGGAGATCGATAACAACTAATGATTAAATGCAGAGTGGTGCACAAACACATAGTGAATGTGCAGACTGTGTGCCTTTGTATGCTTGGTGCTTAGTGCCTGTTCTTATACTTCCATGATCTTTGGATCTCCTCAGTTGTGACTACCTTCCTTCCCCCTTTTTATCATCTCACTACATTTTCTTCAGTCTGAAGGACATTCTGATGTCTTTGGTATAGAGTGTGGCAACTGATGTATCATTGGCTTAGAAAAGAAAGTTAGCGGCCATCCAGGTCTTTATGTCTTTAAGACATTCCTGCAGTTTAACTCATTGGTGTGTGTTATCTGGCTTCATGGACAGATAGAGCTGGCTGTCATCTGCATAGCAGTGTAAATGTATGCTATGTCTTCTAATGATGCTGCCTAAGGGAAGCATGTATAATGTAAACAGAATTGGTCCTAGCACTGAACCCTGTGGAACTCCATAATTAACCTCAGTGTGTGAAGAGGACTCTCCATTTACATGCACAAACTGGAGTCTATTAGATAGATATGATACAAACCACTGCAGTGCAGTACCTGTAATACCTACAGCATGTTCTAATCGCTCTAATAGGATATTATGGTCGACAGTATCGAACGCTGCACTGAGGTCTAGCAGGACAAGCACAGAGATGAGTGCTCACTAAGTTCAGCTACAGCAGTGAACTTAGTGAAGTGGCTGCATTGGCTTAGTAACTGTTAGCTTATTAACTGTTAGCTTAGTAACTGATAGCTTAGTAACTGTTAGCTTATTAACTGTTAGCTTAGTAACTGTTAGCTTAGTAACTGTTAGCTTATTAACTGTTAGCTTATTAACTGATAGCTTATTAACTGTTAGCTTATTAACTGTTAGCTAACGGTACCACTGAGTGAGAACTGCTTTGCATGCAGATGCTCATGGGGTGCAGTTAGCTTCTTTAGCCAGTAGGTGTGACATGCATCAGGGCCTGGTGCTGTACAACTCTTCATGCTTGAGACTCTTTCTTGGATGTTTGACACTGTGATAGTTAATGGTTCCTGTTCAGGGAGGCTGCTGTGATCTAATCTTAGCTCCATAGCCACTTTTCTACTTCGAGTATTGCTCTCTCTCCAGCCTCAGTGCCATCTGGTCAGGCTGCTGGACTCGCTGATGCTGACTAATGGACGGTGCCACAGAGAGTCCACCTTGGACGGATCAGTGGAGAACGTCTGGTTTATTCTTTTATGTTCTGTGTCTCTGGTATACCTCTTCTAGCAGTTAGCCAAATCTGTGAGTCATGACAGCTTCTAAGGCCTCAGGTGTGAACAGCTGTTGTGCCTCTTAGGGACCATTTTCTTCATCACACCTTTTTGTTGTGCTAACTTTCCTCTGTGCTGCCTCGATCTTTGGGTTTCAGTGATGGCCACAGTAGGGATTGTCTGTAATACTGGATTCAGTAGACTTTCAGAGGATGCTTCATGTAGTCTTGGTGATTGGCCACAGAGAGTACAGGTTTCCAGCTAAGCCGCGATGTTCTTTATCAGTTCAGCTGCATTCAATGCCTTTAATATACCAGTTGCTCTTAGAATGTGTGGATGAATATATATCCCTCCTGACATGATGCTGGAACACTGAACTGCCTCACTGGAGTCTTGCATGGCTTGGTTTAATGGGTTTTTCATGTATTTATATGTATTTATATTATTCAGGTGTTCTTGGAAGCACGAGTTAACACACCTTGCCCATTAGGGTTTCAGTACCTGGGACTCCCCACCATTTGGTGCTACAAATAAAGAAGCTCCTCCTGCGTTCTTTCCAAGCTCCTTAGACTAAAGGATCTGAAGGTTAACACTAACACTAATGTGTCTGGAATTGTACAAACGTTCTACAGTTTTAAAAAAAAAAGTACAAATAACTAACACAAACAAGTATGTTTTAAATATCTGGGCAAAAGTAAAAAGAACTCACAATGGACTCGAATGAACCCTTTGAAAGCCCAGCGTATCGACTTTTCTTCATCCTCAAAAAATGATAAAAATTGCATGACATATTTTTAATGACTGAATTACAAAAATATGGCTTATGTAGCAAATGTAATCTGCATATATATAAAACTCATATATATGCAGATTACAATTTGATATATTTTTGCATAAAGGTGCAACAAACCCTCCATTATCACCAAATTAAAGATTCCTGGCAGTTATTTCATGCTTCAGGTTTTAAAGGGTTGAGTAAGGATGTATTTTGCATTTAGTATTCATTTTAAACAAACATTTTGAGAGTGTGAAAAGAATGAAACGAAAAGAAGAAAGTTCTTCCTGTTGTTGTTTGTTTGGCAGCTCACACCCAGTGTTGCTGTAAATGTCAGCGAGTAAAGGCAGCCTCTAATCAATGAAATGTGCCGACACAAACCGAGGCTGGACACACAGCAGCGCTCATCTGAAGCTCCCCAGCAGGCAATTTTTAAAAATACATGAAATGACAATCAAAATAGGTCAAATTAAGTGTTTCCCACACACGCTAACAGGACCTCCCTAATTGCTGGTCCTTGAAGGAACAAAAACACCAAACATTAGCTTGTATCGGCGTGATGTTGAGGGAACACAGTGGTGAGAAGAAGGAAGAAAAGGACATGGCATGGCTTGGGTAATTGCATGTTTTGCCTTAGTTTGCGATGTCGGCACCGTCCATCAGTCGGCATCAGCGAGTCCAGCAGCTCGAGCTGAGGCAGAGGAAAGAAACCGAAGCGCTGACTTTGTTTCTGCTGAGGAAAAGAAGACGGAGGCAGTGCATCCAAGGGACACCAGCGTCTCTCCTCCTTTGAATGCAAAACTATATGTGAGCATTCAGCTGCGCCCACACAGCCTCGACTAGAAGAACCTCATTAGATAAAGAGGATATGAGGAGGTAGAGACATAAATCTCTATTTTCATTTACTCTCGCTCAAGCAGGTCAACTGCACACTGATACTCTAACCTCCAACTAGATAATCCCACACATCCTCACGCTGCTTTGTCAGCTGTCTACACCAACGATTAGTTTGTCGAATCTGCTGAGCGACTGTTTCCTGTTCCTAACGACGTGCTGGTAAATAAACTTAACCAGGACTTCCTCTGCAACATGTGCTTCAGCAGACTGATGAAAGAACGAAGGGAAGCCTTTGAAGCAGTGCTGCTGATGAACTTGGTTAGAACACAGACTTTGATCCACAGTGACATTTCCTGTACACTGTGTCGGGGCTGGAAATTGCACCTCAGTGTTAAATGAAGCCTAAAGCGTTAATGAACAGCAGCACACAATAGGTGATGGACACCAGCCATAGTTCACAACTCTCATGTTTCACTCTCTCAGTGAAGAAAGTGTGTGGGAAATGTGGGCAGGTGTTGGGGAAAACAAAACACCGAAGCGGCTCGGCCATGTGGTCAAATCAATCCGTGCCCGGCCCTGCTGGAGATTTTAGACATGGTACAAAGCAGCCAGTGGGGAAAAGTTCAGCATTTCTGAACTCTGTGAAAAGGTCCATGTTTCCGTCTTGTAAAAATAAATACAACAGTGTGCAGATTAAAAACGCCACCGTTGTTTCTACAGCCAGTCCAAAACAATGGTGGCGTTGCAGAGAGGCTGCAGGTAGAGCACAGCTGAGGCTGAAACGAACCTCATGTTCAACACGTTTTATTTAGACGCTTTGTAAAACATTTAATTAAATGAGTCGTGAGGAGAAAATAACTGCTGCGTGCCGTCATAACGTAACAGTTCAGGACTAAGAACAGAGGCTGGTGGTACGACTCGGGCTTGTGTCTCGCTCCTCTGAGCGTCTCCGGCTGTGAAAGCGCTGCAAAGTAAACCGCGGCTCGCTTTTTTAACAGCAAAACATGCATTTAAATAAACCAGGTTATAACACATTAACTTGTTTGGGGGGGGTAAATGTGACCTTATACATGGTTTGTACAATAAGAGATCAAATAAAGTTTAAAGGGAAATCTGTGAATATTAATCCTAAGAGCATTAAAGAGCTGCTTAGTGAAGAAAAACACATTTTTATCTTTTATCTGATTGTAAAACACTTTCAGTCAAACTGATCCCTAATTATGTTCAATAAGTGATGACCTTAACCGCTGTCGATTGTTGTTTTCATAGAAAATCCCCCCAAAATGCAAACTGTAAGTAAACGATGGCTGCATCCACTGATATGACACTTTGGTTGCTGTAATCCTGTCGTGAGGCTCGCACTGAGCATTTTCACTCCAGCGTGTGACAATCAGAGACACTGCAGCTGGTCACAGTCACACCTGCGTAATCTGCTGTATCCTCCTTTATGACTGTAAGGAGGCCATCATGTACAAACTGGACATCAAACACACTCTTCAAATGATGTCAGATACATTTCTGGAGTTGTGTTTTAAAGAAGTAAAGTGACCATAAATTGATCTTAAGGGTCAACAAGTCGAGTGAGGGTGCACACAGAAAAACAGGAGCTCCCCAAATAAAATATGTGTCAGTGAAGAGAACCACTGAAACTAAATCTATCGCGGCGGCCTGTGATTGCTTACTGGGAGGCTACAAGTTTAACACTGGTCTACATGGAACCATTCAGAGAAAAGCAAAAGCTCGAGGCTGTGAGGCGACTGTGTCACTGTGCATAACAATGAACTGGTATTTTACAAAAGGAGCTGAATGAACTGCAGGTGGTGTGCGATACATGCCTTTATTTTACTGGAAGCAAACAGTCCAGTGGGAGTTACTGACACACTTCTGACTCTTCTTCATAGCAACAGGAACGTGTCTTTCCCTCTGACGGTGACCAAGAATCCATCTGACTGTAATCTCATCAATACAGTCAGAGGTTATTGTAAGTGTGCACTGATGTAAAAGGCTGGTTAATAACACTCCATATTAGTCTTCAGTCACCCACATCCTCTGTACACGTGGATCCTCAGGCGGCGCCACACTGCGGGGAGACACGAGGACGCTGACCTGCACACACACACACACATGCATGAAACCAATCAGCAGTGTCACCTTTGTCAGGCTACAGCAGGTAAGGCTGAGAATCTGTGGGTGAGGCCAGCGTGAGCACACAGTGGGATCCTTTAGATAAGAAACAAAGGATCCACTCTTTCATCGTGTGCCACGCTGCTTATCAAATATAAGGTTTATGCAACAGGTAACAGTGATGTGCAAGCTATTTATTCAAAAGGATCATTTATTTTTAGTGCTAAAAACAAATGATTGAAGCTAGCCATTCATTTTCAAAATACTGATACTTTAATATTTCTTTTATTGAGGGGCCAAACTACAGTTTCTGAACAGAAAAATAGTTTTAGTGGCTGAATGTTAGTCTTGTGTAATCACAGCTACACTGGACGTCTCAGAGAAGTCCAGCTGCACAGATGAATTCAGCCAGAAATTCCTCTCCTGTTCACAGTGGTGAGGATTAAAGCGCTCGGTGGTATTCAGTAAGACAAGCTGCTGTCACAGTGTGGGCCAGCAGATCCAAAATGTTCCCAGGAGGAAACAGAAAGCTAAAATGAATGAAGCACCTGCTCTTGCTTCTGTCAGTAACCTTAAAGCAAAGATAAATGCTTCTCGGCTGAATGCTAAAAATCACAGGTGCCTGCAGACAGGCCTCAGATCAGCCAGCGAGACTGTAGGTGTATGTATGGAGGGACAGTATGACGAGCATGAAGGTGTACCACAGCATGTCTGCATCATCATCATCACTGGAGCGTCTTTGCAGCCACACTCTGTTCACATGCACGGGCTCGTTCTCTTTCCTGACCTCTGTGAAGTATATGCTAGCCCACAGGTGTCAGTAGATTACCACCGACGGCTGACAATGAACACAGATTGTGTTTGTCACAGCCTGATAAAGACTTTGAAGTTAACACGTACCACACACCGACTCTCAGCCCTGTGACACTGTGATAAAAACACACGTATGCTGAATTAAATCTGGTAACAATCAGACTCGACTGAGATAATCTGAGATGTTCTTGGAGGAGCCACACGTCAGTCCACTGTCCTCGTTTAGCTCAAAACAAGAGTGGAGAGACGAGTCATCCAGATAAATGACTTATCAGTATCGATCACGTCCAGCGCCCCACCTTTGTGTCAGGCGTCCAGCGCGTCCCGCCGCCTCAGCAGAATCCTCTGCAGCTCGTCGTCTCGGGTTGTTGTCGGAGACGCTGCCTTTGGTTGTTGTACAGTTCTGTTAAAATTCTCCTGGCCAGTTCAAACCACAATAACACAGATCAGGACAAAGAAAAGTAGCAGCTGCATCACAAACACGTATCTGCGTCTTGTTAACACTGCAGTGGAAGTATAATTAAGGTTTCTTCAAGTCTTCATGTTGTGTTTTTAGCATGAGAGTAGCCTCGTTAAATGTGGCACTGCTACTCTGATCTCTGACTTTAGTGTAGTTTCATGTTAAATTGTATTCCAAGCACAACTTTGTATGACATGAAAAACAAACAAGTAATTTCAGATGTGAAAACACAGCGAAAGTTCAACTAGTAAAATACGGCTTGTGAGGACGTGTGATTGTTTTAAAGCCCCATTACCATGATTCCTTTAAGTTCCTGAATAGCAGAATTAGAGGGCAGCTTCTCCATCTGATAAAAGGAAAATAGGAGGAAAAAGATGGGTTTGGTAAATAAACAGCAGTCTGACACATTATACTTATTTTTCCTCATTCAGCACTTAGAGGCTAAACTGCACCTCTTACCACAGAGACGAGACACTGTAGGCAAGCACAAGGAAGTATGCTTTCTACAAGAAGCAAATATGTCAACACACAATCATTCTGAGTCACGTCAATTTTCCCATCCTCATTATTTATAATTACCTTGTAGAGCAGGTCCTAATGCTATCTAATTTGGCTGAGCTGTTGAGGCGGAGGAACAAGCAGACGAAAAGACGTCTTTGCCATGTGTCATGTTTTATCAAAACAACAAGCTCTTAGATAATTCCCCACACTGATGGGTTGGAGAGCCCTGAACAATATATGCTCAATGTACAAAAACCTCAGCGAGGTCTGACAACAGCGGACGTCTGCGGCCGGCGCTGCAGTTTGGCAATTTTAGCAAAGATGAGCCACATTCACACGTGTCCGTCATCCTTCCAGCTGTACGTCCGCCGCGCTCCCCTTTCATGTTTCCACGTCCTGTATACTCTGTCTGTCCTCAAACGATGCAGCATTAACCTCGACATGGCTCCATCACAAAACAGCATCATCAAGTCTCCGTAGGTCCTTTTCGTTTTTCTATGTAACAGACCTCAGTGTCACCTCCACATTAAGTTTATTATACATCTTTCGTAACCCCCTTTACATTCACGTCTCTGTTTTGATCTTAAACAGTAGTTCTAGCAGGTCTGTGGCTGCTCTGCTGGTAGAGTGGATCATGTGATCACGCTGTATGCAAACAAATCTGAGGGCAACACTTTGATCTGACGCTATGGAAGGAGCTCACGGGCGCGTCACTGCAACCCCCCCTGGCTTCTGCTCCGCGGCTGCTGAGCGAGCCCTCATCTGGGACTCTCCTCAGCTCTTACTGGGACAGTGGCGCGGCTGCCCCTCTGTTGGTCTTCCTTGGTCTCTTGTGTTCTGGGGGCCTCTGGATGTCTGGAGTTTTGATCTCCTCCATACCTGCTTCATGCCCTGGAGGACGGGGCTGTGGCCCCCCCACACCCTCTAGCAGATCATTACTCGAAGGAACCTTTTAAACACAAGCGCGTCCATGCTCACAGGTGTACACACGGGTGATCACACCCACAAACTACACCCTTTTTGGCTCCTACCTCAAAGCACACTGTGTTCTGTTGATCTTATGTGCTGCACAATAATGTGTAATATTTAGTATTTACTGTCATATTCCCATATATCATTGTGATGTTGTTTATTCTGTTACTCTTGTTCTCTTCTGCTTGTTTTCTTTTTTCTCTCTCAGCAGGTGATCCAGGTGATCGATATATGCATTTTTTTTTCTGCCCGTTCTGTTGGTTTTTGTTTTTTGCCCTTCTCCCCCGTCCCTCTTCTCAGCTGTTTCTCTTTCCCTCTTTCTTTCTCCCCTTCTTTCCTCCAGTCAAGTCTGTCCCGTATTCAACAAGTGAAAATAAAATAAACAATAAAAGGTGAATCAAATGGACCATTACGGCAAGGCTGGGATGGTCAATATGGTAAAGTAAATCCGTTGGGCATCTTTCTTTGCCTTTAGACAACAATTCTGATGCAAAAGAGCCAAACGGGACAGGCACAAAAAATAAAATAAAATAAAAAAATTAATTAATTAATTAATTAATTTGACTTTGACTTTAAAAATCAAAAACAGCAAATCACGGCCCACGTCAGGGTTAGGTTACCTGTTTCCTGCTGCTGTTGGGTGACTGGTTGACAGGTCGAAGCTGAACACCTTTCTTAATCCTTTGCATCATTTCCTCCACTGCCTGCTGCCTGACATCCACTTCTGGCAGTGAGTGACCGACACACACACACACACACACACACACACACACACACACACACACGCACACGCACACACACACACACACACACACGCACACGCACACACACACACACACACACACACACACAATGTTTTTATAATGTCTCAGCTGTGGAGAAATGCAACACAGCTTGAACCTGGAGCAGGACCTGAGGACAGAGGCGACACTTGCATAGATGGTGCAGTATTAAGCACCTTGAGGCAACCGTTGTTGTGATTTGGTGCCTTATTAATAAAACTGAACTGAATCATATTTAGTGATTCAACAGCAGTAGATTAGGAACACCACCAACACTTGGGGTTTTCAGAAGCATGTTAGCGTGGTGTAAAGTCATAATTAGCTCTGCGACTGAAATAAAGTTAATTCAGGTTGTTTAAAAAAACACTAAAGAGCCAGTCGGGAGTGATTGATGATTTTTTGTTTGTTTTGCACACACATCAGTCTGTTCTACACGACCGAGAATTGTGGAGGTTGATTTGGCTGATGATGAATAATTGTTACTGAGGCTGCTAATTTCAAAGTCTTCAAAGTACAGCAGGACATCTGTAGTGTGTAAGAGTACCAGAATTACTCTGGAATCAATTTTGACTCTGTGTGTAAAAACACACTATTCAACTATTTTTCATCCTCACGTTTACAAAGGACAACAAAAAGTGTAATTCTACAATAAAGGAGTCCATTCTCAAAGCAATGTGAATATTTAATTTTCTAACATCAAACATTCAGTGGCACACACAATGGAACAATTGTCACTTAAGATGTCTTTAAAAATCACACAAAGACTATTTTGTGTTAAAGTAATCGTAAAATATTTTTCTCCAGTACTCAAAGAGAGACTATTATTCAGGTGTCAGAGTAGAAGATCCTTGGGTTGCACCTATTCAGCCTTGTATGCAATTCCAACAAATTCCCTGTGTGTAGTGCTCAATTCAGCCGGCACATATTCAAAAACTATTTTAAAAAATGAGGGCACAGTTTAAGCCTATTCAGGCAACACAGATGTCCTACCTGCTCCAACAAGTCAAGGCTTTCAATTTCATTGCACAAATTAAAGAATTCAACTTCCTGACCTAAAAGGCCAGCGATGAAGATTCAGAGTTGGAATTTCTCATGGACCATTTGGCATATTGGTTTGTTCTTCTAATGTGTGAGTGACGTGTGGTAAAAAGGGTTAAAATTGAAAATATCTGAAATGCAAAATCAGAATTCAAAACTCCTAAACTGAAATACATGAAACAAAGCATCTCAAAGGGAAGGAAATACAAAATGAACATGCATCGCACAAAAAACAGAAGATTTTCCCAAATCGGGGCAATCAGGAGATAAAGAGAACAATCGTTCTAACTGACATGCATCAAAACATAAAGCAAACCAACGAGGCCTTTCTAGGTCTTTGGCCATATATACAGTGGTGTGAAAATGTATTATTAAATATTAGCCAAGTAAACACAAAATGTAGTTTCTAAATGAAGATATTTATAATTAAAGGGAAAAACCCAAACCTCCACGGCCCTGTGTGGAAAAAGTGATCGCTCCTCAATCTACTAAGGTGCTGGGCCACCGCAGCCACAGCAGCAACAACTGCAATGCAGCCTTTGAGTCTTTCACAGCACAGTGGAGGATTTATAAGCATGAACCACCTTTAAGGTCATGCCACAGCATCTCAATCGGACACAGGTCAGGACTGTGACTAGGCCGGTCTAAAGTGGGTGTGAGGGTAACTTGGTTATTGACCCAGTGTTTTGTGTTTTGGAGTCTTGTTTATTCATTACTATGTTCCCTGCGTGTCTTGTGTTTCCTAGTTCAGTCTGCTAAAGCTTGAGTTTTTGCAGCATTTATAGTTTAGGCAGTTATTTGGTCCTGATCATGTCTTTGTTTCGTCCCTGTGTCCTTCCATCAGTGTTCCTGTGGTTAGGTCTGTCTGGTCTTCATGTTTGTGTCTCCGGTCATGTCTCTGTGTGTTGCTCTGTCGTCCCCTCACCTTCTTGCCCCTCCCTCTCCTCCCTCTTGTGGAGATACAGAAATTCTTTTATTGCTGCCGTATAACCTGCATCATTATAACTGCATTAATAACATTCTTTACAGCATTATTCCATCTAATAATATTTCTCACAGTATTGATACTGCATTACAGTTGTTGATTGAAGATGTTCATTTGAGGATCCTTCCATTATGTTAACTTTTAATACAGGTACGGTTGGAAGTATTTCATGCACATTGCATATTTGTGCTTATTTTGAGTTGATGTTCGGTTCATTAAAGGTTTTAAGCTTCACTGGCATGACTGTCCAGGTGATCCATGCTGGGGGAAACTAGAACATAGAAGGATGATTGCATACATGCTTACAGTACATATAATACATATAATCTAGGAATAGGCCTGAGCAGAGGCCCAAATGTATTCAGCTTCTTGTTGCAACCTGTTGTGTTTTGTTCTACTTGGTAACAGATGACCGGAGTCGACAACCAGCCCTCAGAGACCCTGAAGGCTTGAAGTTATTGCCTTGTTTGGAAGGTGTTATAGAAAAGAGAAGTTCTATGCCTGTTTATAGCCATCTAAGATGTACCATTTACTGTAACTGACGTCTTTAACCTATTTTTACGCCATGGGGGGCGTGTACCTCACTGCTTTATAAGTGTTCTCAACATGTATTTTTGTCAGAGGACATATGCTGATGTTTTCTCCTGGCTGTTAATAAACTCACCGTTTGATTGCACTTTTCTGGGGCCTCCGTGGTTTGTGACACTGCTCTGCATTGATTGATTTCGCCACACTCTGTTCCCTGGGTTTGTGCGTATCAGTGTGTGTGTGTTCCTCGTACTTCCTGTTTTAGTTTGACAGTCTCTTGTCCTGTGTGTTCCATGTTCAGCCCTGCTTCGAGTTAATGTGATTATGTTCAGCTGTGGTTTTGTTCGCTCATTGGCCCTTGTGTGTATTTATGTCTGCGTCGCAGTCTCTCTTATCCTCCGGCTGTGTGTTCTGTGTAGTTTTGGCATTCCACCAATAAAGCTGCGATTAAGCTAGTGAGAAAGTAAGACGAGAGAGCAACACAGACGTGACTGGATCAGAGAGCAAGTGTTAGTATCTTGCCCAAGAATATCTGGCATGTAGACTGGAGCAGACGGGGATTGAACGACCAACCTTATGATTAGTAGGTGACTACAAGTGATTACAAGTTAGTACAGCACTGTCTCTGATCTGTACCTGGTGTCTTGGCAGAGTCCTGTTCCACCAGCGGGATGTCGGTTCTGATGCCTCTTCTCCTTCGAATCAGTGATACCAGTGTGCTATATGGAAAGACACAAACACATTGTTCAGTTAGCTGTTATTTAGGCTGCTAAAGTTTCCAGAAAAAGTTCATTTTAGCGAGAGAGTAGTGTTCAAATCTAAAACTGAGTGAAAGAAGCGGTCATATTAAACACAGTGGTATTGAATTCAAATCAAAAAATGGCCTGTATTTGTATAGCGCTTTACTAGTCCCTAAGGACCCCAAAGCGCTTTACATATCCAGTCATCCACACATTCACACACTGGTGATGGCAGCTACATTGTAGCCACAGCTGCCCTGGGGCGCACTGACAGAGGCGAGGCTGCCGGACACTGGCGCCACCGGGCCCTCTGGCCACCACCAGTAGGTAACGGGTGAAGTGTCTTGCCCAAGGACACAACGACCGAGACTGTCCAAGCCGGGGCTCGAACCGGCAACCTTCCGATTACAAGGCGAACTCCCAACTCTTGAGCCACGATTGCCCTTAATCAAGGTAAACAAAGCATCCCTGAGATAGCTGAGAGCTATAATCCCTCCAGTGTGCTGTGGGACTACCCCTCAGTGTCAGCTCGGCTGGAGATGCTTGAAACATCTCACCAGAAAGGTGTGCAGGAATCACTGGAAACTTTCAATGCAAAGGAGTGGCCAGCATGTCATTTGGAGGAAGCTTGTTTGGACTGTTTGTGTCTGTGATCTTCTTTCAGTCACTACTTCTCTCTTAGGTGACGGTTTGTCAGTGCTAGCAACAAGCCAGCTACTCCTCTCAACCAAAACCCCCCAGGCTTTACTGTCATTGCCCATGTGTGGTGCCCAACACACCACACAAAGATTTCAAAAAGGACTCTGCTCTTTAAAATGTCCCCGATTTAAATAAGCCCTCTTGTTCACTGAAGAAACCTTCATCCTAAACCACACACGTAAAGTTTGACCCTAGCCTGGCCAATAGGGTCTCATTAGTGTCCTCCAGTGCTCCTATCCTGGACAGGGTGTTCATGTCTCTTTGCTGTGGTCCTACAAGAGTCCAACACATACATTGCAGAGGAAAGGTCCCATGGTTGGTCTGGCTTGTGCTCCAACTTATTCACTTCACTTCAAAATCACTTTGCAGTATGTTCAACAACTCCACTCCTGTCTTTACACTGTGGATTACCTGCACTGTGTGGTTGCTGTGATCAGCTCAGTCAACAATTTATTTCCTTATAGTCATTTTACTGTAAAATTATTCCATCACACTCAAACACTTTCACACATTGATGATGTAAAGAGTAAACTGTGTGTGGTCAAACCTGAGTGGGTTCGTGGTTGAAGGCAGGGCTGGAGGAGGTGGAGGAGGTGGAGGTGGAGGTGTTGGAGCTGGGGGTGGGTTGGTAGCGGCCTGAAGCTTTTTCTGGAGCTCTTCAACTGGCCCATCAATCACATCCAGTTACAGTGCCAACACATCACCAAGGACAGAAATTTTTAACTATTATAGTAAACAACTAATAATCTTCCAGGCTGGCAAAAGCCACGGAGAGAATTTCAAGGTCACACTTTAAATCAGGTGTGTCCTTCTGTTGAAACAGCCGCACACACAGCGTGCTCTCGACACTGTTAGTGCTGTTTCCATTCTCCACAATGCCCCCTTCCAATATTGTTCGACCTCACCTGTAAACCTCAGATCCTTGAGCTCCAGTTCAGCCTTGGAGCATTTATTGCTGCACTCCTTCTTCTCCTCCTCCAGGAGCTCCAGTGAGTGCCTCAATGCTATAAGCTCCCTCTGAGTTTCGCTGCTCCCCAGCATGTCCTCCATCGTCTTTATCTGAAGATGGCCCAAGCACACAGAAAATATTTTTTACTACAAAGGATATGCACACTAGTTCAAATCAGCGTAACCTTAAACATGTAGCATGTTTGGTTACATTTTAGACAGAATTGTCATGTCGACTGACAGAATATTACTAGTTTGTTTGGCTTTAAAATGAATTTTTGGATCTCATAATGCAGAGAGTTCATTTTTTAAATGATTTGCTACATTGTAGCATAATACTGCAGACAAACTGACAAAAGTTTACTTTGAAGAAACCACCTCTGCTCTGATAACACGCTGTTACGGCAGCTAGCTTCACGAGGTCATGGCCGCAGTGCTTTGCTGTTCGTGCGTTACCGTCACTGGTGTCCACATTCTGGGACTTTCTGTTTGTTCTCCTGCTTTCATTTACAGCTACAGGTAATAATATAATAATACAAACTAATCCAACGGCTGAAATTGTTTCTCTCCTCAATGAAGAAATACACACGGCTGAATTATTTCTAATCTAGGAAATGAATATCCCTCAAAGAAAAGAATGTGGATGACTCTGATAAACCAAGTGCCAGCAGAGTGTCGGTGTCACGGCGACAGCTCCGGTGTTGCTAATTTCTCATAATTCTCATTGGACAGCTGCCAGTTGACATTCATTCATCTGCTGCACAAACCCAGTTCCTTAACCAGTGTTTTAATTGTTCCTCAAATGAAGGGTATGGCTCACCTCCACCCCAGAACCAGAAAAGATCAGTGATCCCTCTCAGCTCTAATTGTTCTCCATCAGAGCCACAGGAGGAGGGAGAAAGGGGAGGCTATTCAGCTGCTTTTAATTATTAATCTGGCAGGTCGTGGCCCTGTGGTTGTGCTGCCATGGCCCATGATAATTCACCAGGCATTTCCACTCTATGTAATTAGTCAGCTAAATAAGTCGTGTTTGGATGCATACAAATTAAAAGCATTGTCCAAGCAAATTACAGAGGTGCGCTGCCTCCACTGCTTAACACTTTTCTTCTGTTTGAAGCATTAAAGAATGAGGTATTTCTGACTGACACCACAGTCTGTTCTTAGGTATAGATTAGACTCTGCAGTCTTTAATACACCACAGCCATTACACAGCATTGTATTTATTTACTTTGTATTTTTAAACTTCTATTATTCTGTTACTGTTATTCATTTTTAATTGGCTTGTTTTTCAAATGTGGCAAAATATCATTCGTCTTCATTACATGGTTATCGCTGCATTATTAGCAGAACGAGCCAGGATGGAAACTAATGGAAGCACATCAGCGTTTCGTGGGAGAAACGCTGCGTCCAGATGAACAGAATCAACTTTGGGAGAACTCCATCAGATCCACACAATGTCTGCTAATCTGGAGTTATTTTATCTGACCAACCTGTTGTTGCCTTGTACACATCTGTGTGGAGAGGACCGTTTTTAGTGTTAAACAAGAAATTCATTATTTTAACAAGACTATTTCAGGCCACATCCAAACGTCTCTTATATCAGACCTGGCTCTGGTGCTCCAGCCTCTGTGTCTCCAGTTCCTCTGTCAGTCGGGTCACCTGGCTGAGGGCATCCTGCAGAGCCTGACTTGGTGAGGAGCTCTGCATCAGGATCTGACTCTGTCTCTTCAGCTTCTTTTGCTCGACCACCATCTGGGAAAACACCATGAGGAGGATGGAGAATAAGAACATGGAAGACTGTACAAACAATCAAACAAACAAACAAAAACTCACAGCTCTGGCATAATTTTCTGCCTCGGCCCTCAGATCTCGCTCCAGGTTGAAGGTGTCGTGTAAAGTTTCATATTCCTCCACAGCTAACTGAGACACTGCAAGAAGATTTCCACAGGGAGAGATTTGTGCTTTTTGGGGCAACCAGAAGTTGTGACACTGTCTAAAATGTAAACAGCAGATATGATTTGCAAATCTCATAAAACTACATTTTATTCAAAACAGGACACAGAAACTTACACAACTTCAGCCTCATTCACACAAGCACTCATTTCTACATACGTGCTTTCTATCCAGCTTTCGAACACATTAGCGCCCGTGGCAGTGACAGCTTTCACACATGGTTTTAAAGCCACATGTGTTCCCATCCAAATACCGTCGTCTGTAAAGACCTCGTATATTTAAGCAAGACAACGCTAAAGCACATACTGCAGCTATTACAGCAGCAGTGCTTTAAAGCAGAAGAGTCCAGCTCTTCTGAATTATCAGCAAATGCAAACAAATCAGGACCAACCAGCCTGACGTTTGATGTTTTCTCTCATAATTTAAATATGAGTTCATGAGATTCATGAGATCCAAATCACCGCACAGTGTTTTAAATTTGGATTGTACACAAGTTCTTCAGAATTGAGGTGTGTGTGTGTGTGTGTGTCTGTGTGTGTCTGTGTCTGTGTGTGTCTGTGTGTGTGTCTGTGTGTGTGTGTGTGTCTGTGTGTGTGTGTGTGTGTGTGTGTGTCTGTGTGTGTGTGTCTGTGTGTGTCTGTGTGTGTGTGTGTCTGTGTCTGTGTGTGTGTGTCTGTGTGTGTGCGTGTGTGTGTCTGTGTGTGTGTGTGTGTGTGTGTGTGTGTGTGTGTGTGTGTGTGTGTGTGTGTGTGTGTGTGTGTGTGTGTGTGTGTGTGTGTGTGTGTGTGTGTGTGTCTGTGTGTGTGTCTGTGTGTGTCTGTGTGTGTCTGTGTGTGTGTGTGTGTGTGTGTCTGTGTGTGTGTGTGTGTGTGTGTGTGTGTGTGTGTCTGTGTGTGTGTGTGTCTGTGTGTGTCTGTGTGTGTGTGTGTGTGTGTGTCTGTGTGTGTGTGTGTGTGTGTGTGTCGGTGTGTGTCTGTGTGTGTGTGTCTGTGTGTCTGTGTGTGTGTGTGTGTGTGTGTCTGTGTGTGTACGTGTGTGTCTGTGTGTGTCTGTGTGTGTACGTGTGTGTCTGTGTGTGTACGCGTGTGTGTCTGTGTGTGTCTGTGTGTGTGTGTCTGTGTCTGCGTGTGTGTGTGTGTGTGTGTGTGTGTGTGTGTGTGTGTGTGTGTGTGTCGGTGTGTGTGTGTGTGTGTGTGTGTGTGTGTGTGTGTGTGTGTGTCTGTGTGTGTGTCTGTGTGTGTGTGTCTGTGTGTGTACGTGTGTGTGTACGTGTGTGTGTCTGTGTGTGTCTGGTGTGTCTGTGTGTGTGTGTGTCTGTGTGTGTACGTGTGTGTGTCTGTGTGTGTCTGTGTGTGTGTGTCTGTGTCTGCGTGTGTGTGTGTGTGTCTGTGTGTGTGTCTGTGTCTGTGTGTGTCTGTGTGTGTGTGTCTGTGTCTGTGTGTGTGTGTGTGTGTGTGTGTGTGTGTGTGTGTGTGTGTGTGTGTGTGTGTGTGTGTGTGTGTGTGTGTGTGTGTACTTTGTACAGCACTTTTCAATAGAAGGTGTATTTAACTGTTTATAAATACTTTTTCCTGTCAGTGTATCAACAATCAGTTAATCAGGACACTTTTTGTATTTACTTTGTATCAAATCATACTTACGCTACACTGACTCTTTGTACCCAGTAGATTAATAATTAGCATTATATTAATAAACCAGTAAAAACACCATATTAAAATGCAGCACTCGAACCTCTGTGATATTTCCCCAGCAGCTTCTTTTGCCGAAGTGTCTCCGCAATCAGAAGAGTATTATCATGTTTCTCCTTCAGCAGCTGTAAATGCAGCGAGGGACAGAGTAAAGACACATCACGGCATACAAACAGGTTTCATGATTTCTGTTTTACAATAACCACTTTGGAGATGGCAAAATAAGGAAATGGCAAAAGGACTGGTACTTATGTAGTGCCTTTCTACTCAGGCTGAACACTGAAAACACCTTCAACTACATGTGTTATTCACCCAATCACACACAAATCCATACAGTGCTTCTTATCTACACCAAAGCACTTTATCTAACATTCACACATCACTGGGGTACACCAGGGGGTGGGGACAAACCCTCTGATTGGTAGACAACCTTTTCTGTCACATTTACAAGCTTATTGTTTATATGCACAGCTATCTTTCCTAAATACGCAGTTCATGGGAATCACTGCTGTGACTAACCAGCAAAAACTGGATCAGTTATTGTTTTAAATGAAGCTGAATTTTTCTTAGTTTAGTTGCAGTGTGCACAGCACTACCACTGAAAACAGCCATGCTATTTAAGAAAATAATAATAATAATGGATTGGATTTTATATAGCGCTTTTCAAGGCACCCAAAGCGCTTTACAGTGCCACTATTCATTCACTCTCGCATTCACACATTGGTGGAGGCAGCTACGGTTGTAGCCACAGCTGCCCTGGGGCAGACTGACAGAAGCGAGGCTGCCATATCGCACCATCGGCCCCTCTGGCCAACACCAGTAGGCGGTAGGGTAAAGTGTCTTGTCCAAGGACACAACGACCAGGACAGAGAGCCCAGGGATCGAACCGGAAAGGAGATCAGAACACATATACAGAGCTATACCATGGACATGATCAATACTGAGCTGGAAATATATATCTGAATGTTAAAATGATTTGTTATTTGTCCATCCATCCACCCACCCACCCACCCACCCATCCATCCATCCATCCATCCATCCATCCATCCATCCATCCACCCACCCATCCATCCATCCATCCATCCATTTTCTTCCGCTTTAACCGGGGCCGGGTCGTGGGGGCAGCAGCCTAAGCAGAGAAGCCCAGACCTCCCTCTCCCCAGCCACCTCCTCCAGCTTGTCCGGGGGAACACCAAGGCGTTCCCAGGCCAGCCGAGAGATATAATCTCTCCAGCGTGTCCTGGGTCTGCCCCGGGGCCTCCTCCCAGTGGGACATGCCAAGAACACCCAGGAGGTGCCCAGGAGGCATCCTTGTCAGATGCCCGAACCACCTTAACTGGCTCCCTTCGCTCATTCGGGAGGATGAGCGGCTCTACTCTGAGCCACTGCTCCTCCCGAATGAGCGAATTTCTAACCCTATCTCTAAGGGAGAGACCAGCCACTCTTCGGAGGAAGCCCATTTTCACCACTAGTATCCGCGATCTCGTTCTTTCGGTCACTACCCACAGCTCGTGGCCATAGGTGAAGGTAGGGACGTAGATCGACCGGTAAATTGAAAGCTTCACTTCTACACTCAGCTCTCTCTTCACCACAACAGACTGCACATCACTGCGGCTGCCACACCAATCTGTCTGTCGATCTCCGGCTCCCTTCTCCCATCACTCGCGATCAAGACCCCGAGATACTTAAACTCCTCCACTTGGGGCAGGAACTCGTCCCTGATCTGGAGTGGGCACTCCACCCTTTTCTGGCTGAGGACCATGGCCTTAGATTTGGAGGTGCTGATTCTAATTCCCGCTGCTTCACACTCGGCTGCGAACCGTTCCAAGGCAAGCTGGAGGCCATCACCTGATGAAGCCCACAGAACCACATCATCCGCGAAAAGCAGAGATGAGATCTCTTCAACTAACGGACGGACTCTCCTCTCCAGCACCCTGGCCTAGACTTTCCCAGGGAGACTGAGGAGTGTGACCCCCCTGTAGTTGGAACACACCCTCCGGTCCCCCTTCTTAAAGATGGGGACCACCACCCTGGTCTGCCCATCCAGAGGTGCTGCCCCTAATCTCCAAGCAACATTGCAGAGACATGTCAACCAAGACAGCCCTACAGCATCCAGAGCCTTCAGGAACTCGGGGCGGACCTCGTCCACCCCAGGAGCTCTGCTACCAAGGAGTTGTTTAACTGCCTCAGTGACCTCGTAGAGATAGGTGAGCCATCCACCTCATCCCCAGAATCTGCTTCCTCCATGGAAGACGTGTCAGTGGGATTAAGGAGGTCCTCGAAGCATTCCTTCCACTGCCTGACAATTTTCTCAGTCAAAGTCAGCGGCTCCACCGGCACTATACACAGTGCAGGTAGAGCACAGCTTTTCCCTCCTGAGTCGCCTGACGGTTTGCCAGAATCTCTTCGAGGCAGTCCAAAAGTCTTTTTCCATGGCTTCTCCGAAACTCCTCCCACACCCGAGTTTTTGCTTCAGTACCTATTAGCTGCCTCCGGAGTCCCACGGGCTAACCAAGCCTGGTAGGGCTCCTTCTTCAGCTTGGTGGCACCTCTCACCTCGAGTGTCCACCATTTGGATTGGGAATAACCACCACGACAGGCACCAACTGCCTTGCGGCCACAGCTTAGTGCAGCGGCTTCGGCAGTGGAGATGCTGAACATGGTCCATTCAGACTCAATGTCCTCAGTCTCCCTCGGAATGCTGTTGAAGCTCTGCCGGAGGTGTGGGTTGAAGATCTTGGCTGTCGGAGGGGTGCTTTACTGAGCTTCAGGTCCTGGAAGGGTAGAACATATGAATGTCCCATAGCAGCTAGGTTCCCTAACTTTTGGTAGCTGTTGAAAGGATAAAGTTTTGGTATATCAGTGGTTAGAAATACCATTAATACTTTAGTATTACCTTAACACAAAGTCAGGGCTGACCCGGGACCATTGCTGTGAGTCACAGCATGAAGGTCCTTTCACAGCAGACACATTCACTTCTAACTGAGAGCGCAAAATTTGTTGCGCTGGCCGCTGCGCTGTCGTTTTCTTGCTGCAGCTCTGCGTGTACTAGATGCGCCTGCTCCTTGTTGTTTCTGTCTCTGACTTTATGTCCTCTACAAGAGTTTCTGTTGTTTTATCTTCAAATGTTCAATAAAAACATGTATCGCTCATTCACAATGAAGAAAGCTTTGTAACTATCCTACTACTGGTGTCTTCCTACATACTAGTGAAGACTGTGTCATTTCCACAATGCTGCTCCTTCTCGAGGTCCACAGAGCCGTTAAAGTCTCTGGAGGTCCCTGTGTGAGCTCGTAAACCTGTGACACAAAATTCATCGGACTCGGACACGCGCAGACTGTTTTCCTTCGTGGTGATGAAGGAAAACGCTGGGCTGGCATGTAAAAGAGCATTTATCCTTCCAGGACCTGCAGCTCCGTAAAGCACCCCTCCGACCCCTCCCATCTGTTCTCTGATTGGATTGTTTCATTTGTGATTGACATGACATTGACCAATCAGCTGAAAGGAAGAAAAATCGGGTCAAAATTCGTACTTGTAAGTTGAAACTGTCACACATCCAGGGAACCAGAGCGCAGAGTTTTACATGTAGACCTTAACAAACAACACTGTAACTCATGTAAATACTTTTACAAACACAAATTCTCATCTATAGAAGCACAAACATAACATTTTAACATGTTTAAAGGTTACAAAACTCAGTTCACAACTAAGCATTCGATTTACAAGCACAAAATATTTATGACCACAGTTTGACCACAGACATGGTCCTAACATTTAACTTACAGTGCAAACCTGCCTTAAATGTGACTCGTTGTGTGTTCCCTCTCGACTGCAGCAAAACAGAGATGCGGCAGCACATGACAAACCTCTGCCATGCAAAGTGCAGCTGCACACACAGTGGATCCCTTTCTGTCCTCCGTGCTAATGTGTCACTGTTATTATTGTTAGGAAACAACAATGCAGGGACACATTTTGCACATATTCACTACTACGAACTGGGAATCTGAATTCACCAAAGTATTCACAACAGGGAAAAAGAAATATTAAATACTTACTTCCTCCTTGGTCGCCCTCAGTTGTTCTCTTACTGCCTCAAGATCAGAGAGTGCTTGATTTTTCTCCTTAACTGTCATCTCCAACTTATTTTGCAGCACTAAAAAAAGCAGCACAGTTAAACAATGTTGTGGTGCACTGACTGTACAACTGTGACATTCTGTGGGTTAACCTGTGTTTGTTTCGTCAAATAAGAACATTTATTATGTAGAGCCAAACCTCTTTGAAACGCTGATCAGCTTGGTTCTAGTCTTTTTGATAATACCAAATAATTGAAACAGAGTAATTCATTCATACTGGCGTTACATTCTCGTTTTTTAGTTTGTGCTTATAGACCCCACCTAACAAATGTACGAGACCAGCTGTCATACAAACAAGAAAACACAAATACTTCAAACTTTGTCAAAATTGTCTCTGAAACTAAAACTTTATTAGAACTTATGAGTCAAATAGAATGCTTCTTTGAGTCGGCACCCTGGACTTTAGCGCTTTAACCACTAAAACTTCCTTTTTTGATATATATATATATACACACACATATATATATATGTGTGTGTGTATATATATATATATATATATATACACACACACATATATATATATATAGGCTTTATTATTTTTTCCACTTTTTGTAAAACAACAAATCTTAAATTTCATGGACAACATAAAAACACTATATTTCAGCATTAAAATGATCATGTTGAGCTTTAGTGGTGAGTTTAACCATTAAAAAATACTCTTTTAGTTTAATTTAGTGCAGCTGTGGCTTAAACCTGTGCTGTGCCGATACGTTGGTTAAGAACTGTACGTGTCCAAAAATGTGACAAATGGAATAAATCTTGAAATAAAGACGTGTTAATACAAACAGCTCACAGCAGGAACAGTCTGAGACATTTAAACAGGGTACTTAAGCAGAAGAAGGTCGCTGACACCAAAAGCTGTTTCAGGTACAGATGGATTGCCTTCTGGTGAGCAGAACGAGGATTTCGTGTCATAAAATTTTCAAGTGAAATACTGAACATGATTTGAACAGATGAACACAATCTGTGTGATGTACTTAGCTCAGAACCTACGAGAACTCGTTTGTTTGGCTGGGATCTACAGAAGTCTGCAGCCAAATATCTGGTGTTTCATCACAGGGGCTGCTTTGACTAGCTGTCCATTAACATGCAATTATGAATTTTCAAGATAATAAGCCCACAATCTTTGCAAAAGTCAACTTATTTCAGTATTGCCTGTATCACAGCATATTATTTGCAAATGACATGATTATCTGTCCCTTTTAATGCCAACAACATGAATGGAAAAGCATCATCGAGTATAAATCCATTATCACCGGAGGTATAATTACTGTTTGACTAAAGGAACTGACCATGACGTGAGCCAGAGGCAGCTGGAGGAGAAAATACATCTGCAGTGCTGAACTTCAGACAGCTGAAAACTCTCAGGACATCTGCCAGTTATTTTATGCACATCTGCGCAACACACCTAATATTTTTTACTTTAAGGGTGTAGACGTTATACTCTTCATGTCATCTGTAAATTGAATTTTTGGTGAAGCTAAATTTCACACTGTGATGGACGTGGCAATGGGGCGGGCTTAAACCCGTCGGGGTCTGAGACCCAGCACCTTGAGTTTATTTTTTCTGTTCTTGACTTCTTATGTTAGAATCATGTTTTATTCTTGTTAAGGATGTAGTTGAGTTATTTCATATTTCTGATTAATGAGAAAAATTCTGGCATATTATTTTGTCTTAGTTGAGTTTTAGTCTGGTTGATGTTTGTCGCTTCGTCATGTCTGCATCTCCATGTTTCCTGTTTTATTTTGAAAGGTCCATTGTTCCCCTGCTCAGTGTGTTTAGTTTTGTTTCCCCTGTGGCGTCATGCTTCGTTTCTGCTTCCCTCCTTCCCCTGCTGTGTTTAAGTCCTCAGTGTCAGGTCGTCTGAGTGTTTTGTTACAACTGTTCATGCTCGGGGTTATTCCCCGTCTACGTGTTTCATGTCTCCTGCCACAGTTTACAGAGTTCGTTTAGTTTTCCCAGTTTAGGTTTCAGTTCTCTTGTTTTGCTTCGTGTTTTTGTTTGTTGGCATTCAGTCCGATAAAACGTCTCTCTCTTCGTTACTTTTCGTCTGCTTTTGGGTCCGCTCCATAAACACACCGACCGAACCATTACAGGCCTCTAGAATCCAGGTAATTTGATTTCCACTCATTCAAATATGTGAGAAACTATGTGCCACGTGAAGACTTTGAGTAAAGTCCTTGTAAAATGAAGAGTCAAACACAAAGCTCATGGATCCATTTCCAAACTAGATTTCACCTCAGTGGTACATTCCCTTCTTCATTCATCCATCTTCTAACCCAGAGTTTGTCTTTGCAGTAACTTATCACTGCCAGCAGATACAAGTAAATGTACCAGTGCACAAGTGCTTTCACAGCTCTCCTTGTGACCACTGAACACATTCTTGTGTTCAAATACTCTTTGGTGAATGAATGAATGCTGTAGGTGAGGTCTGTCAGCACAGTGTAGGCTTTACTTTCTACGGTACCTGAGATGGAGGTGCAGCACTGAGGAGAGAGGCAGTCGTGGCTCGATGCATGCAGGTCCTCACTCTCTTCTGCTTCATCATTGAGGTCGATGTCAGCGATGGTCTCAGGGCTGATGTGAGACAGCAACATCATACTCTTCCTCTTCAGAGAGCGGTTCTGCCTGTCCAGCTGTAGCATGCAGGCAGACAAAGGAAGTGTAATGTACTGTCAGAATAAGATGCTTTTGTGTGTGTGTTATAAAGCAGCATTCATGGTTTATTTGACCAAATGAATAAAGTGACTCTGACTCCAACACTTTCTATGCAAAGTGTGCAAACATCTACCAAGATGGTTTTCTCACAAACACAAACCCATAAAGACACCAACTGAAGTTCAACACACCTGCAGTCAAGTCCGTAAGTTTTTGGACAGAAGTACATTTTTTTGGTAATTGTGCCCTTGCACACCAGCAAAGTGGACTTTTAACATTAATTAAATACAAAATACTTTTGTATTTAATGCAATACAAAAGTATTGCATTAAATATTTAAGAAATACAGCCATCTGAATACATCGTTTCACGTTTTCTCAAGAGTAACTGGACTGACTGACAAGCTGTTTCATGGCTTTTTAACTGGACAGTGAGGACAGTAGGCCATCGCTGGGCTCGAGCACAGATTGCTGAGCGAAACATCTGAGACCACAGGAGGCAGCTCAAATAGATTAGAGCAAAATTCTTCTCTTAGTTAAGAAAAACTCCTTCACGACATCGAACCAACTCAAGAACACATTTTCAAGGATTACCAAGTTCCACAGAGAGACCTTCATGAACATAAATATGCCCATAAATGCAACAGCTGATGCTAAAGCGTAGAAATGCTTTGAACATTTGCACTTTAGTCACGTCTTCATCGTTTCACATAATCTGAGGCAAATTCATTTTACAGGAAACAAAGTTGAGCTCAAATCATATTTTGCTTGTTTTCACCAAAGTACTGATACTTCTATTAAAACAATATCTTCCAATGTGCTGCATGTCCTAGCTGCAGTAAACTGTCCTGGTAACAAAGCATTCATGGAGTTTTATACGAGGTAGACAGTAGACAGTAGACCACCAACATCTAATGAACATAAACACAACTCGGACAGTCCACTCACAGAACTGCAGTACAACATGGCAGCACCACTGTAGTAGGAATAACAATTCATTTTAGCTGTTAATATTTTCACACTCCGTTATAATCATTGCTACAGGAGTGTGTGCTTCTCTGTTGAAGCATTATACTTTATTAGCATTATATATATTTATATATATACATATACGTATATATATGTATTAAGGATATATACGTATATTTACTGGTAAGTAAAGCATGAATGAAAGCCATGGCAGTGGGACTGATGCCTCTTATGCACGCTTCTTGATGTCACCTGAAGGAAGCAAAGCCCCTAAAGGGAAGACAAAAGTAAAGGAAATAGAAAACAGGAGCCATGAAAGAAGCATTTATTAATGGCATCCCGGTGAGAGCGGATTGCAGCAATTCCATCTTTTGATGACACCCTTCAGACGACAGCTTTTTTTCTGAAATGCAATCAACAATACATAACATAGAATCACATTCTTCTGATAATAATCTACAATCGGTGAAAGATGTACATCTAAAATTACATACTTAGATGACTCGAGGCTGACATAACAGTCGGCTAGCGCTGTCTTTGGAGGTCGCCATTACAAAGTCACAGCCTTGATCATACAGCAACACAAAAACATTAAGCATCAAAACCACATTCTCCTCTGACTGGTTGCAAATTGCTAACCCCCTCCAGCTGCTTTTAAATCAAAATGTTGACGAGTTAAAGAATTGCTCTAAACTTTGGCTTCTTTCAGAGCGGCCTTGGAGATATTTGTTGTGCAAAATTACCATCATTGGGGACAGAAATTAACATAGAGTTTAACTTGCCGTCGTGGTGTGTTCTAGCTCTGATTTAAATGCAAATGAGTAATAAACCCACGTTAACACAGTGTGCACAGGAATGGTGACTTTGGAGTATTGCTGCTGAAAGGCCAGCGTAATGTTTCATACTCAGACTGTACTCTGCTTATGGATTTATGGTGAACAAACGTGATGCTTTTAACATAAGTAAGTTAATAATTAATAAATGGATTTATTCTTTGAAATAGCTAATCAAGGACTATTGCTGTCCGCCCCACACACCCACAGCACAGGGAGTGTCTGGTTATAGACGTCGCTTTATATGAAGAAAGAAGCCGTTAGTGAAGCAGAGCGAACACATCAAATAAAGCCTGAAGGAGAGTCGTTACTTAGACCAAGCAGCCTTTTAGCCAGAAATCATAATTCCTTCCTGAAATAGCACAGTGCTAGCTGTTAGCAGCCGCTTCACTGGACAAAGCCTGAAACATGATGTCTGTTCTGTGCTCAGTCAGCTGCAAGTGGGATTCAAAATGATCCTGGACAACATTTCAAGACAAATACAGTTTGTCACATCTGATTCTCATTAGTTCCAAAGTATGCTGTTCATCTTTGAAACGTTTATTTTACAAAACAAAATGTAAAAAGTAAATTAGGAAGAAAGGCAGCTTGTATACGACTAGTTAGAGTAACACCTACTTCAGATGCTGCAGTGCAAATCTACGTACTGCAGCTGCTCGTGAGCCTCGTAGCTCATGTGGAGACGCAGCAGTACTTTTATTACCTCATACTCACGTTACCTTTTTCTACTCTGGGAGGGCCTCAAGCTTCACGTCGGCCTACTTGACCAATCTAATGGTTGTAAATATCTCAACTTTCTAAAGCTGGACTCCTGGTAACCGCTGGTTACTGCTGTTAATGCAACTGGAATAGATTTATTTTATTTGACTAGTAAAGTTATAGAAGTCTGTTTATCAACAGTGCTTCATGAGAAAAAAGGCTACTTAAAAACGGTAGAGTTACAATTCTAACAAGCTTCTTCAGTTCAGAACTGAAGAAGCTTCTGGGATGAGAGGTGAAACGTCTTCAAGCAACTTAAAGACGCTTTTCTTTCCAAGCTCCTTAGACTACGATGACCTGGATGACTGAGAACCTTCACAGACATATTCTGAACTTTTGGTTGAATATTTGACTAATGTAAAAATTCAATATTTGCATAGGCAAATTTTAATTTGTATCATATTTGTATCATATTTGCTACAGTTGGTAAGTGTGCTGTGCGATTTAATTTAATTTTTTCAGGCAAAAAACCCCCACTGATGATATAAAAGTCTCCTTTATCAAACAAGACACATCTGGCATTAGATGGATAGTATAAATACCTCAGCTAACTTCTGCATCAGGTGTGGTTTAATGTGAACAGCTGTGTTACCACAGGGAGCTTCCTGTGGTAACACAGCTGGTACTGATCTTTGGTAAAGTTTCAGCAGGGAGGCACAGTTGGCCTGTTACAGCAGATGACAGAAGAGCGAGCTGATCCTTAATCATAGGAACTGTTGATCATCTGAGGTGGGACAATATCATCCACCTTATCTTTGTCACCCTGAGCTACTCATGAGGAGGCGAGCAGGACTCGCAGGGGTCAGCAAACACAAGGAGTCAGATATGTTTCATGGCCACTGCTGAAACACAAGATTTCTATGATCAATAAGAATATTTGTCTACTGCTCAGTGCAGTAAAACTCCTTTAATATAAACATATAGACCTGATGTAACATTAACATCAAATATTTTAATACTCAAATGATACTAGTAATAATTTCATTTGTTATTTGCTGGTTTAGAGGTTAAAAAACCTTTTAAACATAGAGACACAATTAAGTAATTAAGCGAACAAATGAGTAAGTGATAATGTCAGCAGATGATCAGTGTGTAAATGGACTGATTCTTCCCCTGAAGCACTCAAAGCGCAGCAGTCACTCATTCACACGAGCGCCTTTTCTGTGCTTAAGTGCTTTTTATCCAACGTTCACACACAGTCACACTCCCATGGATGAAACTCGGGGTTATCCTTGCCCAAGGATATTTGGGGAGCAGCCAGGGATCGAACCAGCAACCTCGCGATTAGCAGATGACCTACTCTGATGAAAAAAGCCCACCTTCACTGTAATTCTTCCTCAGTCTCCAACTGTCCACACTCGCGTCCAACCAGGTGGACTCTGAGGGCTTTTGTGCAGAAATTGAATGAGAAATGATTACTGTGATAAGTTCAGCACCAGTGGGCTGCAAAATCACTATGTGCCAGGCTCCCCCACTTTCAATCACAACTCGCATTTTGGCAAGGACTCCAAAAAATTGTGCTGTGAATCAGAAGAATCCAACGCAATTTCCTACACTGAGCCGTGGGGACAGGAGCGGCGGCAGAGGACCAGAGAGCGCTGTGATTGTAACCCTGCGCTCAGATAATGTCATCACAAATGGCTGATTGGACTCTAACATTCACTTAGGAAAGCTGGTTTAAACCAACATTATTTTATTACTTTATTCTTCTCTTGTTTTACTTTAATGACACCGTTTTAGTAAATGTGAAACTGAATCTGAGCACGCATAGGAAATTAGTTCAGACCTGATTTAACTTAAGGTGAACTGTACCTTGGAGGCCAGCGCTTCAGCACTTTCTCTGCACGTTCGCTCAATCTCCAGGTTCTCCTGGATGGCGCTGACCTCTTCAATGACCATCTGAGAGACTAGAAAACACAGAAAAAGACAAGATGAAAGGAAAGAGGGGAAACGGCTTTTTCAGTTTCACGTTACAGAACAAATAAAAATAGTAAAATATGACAAACATCACATCCTACAACACCGATGTGAGGGAATTTCATGACTAATCTTTGTCAGTGTTACACGTGGTTGTTAAATTCTAAGCTTACACACTATTGGATACATTTGTTACGATGCTCTGTTTTAAAAGCTCATCATCAGTTTTGTATGTTAGAGTTAGTGTTTGTATTAAATAGCATGACTGTCAAATGTATTAATAGCTATCAATATTTTTCTGGGTGTTGCTGTCTCCAGCACCTCACAGACTCGGTTATGAGGACAACAGGTTATTAAAAAACACAAGTCAGTGTGTAAACAAAGCACATGTGTTAATTTTACAAACGAGTCATTAGTATTGATGAAATATGAAAGGCTGTACTCATGTGAAGAAGAACTTTAACATCAACTCGTGAACAAAAGGTCATGATGGAAACAAAGAAAACAATTAGGTTTTTCTAAAGGACGATGCATCGCTGCAGCTGACGAGAGCGCCGTAACACTCGACACCTCAGCACTGAATGACCTCATTAGAACGAGACTTTACACCGAACCTCATATTTATTTATGAGCTCATATTCAGATTATTTACCCCGTTTTTTATTTTCTTCATCCGTGTCTGATTGAATAGACGAGGAAAAGGATAGAGAACCAGAATATTAATAAAGGGGAGTGTTGTGCAAGTATTTCAAGGGTGGACATGAGCTTCTCTTTACGAGTCATGAAGTGTGATGCTACACCTCAGCCTGGGTGGGAACATTTAATTCTTTACTAAATGGTGACAAGAAGTGATTTTTAATTGATATTACCTATGACAATGGCAAAGGAAATACATGACCAACACATTTACCGCTAACTGCGTTCTGGGTTTAACGCTGGTCCCGACTCATGTAAAGATCCACACAGGCCATGTTTGGTGGAGAAAGCAGGAGCTCACAGCAGAGAGGAGCGTGGGAAAGCTTTCACTGCACACTGCTTCTATGTAAGCAGTTAGACTAACATTGCTGGAGTTTTAGTTTTCTTTTCTTTAACTGACGTTTGGGAATAACTGTACAAAACCATCAGCTTCAACAATTTGTTACATGTATTTTTGCTTTTTTCTGTTTTTAAACAACTAAAATATCCATACAAAAGGAGGGAAAGAGAAAAAAGGGAGCAAAACAGAAAAAGAAAGAAAAAGGCATGTAGGGAGTGAGATTTTACTACCATTAATATAACTAATATATCCTCTAATATATCTTCTAGTACTTAACACAGTCAAAATCAAAATCTGGCCTGCGTTTTTTTATATAGTCCATCCATTTCTTCCATCATGATACAAACAGGTCCTCTTATAGTTCATATCTGCTGTCATGTTCTCCATCCTGTAAATGTCCATTGTGATGTCCATCCACATGTTCATAGCTGGGCTCTCAGGAGAAAGACATTTTTCTGTGATGGCTTTTTTACCTGCTGCCAGTAAAATATTAAACACGTATTTATCGTTCTTTGTCCATCCTTCTGATAAGTCCAAAAAATAAAGTTTTACTTCCCAAAGGTAAATAACCTCCAAATATCTCTCGTATTGCTGCATGTATTCCCTCACAATACGTTTTAATAACATGACAGTCCCAGAAAATATGATAGTGATTTGTGCGGGTGACCTTCATAGTGAGATTTTTGCTAAGGTGTAATAAAATATCTTATCAGGCTTTTCCACCCAAATTCCCTCCAGCTCTGTGGGCTGCTACATTTCCATATGTATGTCCATATTGTTGTCCTCCTTTATCTCTATTCCTCCCTCCATTTCCCATTTGTTTTGATATATAGAGTCGAGTGTAATTTCATATTTGTTAATCCCTCATAAAGGCCAGATATAATGCCTCTGTCTTTATTTGAACTGTATGACCTTTTAAGGAGTTTTATTCTTCTTTTGTTTCCGTTCTGCTTTTTTGATCATGTCTGGTTTGATCTGTGAGGCAAAGTCCTGAAAACAAGCCAGAAACACTAAAAACAATCTCAGCACACTTACCTTTTTCCTTTGGGTTTTCAAGTTTTCATTCATACAAATATAAATGTGCTCTGAATAATGTAAACATGTCGACAGTTACCTGGATGTAGAGTCAAGAGGGTCTGTGGGAGCTGTAGTTGGCAGAAGCTGCCTGCTGCTGGCCACAGCAGGGATGATTACAGGAAATGTGTCAAACCCCCCAAAACGAGACTTTTAAGAATAAAATGGTTTGTGTCCCACATTGTACATACTTTAGTCGTAATTTTACAGTTTTACATGAAACCTGTTTGGCGTCTGTCTTTTGTCATGTTTGTTGTGTGTTCAAAGCTTCCAGGAAGTAAAAGTAAAGTGTGGATGAATAGTAAAGGTCAGATTATCGATGCGGAGAAAACGTTTGACCTGTACAGCAGAGCATAAACCCAGTGACAACACCCTGGCACCACTAAAGACACTGAAGGTGATTTATGAGTGTAACTGAACATGCAGCCGTCCGATTCACTGTCAATATGAAACTCTGTGATTAAAGCAGTTTTATTAAAACATTGGGAACAAAATCTGACGAAACTCCAAACAGCAACGTTTCAAGCTGCAATCGTACCTCGGTAGGAGAAGAACACCCTAAAGACTGCCCTGCCACTTAACTAATTAAACATTACAGCTGAGTGAGGGAGAAATTAAGCATTAGTGCCACTGCCGTGGGCAATTCCTTCCCCCCGGTGACACCTAATTAAGAAGTTGATGAACGTCAGCGCTCTGCGATATCCACTCTGCCGTCCTCCGTATCAGGCGCTCAATAGCACTTAGCTGCCAGTTTTCTTCCTCAGCCTCTTCTCTGTCGCTGTCCAGACTCGGCAACCTACGAGAGGGCGCCTCGAACTAAATGACGTGTTAATTATAATTACTGGTAGCCATGGTAAATAAACAGCGCTGGAAGCGTTGCAAGTATATGAGCACGAGTCCACAGGGGGCTCTGACACATCACAATTGGCATTCTTAATTGTAAGTTTCAGCCTCCCCATCATTGTCCCTCCATCTTTCCCCCCCTCTTTTTCACGCTTGTCTTTTTTCATCCCGCTCTCAGGAACGACAGTGATTACCCCTGTGCCGACGTGCTACATAATGGTATCAGCGCCGTCAACGGAGCAGTGAATTAAATTGTATCTGCAGCCGCTGCGAAGCCTTGATGAGGGGGGCAGATGCCTTTGTGGTGTTATCATTATAACACAATGGTCATGTTGTCATCAACCTTGCCATCGCCAATTGAAAAGGCACGATTGTGTGTTGGGGGCTTTTCGTCACATCCTCCCACAGCCCCCGCTCCCCGCCACCCACCACCCACCCAACACTTCTGCCCCACCCCCAGCCGTTTCGTTGTGAATAGGAGCAATTTTCTAAGAGCTATGAAATCACGTAATAGGTCCTAATATGCAGCTGCTTGGCACAGTCAGGCAGCCTCTATTAACGCGTAAGTCAAACACAATATGTGTTTTGGCTGGAGAAGCACTGAATACATGAGTACAGGCCAGAATTATTCAGATGAAAATCCACACAACTGTCATGGCTACAAAGACAAACTATTTGCTCCATCCTTTGACATGTGGTGCCCCATTTCAAATTCTGTCTCCACTAAAGTGGTCATAGCAACCTGTAAGGAAAATCAATTGAATGGTGCAGCGGAGCACCTGAAATGTGTTTGCAATCCCAGGAAGCGATTAAAAGCTCAGAAAAGGAGCTGGGGATGCAAGGGTGCCGCTCACGTGCCATTATCTGTATCCGGGCTCGTATTTCCACAGCTGCGATCATTTTCAAACAACATAAATTTATTACAGTGCGCCATCTTACTGGTAAATAGGCCCGTTAGTTTAGCCTGCAGCTAACTTTTCCAAGTGTGAGTGACAGAGAGTAGGGCTGCCACGAGTAGTCGACTAGTCACGATTACGTCGACTATTAAATCGTCGACGATTTAATAGTCGACGATTTAATAGTCGACGCGTCGTTTGAAGCTTTGTAAGATCCCGAAAGACGCAGGAATAAGTAGCAGGATTTAAGAGTGTAATAACGGACTGAAACAGAAGATGGCAGCACTGCATGTACAAGGATGCCAGCTGCCGTTAAACCCCGAAGAAGAAGAAGAAGCTGTGTCCCAGAATTCATAGCGCGGCCCAGGTCAGTTTCCAACAATGGCGGCAGCTAGTTAGTTTTAATATTACTCTTATTATTCTTTCTGGGTCACAAAATAAACGTTTAACATATTTTCAGGCGAGAATGTAGCTGTGTAAACCTCAAATATCTGCTCAGTTTATCAAGACACCGCATATTTTCAAAAGCGCGCCGACGTTTTCGGAGACGTCTGTTACCCACTAGCTCGATAGCGAGCCGGGGGCAAGGCTCACTAGAGCCGTGAGAACACCGGACTCCCGGCAAATCGTTTTCAAACCCACCGCCGTCTTTCGCTACTCAGGTTAAACATGATATATAAGTCACTTAGATAACTTAAATGTTATTGTTTGGCTTTTTTTAGTATTTTATTTGTTCCTGAGTAAATCGGTTTGGCTGAGATTAAAGTTATAGTTTTTACACAGCTGAGTAAACGTCAAGCAGACAGCTGATTATCAGAAGTGTGAGATGCTCGAGAATTTACTCCAGTGTCCTGTTATATTTTAGATAGCAAGGAGTTTATTAAACTTCACCGAAACAATCTGCAAACTTCATTAAAATTTAATAAACTATCATCTTGTCTTTATTTTTAGTTAGCACCTTAAACACTTAAAGCTGTAAGCTAATGATAGTTATATAATGCTGGTGCAATAAGCTGTACTTTGTACGTCCAATGGATGATGATCTGATTAGTCGACTAATCGCAAAAATAATCGGTGACTAGTCGACTATCAAAATAATCGTTTGTGGCAGGCCTAACAGAGATATCATGTTCCTGCTAATGTCTCATACCTCACTGTGCTCCTATCTGTCATCAATCTTTGTTCTTTGATCAGAATTTTTCATGCTTTTAGTGTCATTTTACAATACAAACAATGTAAACAAACTCTCACTGTAATGCTCTGTGTGTGAGATTGCATGTTGGACTTTTACTAGCCACTAAATAACTGTACCCCTGCAGAGACTAATGTTCAACCTGTCATGTCTATTTTGTACCATAGAGCAGTGTTTCCCATCCTTTTGGAGCCATCCATCCATCTTCTTCCGCTTTATTCGGGGCTGGGTCGTGGGGGCAGCAGCCTAAGCAAAGAAGCCCAGACCTCCCTCTCCCCAGCCACCTCCTCCAGCTTATCTGGGGGAACACCAAGGCGTTCCCAGGCCAGCCGAGAGATATAATCTCTCCAGTGTGTCCTGGGTCTGCCCCGGGGCCTCCTCCTCCCGGACCACCTCACCCAGGAGGCGTCCGGGAGGCATCCTTGTCAGGTGCCTGAACCACCTCAGCTGGCTCCTTTTGATGTGGAGCAGCAGCAGCTCTACATGTTTTTATGTGAAGCACTTTGTAACAGCGTTTTTGTCTTAAAAAGTGCTATATAAATAAATTTTACTTTACTTTACTTACTTACTCTGAGCCCCTCCCGGATGGCCGAACTTCTCACCCTATCTCTAGGGGAGAGGCCAGCCACCCTTCGGAGGAAGCTCATTTCCGCCGCTTGTTGAAGAAGCCAACAGAACCACATCATCCACGAGAAGCAGAGATGAGATTCTGAGGCCACCAAAGCGAAAGCCCTCCGCCACTTGGCTGCGCCTAGAAATCCTGTCCATAAAAATTATGAACAGAACCGGAGACAAAGGGCAGCCCTGGCGGAGCCCATCACCCACCGGGAACGAGTCCAACTTATTGCCAGCAATGCGAACCAAGCTCTTGCAACAGTTGTATAGGGATCGAATGGCCCGTAGCAATGGGCCAGACACCCCATACTCCCGCAACACCTCCCACAGGACACCCCGAGGGACTCGGTCGAATGCCTTCTCCAAGTCCACAAAACACATGTAGACTGGTTGGGCAAACTCCCATGCACCCTCAAGTATCCTGGAGAGGATAAAGAGCTGGTCCAGTGTTCCGCGACCAGGACGAAAACCGCATTGTTCCTCCTGTATCCGAGGTTCGACTAGCGGACGAACTCTCCTTTCCAGCACCCTGGCATAGACTTTCCCAGGGAGGCTGAGGAGTGCAACCCCCTTGTCGTTGGAACACACCCTCCAGTCCCCCTTCTTAAAGATGGGGACCACCACCCTGGTCTGCCCATCCACAGGTACTGCCCCTGATCTCCACGCAACATTGTAGAGGCGTGTCAACCAAGACAGTCCTACAACGTCCAGAGCCTTCAGGAACTCGGGGTGGACCTCATCCACACCAGGGGCTCTGCCACCAAGGAGTTGTTTAACTGTCTCAGTGACCTCACCCCCGGAAATTGGCGGGTCATGTCCCTCATCCCCAGACTCTGCTTCCTCCTCGGAAGACGTGTCAGTGGGACTAAGGAGGTCCTCAAAGTATTCCTTCCACCGCCCGACAATTTTCTCAGTCGAAGTCAGCAGCGCTCCGCCAGCACTATACACAGTGCAGGCAGAGCACCGCTTCCCCCTCCTGAGACGCCTGACGGTTTGCCAGAATCTCTTCGAGGCAGTCTGAAAGTCTTTTTCCATGGCCTCTCCGAACTCCTCCCACACCCGAGTTTTTGCTTCAGCCACCGCCCGCGTCGCGTTCTGCTTGGCCTGTCGGTACCTGTCAGCTGCCTCCGGAGTCCCACAGGCTAACCAAGCCCGATAGGACTCCTTCTTCAGCCTGGTGGCTCCCTTCACCCCTGGTGTCCACCATTTGGTTCGGGGGTTACCACCACGACAGGCACCAACCACCTTGCGCATCACACTGACTGTTTTTCAAATATTTATCTATTGCTATTACGCGCTGCATTGTCTCACAGCATAACTATTATGTCATTTCTCCTTCGTCTTCTTCTGTTTTACTGGCAGTTGAAAACCCATTTAATTGGAGCAGGTAGTTGTACTGCACTCTAGTGGAAGAGAATGTTATTGTTCCGCCCGTTACTCACGCCGATAGCTTAGAGGACCAATCAGGTGGAACCAGATAACCGTCCACGGCACACCTGTGGATCACCTGACACACCTATGTGCCAAGGCCCAGTGGTTGGGAAACACTGCTGTAATGGCATGGTACAATTCAACATTATATAGCATCATGCTAGCTTGATCTTAAAATAAATAGTGACAAATTACATTAGAAGCAATATCAGGAGACAGATCGTCCCGAGATTTTGCTCTAAAATCTAAAAGAAATGTTTTAAATATGTACCTTTTACTGCGTCAGGTCATCTATAGGCACACAAAGCTACCCAGACATACGATAATTAGACGTTGAGGGCACATTTGTGTATATCAGACTAAACTCCTGACTAAACTCCCATTTCTGAAAATCGGGAGCTTCCTAAAAAGCCTGCTGTAAGTGACACCAACAGGAGGCCAGAGAGCCACCAGATCATTATTAAGCCCAAATGAATCAAACTAATCCTACACTTTGGCCGTATTATTGTTTTACATGATAACAGGACTCAAACTTCAGAAGTTTTAAGAGACACAGATGGCAGCAGATGCACACAACAGCGGGAAATGACTTCAACTTTTAAAAGCAATACAGGAGAGAAAAATGCCAAAGAGCTACTGGAGGACTGATGAAGTCTTTAGGTACAACACTGAACCAGCAAGTACTTATTTCCAGACAACTCGCTGCTTTCATTCTTTAAGGCTGTGTAAAAGTCACCTGGAATATGTACATACTGCTGTACATACTGCTTGTTCAGTGAAATTATACTTGATAAGCTTTGAATTATAACTCAGCAGCAGCAACGTTTATGACGAGCTTCACAAGCTCAGTATGAGCTGAGACGGTGGTTCAGCCACAGAACTGATGAAACCTGATTTACAGGTGTTTGAGTCTTTAAAATCCTTTGTGAAGAACAACGTGATTGTGCTAATGTGCAGATGGAGGCCTTAATAATTACTGGACTTTCCAGCAGCAGCATGATTGCAACCAAACCAGGTTCAGAAACCAACACTAGAACATCCTTGGATCGCCACCTGAGTCCCTGCATTTGACTTGAAAAAGCTTTGGCAGGAATGAAGACGAGGGTTTACTCTGCCGTAGATCCAGCTGGCTGACTGCATGAATGTAGCTGAGCTTCTCTCAATGTAGGGACACGGGAGAAAACAAAATCCACGTGGGAGAAAAAACACTAATCTTTGTCTTGTAAACGTAATTATTTGGTGTTTAAAACCACTCGATCAGTGTATGTGTAGATTTTATTCATGCAGCTGCAGTTTGACTTTGTAACAGTTTAATTTCTGATAGTTTGATAGTTATTGTGTTACATACATACTGTACTTATTACTTTTTGCTTGTGAATTTATTACTGTATTTCCATTGTGAGTAATTCATGAATATGGATTTGTCACAAAGCCCAAAGGCATTTCCTTTTAGTCATATGTGTCAGGTATGCATGTCTTTTAAACTGTCAGCTGTTCACAGAAACATAAATCCAAACCAAAGCGCCTCCATGTTCAATCGTTTACTCTCTGGCCAACAAACGGACTTTGACATGTAGAACAGGAAGAGTGCGGCTCTAAAGGAAAAGCTACAGACGCTGGACAATTTCATAATCTTAGATCGGGATTACCCACTGTATGTGTTAGCGCCATAGACACGTATGACACATGCTCAGAGCTGTGATATGTGTATTAAGCATTGATGTGCAAACAATAGTGAGTTAAACATGTTGGTGCAATGGGAATCTCACTTTTGGACACAGGTGAACTTACCTTGCTGGAACTCAGAGAGCTTCTTCATCGCCTCGTCTCGCTCCTCTTCCAGCCTCTTGAACTTATGTAAGACACATAGAGTAGCTTCAGTTCGTCATTAACCTTTATGCAATGCCACAGCTCAGAGTCTGGAAAAGCAGGTCATTTAAATGCAATGACAATATATAAAACTATGTAGATGTTAAGAAGGGAAAACCCCCTGATGGTCTCTGTGAGCACCTCAGACCTTTTGTTTAGCAGCCATGTTTAGTCCTACGTGTACGTAACCTTCCATAATACATGTGTAGATAAATTGTGCTAAACTAAACAAAGTTTAGTTTAGCATAGATTGTTGTGCTACTTTGTCCTCATTCACTGTTGTTTCTGCCATTAAATATCAGTAAATCATTATCTGGTCAAACTTCCTTCTAAACTGAGCCTTACAGATGATCCAGTTTGGCTTGATGCTAAAGATCAACACTGTGTGTTCAGCTTAAGTTTACTGGACGCACACTGAGCTCTGTTCACAGAGGATGTGGACACCGTTATAGCAGGTGGTTCATTATTAATCCTTCACTGCTCATAATAAAACAATACTGTACAATGTCAGTGATATTACTTCCTGGAATACTGTGTAGATTACAATGTTCATGAACAAGTATTGATCCTATACTGGACGCCATGTTATTTGCTGAAACAGGGGAAATGAGCACTAAAGGTCTAACTACGTTACCCAACATTAGCTTCACAACAGGACTGAAGTCAATATTGATTCTAATTCTATTGTAATTCTCCTGATCCGTGTTCTGTGCGAGGAATCACACGGGCTTTGAAGGATGATCTTAGTGTGAAAACGTTTTAGAAATGGAGCAGGGAAACAAAAGCTTGGCAGGTGACTCAGGCTCACCTGTGAAAAGCTCCATTGCTGTGGAACTCGTGATTGTTTCCAGTGTGCAACAGTCACAACGATATTGCAGCAATCATAAGAGGGACTACGCTTGGAGAGATAAAAGTGATTTTTTTGCCATCGTTCATTCTCAGTGTTCGAAACAGTTAAAGACAAATATTACACACAGACTGACCTCATATCTGCTTAGTTTTAGACAATAACAAAAATGTGATCATGGCAGCTATTTAACACAACACTGAGTACTGGACCTGCTCGAGGTTATTATCAGCTCGATGCTTTTTAATCACTTTGAAACCAAAATATTTTTGTTAATGTTTTTATTGTTCAAATAAACAAAGAAAGAAGTGTTACCCTGCTGCCCCGCTGCCCCGCCAGCTTCTATTACTGTGAGCACCAACTGTTCTCATCTATCGCAGCTGTTACACTTGTTGCTACTGTAAGCGAGCTGGATCAGAGCTGATCGAGGTCTGCAGACTGTAAACATTAGATTGTATCACTTACTTCCATGGCTGTAGTTTCTTGCTTTCTCTGAAGATCCTCATACTCGTGCAGGGCTGTGGGGAGCAAAGGGTGCCAGTAAGCCATCGCCATCACTCAGTCACAGTAAAGAGCTCCTTTCATCTTCAAAGAGCCCAGTGGAAGCTTCTCTAGCATGTGATAATGTCTCATCCAGTCACACTTATGTCGTGTCACAGGACTATTATAGCACGCTATTTTGAATATAGTACCGTCTAAATATAACTGGCTTACGTGCACGTAGTGCAGGAAACTACCTTCCATAACACATGTGTAGATAAATTGTGCTAAACCAAAAAAATGAAATAGATTGTTGTGCTACTTTGTAATAGGACTATATGTAAGAGGAATAAAAGGAAGGCTTTACTCCATCTGATCTGTACAACACGGTCTTCTGTGTTCATCCTATTCCTGCTTTTCTTACAGCCATCAAACGTGGGCTGTACAGTCATTCCACCCTGGAAAAACTTACCATAACATTTGTGCTCATGATGAGTGCACATAAACATCTGACCACAACTGTACATTACACTTGTTAGAAAGCTTATTATCACACAGGTAAGGACTTCGATTCACTTTCTCTTAGTCGAAGCAGTACACCGTGAACACGTGAAAACAGAAGGAACGTCCTCCTTTTCTTTTGTCCCGTTAATCAGTCACAGAGCTGATTGCACATTATGATGAGAGCTAGCTTGACGTAGTCACAACATTATGTTTTAACTTCAGTTATACTACAAAAAACATGCCTCAAACATCATTATGCATCCTTACTCTAACACGGGCCAGATTATATTACTGGTCGTAATGATTACACCAACTCCATCATCCCAGCTTGGACTGTGCACTGTTCCCAAATAAAAAGCTGGGACATCTACGGACATCACAGCCCTCCTCAAGGACAAGAAGAGGGCCTTCAGAGCAGCACCAGAGAGAAGGTGAGAATGTTCAGGGAGCGTTGAGGGACAGGCTCAGAGAGGCTAAGGACAAGTATAAGAGAAAGCTGGAGCAGGAACTCGAGACAACAGCATGAAAGAGGTCTGCATGAAGACCATCACTGGATTCAGGCTGTCCAACTCTAAACTGGACTCTAAAGGTGGTGTCAGCCAGGCAGATGTCGTCCTGGACAATGCTGGATACCTCCAGGTTGGCCTACAGTAATGCACAGACACCAAACACGTTTGGTGGACGTTTAAACAGATGTGTGTGTCTGTGTGCTGAACCTGTACAGTTTATGGATGCAGGCTTGCATTAGGTAATAACTTAGCACTTCTCTTTTTAAAATATGGTCACGTTTGGCTCCAAAACGCCAGAATGACAGAAGCCAAAATCTTAACACAACAGTCTTTGAGATGCACAGTCTCAAAAACAACAGTGACAACAGCCACGTTTATCTTTGATACAGTCATGAGAAAACCAAAGTTCCCACAGGACTCCATCCAGTGAAAAACTAAATACACCCTAGCTTCTTTCATAAGAGTTAGCAGTTAGCAGCCATGTGGGGCTAATTGAATGCACTTAATTAACTGATGATCAACTACTGTGAACACTTTTTTTAATATTATGTTTTTGCATTTGTCCTTATTCTACAGTGACGGTGGAGATGGACAGGAAAGTAGGAAGAGGGCGAGGAGCCCAGCAGAGGACGCTGAGCCCTCAGGCCACCTTCACAGAGTCTGCTTCTGATTGACTGGTCAGACACATTTACACCAGTGGAGTACTGGAGGTCATTTAGTAAGCCTCTGGCAGCACTCGTCCCGTTCCTCCTTGCAGATGCAGATGCTGGTCCCATCAGCATCTACGTTGCCTTCCCATTATGAGAGCAACGTAATGGTGTGCTGAAAGAGGCGTCTTCCAGTCAAGTGCTCTGTAGGAGTCAGGTTAGACACGCCTGTCATGCTGCTGTAGATACCTGCCCGTCTCCTGGAATCGCCCCCATGCTCCTGGGACTGTGCTGAGAGAGACCAGACTTTCTGGCAATAGCACATATTTATGTGACATCTTAGAGGACTCGTACTTGTGCAGTCCCTGTATTGTCCTCATGCAACAATTAGTGACACTGAGCCAAGACAAATTCAAAGTGAAAAGAAAACAGTCAGACAAGAGTGTCAGTGGATTCCACCTGTTCAACCAGTTGTATTTGGAGGGCTTGTCTCACTGTTGCCCCTCTAATGTTAATTTCATTAAGACCAAAGCTGCTGAAACTGATCAACAATCCCCTCTGCTACCTTTCATCGCTCATCCAAGTGACTTCTTCAGACACAGCTGACTGCAGATTACAACACAGAGCGAACACCATCCCCACTGACACAGCAGCCAGGGAGGCAGAAGAACATCAAGAAGGCCCTGAGTAAATGTGGTTACCCCAGCTGGACGTTTGTCAAAGCTGGGAAGGCGCCTAAAGAAAGCTCCAGCTGATCCAGGAGAGAAGGACAACCGCTGAGTAAGCAAAAACCTGCAGTGATCCCGTACGTGTCAGGAGTATCGCAGCAGCTGAGACACATTTTCTCTAAACACCGGGTCTCTGTGGCTTTTAAACACCAAAACACGCTGCGCCAAAAACCGGTCCACCCCAAGGATCGGGTCCCCGACACAAACAGAGTAACATAGTGTACGCTGCTAAGTGCAGGAGGATTGCCAGGATTTATACATCGGGGAAACCAAACAACCTCTGGCTACAACACAGCAGAGCTACTTCGTCAGGCCAGGACTCTGCAGTCTGTTTACACCTACAGGCCAGTGGACACTCTTTCAATGATGAGGATGTTCACATCCTGGACAGGGAGGAACGCTGGTTTGAGGGCGGAGTCAAGGAGGCCATTTACGTGAAAAGGGAAAGACCATCTCTGAATGGAGGAGGGGCCTAAGGGTCCATCTGTCACCATCTTACAATGCTGTGATTGCAGCCATTCCCCAACTCTCTGTCAATGGGACTCATGGTTATTGATCAGTGTTCATGACAAAGTGCATATTAATGATCAATGACCTCACAGCCCACTGTTCATTCCTTATACAACTGTTAGAAAGGTTGGGCAAACCTGCATGTGGTGACTGAAATAGTCACTGGGATAAGTGACGAAACATTTCTCCCACTGGGAACATTTTAAGTTTCATCAAGTTGCCCAGTGAGCCACGACAGTCAGCAAGCGTGCAAAACCCAGAAGTAGGTCATCTACATGGATTATCCTGCCTTCATGTGTGCTTCTCTTGCTGTCTCAAGCTTTACATAGAATGACACGAGGGGTCTTGAGTTGAGTCCAACCTCTTTTTTCACCACAGGCTTGATTTAAGATTAGCTGTTTAATCCACAGGCCGCGTTAGACTGTGGCAGAGTTGTTATGTCAAGCTAAAGCACACTTACTGTACACACCTTTGGCCATAGAAACAAAACCCTTAGAGAAGGGAAATAAGCAGCTATGTGATAACCCAGCCCTCAACACTGGGCAAGCAGTAGATCTTAAAGACACTCTTCAGGATCTTAAACTGCTGGGCTGTGATGTCACGGCAGTAAAATGCAGCGTTACTACTGGAAACACTTACAGGACCAGAAAAGAAACTTACCCTGATTCGACAGCTTTGTAACAACATGAATTCTGTCGAGTTCCTCCGCAGCCATGACAGAAATCCCTGTCCAAAGTTCAACAGGAAGTGTTCTTTCAAGACACACCTGCCCAGGTGGACACTGGCGCACAGCACGAGATAAGAGTGCAGCTGGGAGCATTAGGGCCACATTAGGAACAGCATTAGTGATTATTTTGAGAATAAAGTCGGAATGTGCGGATTACACTTGATTCCAGACGAACTGCCACGGCTGTTGCATCCTTTACAACAAGCTTAATGTAGATGGCTTTATGAAACACGTGTCATGCAACACATCCTCTTTATTGTACGAGGATGGAACCGCTGATAAGCTTGCATCTGCCATTCTTGGTTTTTAGTTCCCAAACACCTCCTTTAATAACTTATTACTGCTGAAACTTTGGAGTCTTGGCTCTTCATACAGTAAAGACACAGAGGATACAAATAATCAGGCAAAACGTCAGACACCACGTGACAATAATAAACGTGTCATTTCTGTCGGTAACGTCACGACGCTCATCATATGTATGCATGTATAAGTCATATGTATTCACACAGCACGTTTCATAGATACAAGTCACAAAGTGCTTCACAATAAAACCAGAAATATAAAGAATAATATGAAACAATGAAAACAGGACTTGAAAGCTCGCCTGTGTAGAAACATCCTTTCCACGGACACCTTGGCACATTGTTTGTGTGGTTTTGTGCCAGAACAGGAATCATTTCCTTTGTAATAAAAACCGTCTCTGACGCACGAGTTCACTGACCGTGGAGGTTCGTCTCTGAACAACTAGAATCTCCACTTTGACCTCAAAAGGATTAAAAACAACAACAAACACAACAACAATAATAAGCCCGGCTCATCAATATTCTGGCACGCGGACGTCAACATTAAATATAGAAATATCAACAGCAGAAGAACGACGCTGTTTACTTTGTATCCACGTCAGTCACGATAAATGAACCGTCGATACAGTGAAGACAGCTGCGCGGTTTTTTCTTTGCAGATTAATTTTCCATTCAAACACATCCTGTAAGAATTACATGTGAACCAACATGAAACACAAAGCCTTCATTTATCCTTTGCTCGTCTTGTGTGCAGCACATTGTATCCTGTAGCAGCTCCACACAGAAGGATGACGTTAGCTTAACTGTCACACTGGCTCATCTGATGCTAACAGCTGATGCAGGCAGTGAGGGAGGACACTGGCTGTGTCAGCAGAAACTGGGAGAGCTGGTTTAGAGTTCACAGCTCTAACAAAGAAAGGATGAGGGAGCCTTGTAGTTACATATTTATACTTTTGTTACAGCCGCTAACAGATATGTTTTTGTAGCTCAGATGTTGGCAGCAGGGGACAATGATCCAGGACACACAACAAAGCACCGTCATATAATTTAATGTAAACTCACAGAACCATGGTTGCACAATAAACTGTTTCTGCAGACAGATGTGATTTCTTTAAAATACACTCATGTTTTTGCAAGACAAATCAAAACAGCACAAATATGTAAATGCAGAGAAGAAGCAAGAAGGTCCAGAGGGCAGAAGAAAGCATCCAGGTAACACGGAGAGCAAAGAGCACTGACCGTCCTTAAAACAAACACCGGTGCCTGTACAGTTACCAAATCATGAAATAACATCTTTCTGAGAACATGGTGGTATCATCACGGGTCTCTACAGGAAACCTTTTGCTTTGCTTTCGTTGGGCTTTATTTGAAAAAGAAGATATCTTGATATATAACAGCACAATAAATAAGGACTGATTAGGATACACTTACTCTTTACTCAGACACTTTTCATACACGAACACACTACAGTGCATCTAAAGGAGGGGGTATTATTACTGAGACATGGAAACAGGGCCTGTTAGCAGAACCAGAGCATGGTGACGTGTGCCTCAGTGACGAGCAGACTCTCGGGGGTAAAACTCTGCCAGCGTGCTCTGAGGAATCCTCTTGAGCATCTCCTTGGGGAAGATTCGCAGCAGCTGCCAGCCGATGTCTAAGGTTTCGTACACCGTCCTGTTGTCGTATGGGCCTGACACACAGAACAATCAGTTAGCAAAACACACCAACACATCCAGTGTTACAGTAACCTTACATGTAGCTTTTATCAAAGGTGCAGTTTTCTCCTTTGAAACAGAAACGTGATGCGAACACAATGAAAAAGCCTCTCAGTAAATTCAAATGTATTTATATAGAAACAAATCTCGACAGCAGTCGCCTCCAGGTGCTTTATACTGATGGTATAACAGTAACAGAGCACGTCAGTCACTCGCTGATTAAACACCGACATGAGGAAATCGAACGTGTGGTGCACTCCATGACGAAGTACTCTGGAGAACGTCATACACCTTTCATCGTGCTTTCATTTTTATTTTGACCCAAGCTCAGTTTATCCAGAGCGACTGTGAAATGATCAGCGAGAGCTGAGTAACCTGCAGCGGTCTCAGCCCCATCACTCACATCTGCAGAGCCGCCTCCATACAAGCTGTGACGTGTGTTTCCCACATGCTTTGGATACTGCTGTCGGGATGCACAGGAACATATTTCTCTCTGCTACACTACTGGAGTCTATTAGTGTTGAGAAGAGGAATAAGGCTCTGTATTTACCAAGAAGATTACGCCATTTTAACAGGTTAGTCACTCAGAGGGAAGAAAAGAAGGAACCCTCACAGATCAGTATTTTCCAGGAACAAACGTAACCTCAGACATACAATAAATGCCAAAACAGCTGCAGGTATTCACAGCAGAGCGCTCTGACAGAAGAAAACAGCCGTAGTTTCATACGTTACATGCTGATTACAGGCTGACCTCACCGCTGTGAGATAATAACTACATATCTGCTGTTTACTAAACAGTAACACTCTTACAAATCATATTCAAAACAAGTAACAGACTTCACTGTGACTGCAGTGCAAACACTGAGCTGAGCTTCACAGCAGGGTCCAATGGACCAGAAGCACAGCTGATCCAACGCACGAGGCTGACAGGTGGTGATCGTAAAGATGAACCACCGTCCAGCATCCGTTTAAGACCTGAAGGAACAGAGGAGCACCTCTGAATGTGTCCCCAAGTGCAGTCACAAAACCCCCCCAGCACTACGAGGAAGCTGACACGATGAAGGAGGAGGGGCGAGACACACCTTCAAAATAAAGGCCCCTAAGATGCTTCAAATATGTGGAGCTTTTAAAATAAAAGCTATCAGTTAGTTGTAGCCGTTCAGCGTGCCATGCTTTCCTCCTTCAGCTCTTCTAACCAACCTTTTTATAAATACTTGAGACTGACGACTGAGGCTATAAACTGAATCTAATAAAGGTGTCAGTGAGGTCGCAGATGAAGGAACGTAGGAGAAAACTATGTGAATAAAATGCTGTAATGAAATGTTGTGTTCCTGTTACACAGTGTGATACAAAGCTGCTGTCTGTCGGTGTGCAGATCGCTTTTCTTACCCTGAGCAATAAAGTTCTTCTCAAACTTCTGCAGGAACTCCAGATACAGCAGATCATCCGAGGTGAGCGCCTCTTCTCCCACCACGGCCTTCATGGCCTGGACATCCTTACCGATAGCGTAACAGGCATACTGCAGACACACACACACTCGCTGCGTGAACTATTACTGCTGCATACCAACACTGCTGCCCTCACACACATTATTCATGGTGCAACGTGCGAGACGGTTTACCAGCTGGTTTGACACATCAGCGTGGTCCTTCCGGGTCATCCCCTCTCCAATGGCAGACTTCATTAAACGGGACAGAGAGGGCAGCACGTTGATAGGTGGGTAGATCTGAAAGACGTAGGATGAGGTTACAGGTGTTACTGGATATTGTGGAAAAGCACAAAGGGCAGCTGTTCAGCTCCAAATGAGAGAAACAGGCCGGCTCTTTAAAAGACCTGTCTCTGTGCTGTGTCCACACTGCAGCGTGGTTTCTTAGGTCAGACCTGTCCAAACAACTCTGACCAACGTCTGATTTAACTGGGATGAAAAGTCTGGGTGTGGAACAAGATAAGGACAAACTCCTCAGCAAGCTGTGCTCTAACATTCACAGTCCCGTGTGTCCCTGCTGCTGTCCAAAAACACAGCAGCTGAGGTAGAGCACGCAGGGAGTCTTTACTGTGACGTGTGCAGGATCATGTCGTTTGGAACACACTGAGGAGGCTTCAGTCTAGCTTTGGTTTACAGCTTCGATCAAAACCTTAGAGGAGACTCATGTCAAACACGTCGCAGGTGGAGGAAAAACCACACATGTGCAGCACGTGGATCAAAGACTCTCCTTCTGGCAGGTTAGCATTTCCTGTCATACTGACTGTTTGCAGTGAGCATGTGCTCTGGGTACACAGGCTGATTTCTGCAGTGACAGGTGTGACACGGAGGACCTGGGCACAACACAGTCGTCTGCAGACATCATCAGTTATCATTATGTTAATATTGTTCTTCAGGTTTTAAAGTGCGGCGTGTGAGGCCACAGGTTCAAAGCCCGGACCGACACATACCTGTCTGTTGTGCAGCTGTCTGTCCACATACACCTGGCCCTCTGTGATGTATCCAGTCAGATCAGGAATTGGATGAGTGATGTCTGTTCAAAGAGACAAATGCATTTGTTGAACTGGAACACGATGACTATGAAGACGTAGCTGCACCAGCACAGAGAGGCTGTGTTACTCCAGAGCAGGGAGCCCTTTGTAAAAGCCAACACAATCACCCTCCCTGCAGTGCTGTGGGGGGGGCGGGTCATGTTCAGACAGGAGCAGGCTCTTCATACATGTTCCCATGGTAACTGACGGCATCAAAAATGTCTACTCATTCCACTTTAGACACCACCTCCATTAATTCAGTTGCCTCGTGGGCAGATTAACTCGTTTAAGGACAGGTGGATGACTGACGACCACACACAGGTTCAGCTCAGAGCTATGGCAGGCGGTGTGCTCTCACCATCGTTGGGCATGGTCAGAATGGGGATCTGGGTGATGGAGCCGTTTCTGCCTTCCACTCTGCCGGCGCGTTCATAGATGGTGGCCAGATCTGTGTACATGTAGCCAGGAAACCCTCGACGCCCGGGTACTTCCTCTCGGGCAGCAGAGACCTAAAGGTGAGGACGAGTTGGGGGAAGCAGACAAAGGCTGTAAAGAGACATTCCCATTATATTTGAATCACATCTGGGAGAAATGTTCAAGTCGTGTCATTTATTTTGGTCACTGGTACTGGATATAGTCTAGTCTTTACTGGTCTCACTGGCCAGTCCAAACACTTTAGACTGGTTACAGTTAGCCACAGATCTGCAGTTATTTACCACCCATGGGAGGAAGCTGGAGTAGACAACACAAACTCCAAGGTCTGAAACGCTGATGTGAGGCGACGGTGCTGCTCACCACTGTGACCAAGGTTAGGGAATGATCCCCTCCAAGTCAATATGTTTGGAAAAGAAACTTTAAAAACTGACAGCTGCTATATGAGTGTTTTCACACCCGACTTAAATTTGGTCTGAAACCAATTCAGAGGTTGGTACATCATCATTCTGCATCCTCAGGGTAAACGGGCTGCAACACAGGATTTGGCATTTAAACCGAAGACATCAAATTATTGTAAGACTCAAAACAAAGACAAACACTAGCCTTTACTTCTGCAGAGTCAAGTGATGCTGACTCTTCCATTTCGGTTACAAAAGAGGCAAAGAGCTGGTTGGAAATGCTGCCATTCTGTTGGAGACCCTCTACAAAAATGACCAAAGCAAATCTTTGTTCTAAAAGTTCACCGGATTCAGAGCAAGAGGGAAAGAAAATGGATCCTATTCACCTGTGGATTGAAAGGTTGATGGGCAGTCTCCACGATGCTGAACAGCAGAGTCAATGCAAAATTCAACCTTCACGCTTGTGAATGGAAACAGAAGTTAAATGTTAATGTCCCGGCTCTTTGTACGCGCTGAATTACCCATCGAGCTGCCCGAGGCTCAGTTGACTATTGGTGCAGCCGTACATGTGCCAAGGTTATGAACAGCAAACACACATGCACCCTTTAAAAACCCACACTGTGCTGTGCCAACATATTGAAACAGCAAACTGTGCAACACAAAAGGATTATTACGGAGACACAAAAGAGTGAGTTGAGAGGACCCGACTCCTCGCAACAAGGAGAAAGGAGGGCAGTGGGTGTGAGGGGAGTGGGGATCGGGGGGGTCCATTTCCTTTTAAAGCCAGACCTACAATAATGAAGTTAAGGTATTTCCTAGTAGACTGAAGGACACATTATCCTCCCTTTCAGCAGGAGCTCACGACTTTAGTGAGTCTATCACCTTTGTGCTGATGTTGCTGAGGTTTTACACTGGGGGGTGTTGACTTTGTGCCAGAGTGCAGCTTGACAGAGGATTCAGTATTTACCACACACTGCTGAATATGTGGCATACGTACATATGTGTGCGGCAGAGTGAGCGAGCAGATGGAAAAGCTGCATGTAAACTGAATGTGAAAAGAATAGGACACAATTAAAAACAACTTCTAGGATTTAACACTGAGAAGAAGAACTCGCTGACCACGTTAGCTTCTACAGATGAGCCTGAAGGGTTATTCAGCTGATTTATATTTACCTGGGATATGGCAGCATCTCAGGTTTCCTGCACAACATTGCTCAGTAAAGCCTCTGTGACAATGGATATATAATCCACCAACACCCATGAAGGTCTGGCTTTTGTTTTCACTCTCAGAGGTACAACGTGCATACAATGACACAGTGAAAAGCCTCTGGCAACAAATATCAGCCATGGAAATGTGAGAACCTAAAGGTTCCCCTTTTTATGCACAGCAGCATGATGACACGAGTTAATGTTGTTGTGGACACTCCAGCGACACAAATGAACCAGCTGACCGATTAACATTAATTTAAACACAAACAGTTGGACGTCTTGCAATGAGGCAGAAGGCCTAATGCAGAGCTGCTCCCTGATCCTGTAAGTGTCACTGTCCACACATCAGCTCTTTGTCTTCTCCGTGCACCTCGGAGGCTGTGCCAGAAAAACGTGTTGCTATCTATGAGTCGACGTTGTCCCCATGTAAGCAGCGTTAACGTGTCCTTTGGTCAGTGTTAGGGAATCTCAGTGGTCACTGTAGGCTAAAGAATCCTCGGCCAAGAGTTGCTCGTGAGGTTAAGACTCACGTGAAACCCCAAAAAACATTTAAAATGTGGATTCGTCCTACCAGAGTCGTCCAAAGACTCTTCAGGTCAGAATGGTAAATGTAAAATTATCAACCTTTCATAAAGAAGAACCAGTAACCACGACGACTGTGAGCCCGGGTATGAGGAGTCGTTGGATTTGTTTAACACACTTATCTGCATTAAAACAACCAAACCAGCAGTAGAGTTAGTGACCCTAACACGCAGGGCCACCGTTGCCCTGGTGCGCCTAACTTTTTCAACTGCATCGCTGAACACCGCAGTTTTACATGTGGGAAACTGCTGTCCACACAGACAATATTGATTTGTAAATGATTAACTAACAAGCTTGTGCTTAAAGTGCGTAAAGTGCTTAAAGTGCTTAAAGTGCGTAAAGTGCGTTGGCTCTCTTTGGTGATACTGTAGACAAGTTAAACGTAATCATCACATCGGCTCCTCTGACGACCTGCTTGCCACTGAAAGGCCGTGTTAGAGGGGACACTTGGGCATTTATCGCAGCATATAATGTGTTTCCTGGATACACTGTGCTTTTTCAGATGGCTCTGTGTCAGAGCTGGCTATGAGTTTCAGAAGGATCAGGCCTTAACAAAAAAGTTATCAGTAGTTCTCCACCTTTTTACCCACAGCTACATCCACTTCTGTCGGGCCGAGGCTGCTCACTACGGCTGGCATCATCACTGATTTCTGTAATCCATTCGATTCTGATTCACGAGGTCCTGATTCCATTCAGTTTGATTTTGCCTCAGACAGTCAGAAATATTATAATTCTGATGGTTTATCAGCACTGATACATGTGAGCCTTCATCAGAGGTGTGAGCATCACAGCAGAGGCCTTTGTGTCAAAGTAACTGAGGATAAAACAGAAAAACATGAAGGAGATTTTCCTGTTTTCTATAGCAGATCAACTTTAAAATATTCTGCAATATTGCATAGTTTTAAAAAGTTTACATTTCTTCAGTATTGAACAGCAGAAATTAGGCTTTCTCGTCCGAGCGGCCGACAGCGCTGTAAACAGCGGTAGACTGGTGGGTGATAAGCGAATGAATGATGCAGGAAACAGAGATTTGAGACGGGAAACTGTTCCTGAAGCACAGAGAGAGAGAGAGCTGTGCAGGAAGTGTGATTTTATCGTGCTGGTAGCAAAGCAGCAGAAGTCAGAGGGGATTCATGACGACGTTTATCAAATGTGGGGCGCAGTTTGGATCTTCTTTTGCTGCTGCTTCAGTGAGTTATGGTTGGAGAGAGACAAAACCTGCAGCTCAGAATCGAGCGCAACAAAGACGGAAACACAAAGCGCCGACGCATCAGAGTCAGCGAGCTGTCGGCTTTCAGCCCCGACGGCGTGTCCGTGTGAGAAAGCTGATTGCGATGCGTCGGGTCCGCTCTGTGTTTACGTTGTTTTCAAAAACTTGAACAGCTGGTCACACCAAAGATTCTTTTTAGTCGCATCATTGAAAAATATGGAGTGAGCCCTCATCTGGGACTCTCCTCAGCTCTTTCTGGGACAGTGGCGCGGCTGCCCCTCTGTTGGTCTTCCTTGGTCTCTTGTGTTCTGGGGGCCTCTGGATGTCTGGAGTCTTGATCTCCTCCATACCTGCTTCATGCCCTGGAGGACGGGGCTGTGGCCCCCCCACACCCTCTAGCAGATCATTACATGAAGGAACCTTTTAAAAACAAGCGCGTCCATGCTCACAGGTGTACACACGGGTGATCACACACACAAACTACACCCTTTTTGGCTCCTACCTCAAAGCACACTGTGTTCTGTTGATCTTATGTGCTGCACAGTAATGTTTAACATTTAGTATTTACTGTCATATTCCCATATATCATTGTGATGTTGTTTATTCTGTTACTCTTGTTCTCTTCTGCTTGTTTTCTTTTTTCTCTCTCAGCAGGTGATCCAGGTGATCGATATATGCATTTTTTTTTTCTGCCCGTTCTGTTGGTTTTTGGTTTTTGCCCTTCTCCCCCGTCCCTCTTCTCAGCTGTTTCTCTTTCCCTCTTTCTTTCTCCCCTTCTTTCCCCCAGTCAAGTCTGTCCCGTATTCAACAAGTGAAAATAAAATAAACAATAAAAGGTGAATCAAATGGACCATTACAGCAAGGCTGGGATGGTCAATTTGGTAAAGTAAATCCGTTGGGCATCTTTCTTTGCCTTTAGACAATAATTCTGATGCAAAAGAGCCAAACGGGACAGGCAAAAAAAAAAAAAAAAGAAAAACATGGTCGCACTCTAGAGCCCTGAATACAGAGCATTAGATTAAAACGCTGTGACTCACTGGGATTTGGCTTTTACACCGATGTTATTTTGACAAACAACACCTAAACATTAGCTGAGCCAAAGAAAGTAAAGGCAGTCGTACCTCTCTCAGAGCTTCAGCGTAGGAGCTCATGTCGGTGAGGATGACCAGGACGTGTTTCTCACACTGGTAGGCCAGGTACTCTGCTGTCGTCAGCGCCAGGCGGGGAGTGATGATACGCTCGATGCTAGTTAGCCGCAAGAGAAAAGTCAAGATCTTTAGTAGCTCTCAGTCCACGAGACAAACAATTACGAGTAACACACACAGCAGCCCACATGTACAACATCAGCCAGACTACTGCTGGAGATCATTTCTTACGTGGGGTCGTTGGCCAAGTTGAGGAAAAGGCAGACATTGTCCATAGAGCCATTTTCCTCAAAGTCAGACTTGAAGAAACGAGCCGTTTCCATGTTGACCTGAAACAGATGCCATAAGCATTTCAGAAATCATCTCTGGAACATTAGTGGCTTCACAAACTGTGAGGTGTCCTGGAGAGATGCAAGAACGTCTGAAGGCATGAAGGTACTGAAAAGGCAGTAAAGAGCAGGAGCGAGCCATTCTGTCACGAAGGGAACGTGATGTTTGTAAAACTCCACATAAAGACTTACAGTTCACGTCATTAATATAAACACGTTCATCCTCCTCCTTCCTTCAGTTTCAACTCAGAAATGGAAATTCGATTACTGTTCCATGTGGTAGGTTCACAACATTAGTACCAGGCGAGTAGTTCAGTGTCAGCAACGCACACAGCTACACAGACATGTTATTTACCATACAGCACATGTGACTGATGGCTGCGAGAACCACATTCAACCACCAGTCAAAGTTTCTCAATGGACTTCAGCACTAAGCAGGAGAGGAACTACCAGACCCCCGTCATCAACGAGTGCCCAGTGGAGAGAGTGGACAGCTTCAAATACCTCGGAGTTCACATCACGCAGGACCTGTCATGGTCCTGTCACATCAACACCGTGGTGAAAAAGGCCCGACAGCGTCTCTACCACCTCAGACGCTTGAGAGACTTCCAACTGCCCTCCAAGGTGCTCAGGAACTTTTACTCCTGCACCATAGAGAGCATCCTGACGGGAAACATCTTAACCTGGTTCGGGAACAGCACCATGCAGGACAGACGAGCTCTACAGAGGGTCGTGCGGTCAGCTGAGCGCACCATCCGCTCCGAGCTCCCTGACCTGCACTCAATCTACAGCAGGCGGTGCTGGACCAAGGCCAGGAAGATCGTGAAGGACCTCAGCCATCCCAACAACAGACTGTTCTCTCTGCTGAGGTCAGGAAAGCGATTCCGCTCCCTGAAGACCAACACAGAGAGACTGAGGAGGAGCTTCTTCCCGCAGGCGATACGGTCTCTCAATCACACCACCACACAGTACTGACCCACACATATGGTTCTTACACACACACTGGACTTTCTGGACATTGTTTTTGCACAACACTGGTCACTATATTCTTCATTTCCGGTTAATACGTGTACAGCTGCTGTTATTGTGTATATATTTATTTAGATTTAGATTTCTTCATACATTCTTATATAGTTCTATATTGTGTATTTTGTTGTACAGTTATTTTATTTTCAACTTTAATTTATATATTTTATCTTATTCTTCCCAGTTAAATTTACCCTTCATTCTAATTTGTGTTGTACAGTTATTTCATTTTTAACCTTAATTTATATTTTATTTCTTCCTAGTTAAATTTACCCTTTTTAATTTTTCATATTTATTTCCTATCTTATTCATAGCCTTTCCTTTTTTTTTGTTTTCTTTAGGTCACGAGCAGTTGTCCAAGCATTTCACTACATATCGTACTGTGTATGACTGTGTACGTGACAAATAAAATTTGAATTTGAATTTGAATTTGGACTTGATGTTATACTGTTAGACACGATGAGCACTGCCAGAGCCGCGACCTCAGGCACAGTCTGACCAAAACAATCAGAAACACACGACGACCTCCGGCGGGCCGCGCCCAGGACGTCCCCCGGCGGGCCGCGCCCAGGACGACCTCCGGCCGGCCGCGCCCGGGACGACCTCCGGCCGGCCGCGCCCGGGACGACCTCCGGCGGGCCGCGCCCAGGACACCCAGTATCACCTGTTCTTGAGTAAGAATGGCCTTCTGACAGGCAGCATCTTCAAGATCAGCTGTCCAGAGTTTGAACTTGGACATATATGTTTGACTTACACCTGCAGTCGTATTGCACAGCGATGGACGGTGAAGGACAGGAAAGGATGATGTGGCGTTTTCCTCTCTGAACTCACAGAATCCACGTTTGCACTGTGGTGACTGCAGATACTTTACTACATTGTAAGCCTTTTTGAAATCCCTCTTAAAGAGTGACACAGTGCACCTCACTGTAAGTCTCTGGCAAACACTGCCAAATTGCACTTTTAAGCCTCCTCCAGCCTGTGCCGGGCTGCGCTGTCATATCCTCCATGTGTAGCTTTTCCACCATTCTGGCTGCTCCAGCTCATCGTGATCCCTTTGCTTGCAGAGCACGTCAGCACTTCCCCGTGGTCAGACGTCGTTGTTCAGCAGGATGTCCATGTGGTCCAGTAACAGACCTGACAGTGGTTTAAACCTGCAGCCATGACTTTGGTCACAATCTGAATGACAACATTCATTCTCAGGGAAAAGTTTGGTGCAGGCTGTAGTGAAACATCAGCGATGTTCTGCTCGGTGACGTCTGCAGTGAAGCTACAAAGCCTATCAGCAGCCACCCACACCAGGTGCCTCTAAACCTTCCACCACAGCCCCACACCTGTGTTTGGGTTAGGGCCAGCGGAGCTCACAGCAGAACACTGTGATTCGTACACCTTTGGACTCATCACAGACCGCTGATGTCCTTAATTTGCCATCTGGTGACGTTTCTGCTACTTTCATGTTTCTGTCTGTTACAGTCTTTGCAGAGAGAGACACATCTCTCATTTTCTGCACAATCTCATTTGTTTTTTTAAGTCTGACAAAGACATATTCTGAATTCTTTTATATACTCTCCTGCTGTTAACGGCTTCCTGGGCCTGACTATTTCCTGAGCAGCCAACAAACCAGCACACGTAGTTGAATTTCAGTCCTCCAGCCTTCTGAATCAGGTGTTTTCCATATTTTTCAGCAAAGGCTTTGTGTTTGTGCTGGGAATGTTCTGCAACACAAACTTGTTGTTGTTTGTTGTTTAGCACACTGGCAGTGAAAACAAATCAATCTGCACACGTGGCATTAAAGGCGTTTTCAGAAGCTTTGCTTGGATTCATCCATGTTGAAAATCACACGCAGGCGTCACACATCAGCAGTTAGCACACATAGTTTGAGTGTTTCATTTTAATGTTACAAAATCACCATAACCTCATAAATTTACAGACATTTAAAAAAGTAACACACCAAGATAAGAATAATTCCTGATTTTTAAACGTCACAGCGAGCAGAGTCCCGGTCGCCGACCCCGCGTTAGGATGACAACCTGAGGAAGAGTTTCAGTTGGAGGTGTGACGTTCAGCACACCGTTTCAGCTTGATTCACTCTGATGCTGTGATGGTGCACACTGTGTGTTAAAAATGCATATTCAAGCACTGCCTTCACTGCTTATCCACAGTCGTCACACACCAACCACCGTGGGATGTGAACTGTGTAAGGTGAAAGGATGAAGGATTACATTTAGCAAGTGAAGCAAGAGTGTGTGTGTGTGTGTGTGTGTGTGTGTGTGTGTGTGTGTGTGTGTGTGTGTGTGTGTGTGTGTGTGTGTGTGTGTGTTCGTTCCTTGGAGGTCAAGCCATCACAATTGAGCATTACAACAGATGGAAGGAGCAGCTGAGGAACACAGAACTTGATACGGGAGGCTGACGGCGGCCTTTGAATTACTAAGCTGTCTACGTGGCTGGGGGCTATGCTCAGAGGTGCAGAAATAACAAGAGGGACTTAAAGGTTAAATCACCTGGTGAATAAAGGACAAAATGCAGGGCGGGAGGAGGGAACAAGGTGTCACATCAAGGTTAAGAGGGGGATTAGAGCCACAGATGGGCTGGGAAGAGTTTGAAAAGCTGAATGCTGCAATTTGTCTGCTTACCCCCATGGCTGCGAAGACAATGGCAAAGTTGTCTGCACTATAGTCCATCACATCCTTGGACTTCTGCACCAGGCCAGCCTGACGACAGATTTGGGCAGCAATCTGAAAGCACCAATAAGAAACAGAGTCAGACACACAGACGGATGGACAGAAGGGCTAACAGTCGACAAAAGGCTCTCAAAGAACACGTAAGCTAGAGTCAAATCCATACGAAAGCTTCACCTGAGGCTCAAAATGATCACGTGCTATTTACAGACTATAGCTGCTGTTATTAATGAAGAGACAATCACCAAGGAAACTACAGCCACTCACACTGTGACTGAGCGGCTGCAGCTGCCTCTCCATCAGGACTCAGTCTCATTACCGTTTCATATCTGACATTCAATCCCTACATAAACCACCACGTTACATATAAGACTGCAGAGACGCTGTGTCGCTGTAGTGAAGGTGTGACATGATCACGGCCCTGACCTCTCCGTGCACCTTGAATTCAGCCACAGGGTGGCTGAAGGGAAAAGGCCTACATGGATGAGCTCTGTCACGTGTGCTTGATGACACAATGACACCAAACAGACCATAATTAGGTGGAGAACACGTTGTGCGTTTGTTTGGGCACTTCTGCAGCACGTTAATCATGTAAAATGATCCTGAGGTCCAGTTATGCACAGCTGATCCTTTTGTGGTCACATGATTCATTCGCTCGCTCTAGCACTGCTTTGGTTTGAACTGTAACACTTTGATCTGTTCTACAATAATAAAGGTTTTGAATATCACATAAATTGCCATAAGCAGCAGCTGCTCTTTGTTTTAAATAATGCACAGCGACAGGGCATCTGGCTGTGGGTGCTGTGGGTGCTGTGGGTGCTGTGGATGCTGTGGATGCTGTGGGTGCTGTGGGTGCTGTGGGTGCTGTGGGTGCTGTGGGTGCTGTGGGTGCTGTGGATGCTGTGGATGCTGTGGGTGCTGTGGATGCTGTGGGTGCTGTGGGTGCTGTGGGTGCTGTGGATGCTGTGGATGCTGTGGGTGCTGTGGATGCTGTGGGTGCTGTGGATACTGTGGATGTTGTAGGTGCTGTGGGTGCTGTGGGTGCTGTGGGTGCTGTGGGTGCTGTGGGTGCTGTGGGTGCTGTGGGTGCTGTGGGTGCTGTGGGTGCTGTGGATGCTGTGGATGCTGTGGGTGCTGTGGGTGCTGTGGGTGCTGTGGGTGCTGTGGGTGCTGTGGGTGCTGTGGGTGCTGTGGGTGCTGTGGGTGCTGTGGATGCTGTGGATGCTGTGGATGCTGTGGATGCTGTGGGTGCTGTGGATGCTGTGGGTGCTGTGGATGCTGTGGGTGCTGTGGATGCTGTGGATGTTGTAGGTGCTGTGGGTGCTGTGGGTGCTGTGGATGTTGTAGGTGCTGTGGATGCTGTGGGTGCTGTGGATGCTGTGGGTGCTGTGGATGCTGTGGGTGCTGTGGGTGCTGTGGGTGCTGTGGATGCTGTGGATGTTGTAGGTGCTGTGGGTGCTGTGGATGCTGTGGATGCTGTGGATGCTGTAGGTGCTGTGGTCTGTTCTAAGTGCCCTACCTGTTTAGCAGCATGGCTCTGAATGATGGGTTTATTTGGTGAAAACAGAGCTTATAAGTCCACAGAGCAGAAATTAGGCTGGTGATCAAATCCTAACAATAAAGCTGGTGCTCTTGAGCTGAATACACTGAACCTGACTCAGCTTTATACACAGAGGGATATTTGGGGATGTAGTACATTTGTGAAGTGTCTGAACATGAACACACTACAACTGAGTCATGAATTTCCACTGTGAGGCACAAAAACTTCCAAAAAGGAAACAAAACAGCTGTCATGTGACACAGAAGGACCACAGCTACCACTCATGAATCATCCCACTTACTCATGTTAAACATTTCCACTGAAAGACTTCCACAAAATTGGACCTCAACATATCCCAAAGCATGTAGCTTAAACCTCTGAGCTAGCAAAAAGTTTTTGGTGTATTCAAAGCAGCTGTGAGTTCTTGGTATGATACAACAGTTTGGTAAAAGCATGACCTCCCAGAGTACAGGGATGAAATAAGTTGAGTTTAAAGCTGCGAGTTAAAGAGACAAAGGTTCAAAAGGACAGACTAAAGACGAGGGCTGCACTAATGATTGGTGACTGATCACCAGCAGCCTGAGGTCAATTCTTTTTATCTTGTTTTATCAGTAATGTAATAAATAATCATTATCGTTACATTTGTAACAAATGTAACGATAATGTAATACACAAGCTGTCCACGTCTGAACTCTGACATGAGTGAGGATGAGGAGGACGTATCCATTACTCTCATCTCTAAAGAGAAGAAAACAAAGTGCTGCTTCTGTTTGTTTGAAGTAAATTCTACTTTATCTCCTCTCCTCAGCCTTTACACATAAACACCTAAATAAATACCTAAATAAAAAAAGTATGTAAGTGGCTGTAAATGTATCTGTAATATCTGTCCACTCCATGATAACCCATCCATCACTGTATATAAATGGTGCTCTCCCATTAGTACCGCATTCTTTTTCTGTATGCGGGAAGTGGGACATAAACTCCCTGGTGTCGGTTGGGTTTTTCTAATTGTTGTTATTTGGACCACAGAGCACGTATTAGGTGGGTGGATAGCACTACTTTAACCTCCTCTGGTCTCTGGTGATCTGGCAAACTAAGGAGCAGACTGTCCGAACCATATCTGGTCTCTAAGTGAGGACGTATGAACCACACTACTCTGAATTTATTATGGCTGTTGTGTTTTTAACATGTTTTAATGCTTTGAATCTTGTTCTATTTAATCTGAACAAGCCCCTAAAGCAGGCAATGATCACTGTCGGCCTCTCTCAGTTTTTATTACCACTGTTCATTTTAAAGCTCAGTTTTTAAACCCATACGATGTAACTGCAGCCCAGCAGCAGTATATGAATGACTAACCTGGTATTGTGGATGGATTATCTCAGTTGTTCTCCTGGCTGAAGTTTGGTCCGTTTACAGCATCCTGCCATGCGACTGAATTTGTCTCTAACCATCAGGAACCGTCACGTTAACTTTTATCGAGTGGAAAAAAGTTGGCGTTCATCCTCCAGCTTCACTGTGCTAATGTTATGCTAACATAGCTGTGTAGCTAGCGATCACGTAGCACATCATTATATACCAACTAGCCCAACTTCAGTAACCCTACAAACGTCAGTGCTGTTTAGTTTTCTGTCTTCATTTATGTTGGAAGTGACAGCAGAGCTGTACGTTTGAATTTGTTTCAGAAATCTCTCAGTCAGAACATGCTATATCATGTTTAGGTAGAAGCTAGCGAGCTAACTTCCTGCTAACTTCTAACTCTGTTAATAAATAATGTAATAAATCCTGTTTTCATGGATGCCTGGATGCTAAACTTAATTGTTACACCTGGTAAAGCAGCAACGCTGATCATTTTATTAAAGATGGAAGAATTTAGACAGTTTTTAACTCTGAGTGATGCTGCAGTGTTCGTTTGACTTTGGGACCTGAAGCGACAGAGTTTAGGACCCAGAAACAGCTAATGATGTCAGACTTACAAACCGGACAGAGACACATTACTTTTGTGTTTTACTCCATGCACTTCTTCCTTATCAAAATCTGCTTGCAATACCAAATGAACACAGGAAGTAATGCAATAGGTTTAATGAAGTTATTCTTGTTGCAACAGACTACATGCAATGGGAAGGGTCACCTCATTTTCAGTCTTCTGCCTAAACTGACACTGACTCGAGTGGCATCATGTGAAGATGCTATCCGAGTTCACTCTGAAGCCACTACAGAGACACCAAACACTACACGAACATAATGCTAAACACACTTATATCAGCTAATACTCAGGTATGCTCTGGTGTTTACGATGGGGATTGATTCTCAATAAAGATAAAAAGAGATATTCAGCACTTCCAGTGGTACCTAGTGGCCCAGCATTTTACCAGCATTGAGACTTCTTGGTGTTGTCACTAAAGAAATAAAATGGTATGCTGATCTCACCTCATTGTGGGGCAGCCCAGCGGCAGAGAAGATGGGGATCTTCTGTCCTCGAGCAATGCTATTCATGCCATCAATGGCTGAGATGCCAGTCTGGATCATCTCCTCAGGGTAGATACGGCACTGAGGGTTGATGGGCTGACCTGGGAGACAGAAACACGTATTCAGCTGGACACAAAGGAAGCAATAGCACACTTCACTGTTCATCATACAGGTCAGTCCCACAGACTTGACCAGACAAAACACGCAACAGAAAAAACGTAGTAAGGAAATGGTGATAGAAAGTAAAAGGCTGTGCAACTGCTTAAATGGAAAGTGAGATTATTAATTTGATGTGAACAATCAGAAGCAATTACATCGTGTTATTGTGGAAGCTAACTGTACATTCATGTGCTCCAATAAAACTCTGCTGAGCATAGTTTACATTCTAGTTACAGTGACTACATACTGAGTCAATGAAAATATTTCCTATTACAGTTTCAACACGCTCTTCTGAGCTGCAGTAATTAAATAATAGTGCAAGGACAACAGCTACATTAGACAAATGACTGTTAGGAATTCTGCCAATTAAGCTGTTGCTTGCTTACTATATGATCAAAGGGTAACTGCACTTATAGAGCACTTTCCCAGTCCTACCGCCTGCTTAAAGTCAAACACAGACGTCTTACACAGGTCAGTATCTGGCACAGAAAACATCTGACAGGCCTTTCAATTAGTGGATAACCTGGTCTACCGCCATGAGCAATGGGGGGTGCAGAGAATTAGTCACAACTCATTAGTGACTTTGAATGGGGTTATCCAAGGATGTGCACAGAGACCTGCTCTCAGGAACTCTCACTCATGTGGTTCACCGGCACTAATCTATCAATATTTCACAACAGCATGTCAAACCGTGTAGCTGCCACAGGATTAGCGCCACTGTGGCCCTGTAGTGTGACCACGAGCTGCAGCACGGCGCTAAGTATAAACCATTAAGAGAAGCAGTGGTTAGGTGTTGTCCTGTTGACCAAGGTTAGGGTTAATCCTATCAAGCTCCTATGGATGCAGACTGAGCACATGACATGCAAAGAGTGACCATCATATCCATCCAACCTATGGAAGACTGTTCCAGAAGAAAGGACTTAAATACTTCCAGATCACTTTAAAAAAGGACCCATGGCTGTGATTACTGAAGTAACATCTACTGTTTCTACCTTTTACAACAGCATTAATATTCAATGCACTGTGTGGATAAAGTATTGATGGTAAATGTAGGATTGTAGGACCCCAAACGTTTGACTGGTTGGGTTTATTGTAGCGTATGGGAAAAAAGAAATCTATAGCATAGTGATATTTGGGAATACTGGCTCAACACACGGACACGGAGTATCGATATTTTATTACATACATGTAAATACTCTGGGAATTTCATGAACACGATGGCTCATCTTATGCACCAACCTGACATAACGTTAGCCGAGCCAACTTTAAATGGCTCAGCCAAAACAGCCATGAAAACTGACACACATGGGTGAGCTGAGAGGTTGATAAGACTAAAGCCCAGAGGAGACCGGCCCCAAACTTTGGAACAGTCTGCCTCCTCATATCAGGATCTCTCCAACACTCGACATCCTTAAAACCCATCTGAAACACAGCTTTGCTCACTAGCTTTGGTTTTGTTCTTCGTCTGTGTTACCTTTTACTGTGTACAGCACTTTAATCAACCTGTGTTGTTTGTACATGTGCTCATAAATAAATTGATTGCAGAATGAGAGCAGACTGGCATTTATGTCTGTTGTGTACTCAACATTTGAACATTTACTTGCTATTCCGCGAGTAGCAGAATGCTAGGATAATTTCCTGAACTTCAAAATAAAAACATTTCCTGTTAAAGTCTAAGGAGCTTGGAAAGAAAAGCGTCTGGACTTCTTTAAGTTGCTTGAAGATGTTTCACCTCTCATCCGAGAAGCTTCTTCAGTTCTAAGGTCAAATGGTGGAGAGTCCCAGATTTAAACCTAGTGGGAGTTTCCCCCCACAGAGGGACAAAGGACCCCCTGAAGATCCTCTAATCGACATGAGCCAAGGTGTGAAAGCGGGTGTGGGTCCCAATCAGCCAGGGTTTCGGGTGAGCTCATTGTGAAACCTGACCCCACCCTATCATGTGATGTCCTGAGGTCAGATGGCCCAGGATGTGAGTGGGCGTTAAGGCGCCTGGGAAGGATCTCAGAACTGGATTATAGATGGCAGACAGTTGGTGTCGTAAACCAACATTGACGTTTGGTTTACGTAAAACATTTCATTTCTCACAAATGAAGCTAAAGTTCTTGAAATGTTCATTTGTTAAGGAGACAAAATGAACTCAGGCTGAAGAAAACAGTTTAACACTATTAAAAAGGACACTTAACTGTATTAGCAAAAAAATGAATGAGTAAAAAAAAATTATTAATGTTATTGTGGTATTTCACTCATGTTCACACCTGGGACAGTAAAACAGTTCAGAACACACTGCTGAGTGAGCTTTGGTCAATATTATTATTAATAATAATAACAATAATAACAACAACAATAATAATAATAATAATAATAATAATAAAACCCTAACAATAACTATTTGGTGATTTTTTAGGACATTGTACCTAAATGAAGTTTCCGTTTATGACACTGCATTCTTATATGACTTAGCAGCAGGAAAGTAAGAGGTTAACATACCCATGATGTCCAAGTAATCTTCAGCCAGAACAGTCGGCCCGCGATCGATAGGTTTGCCTGAACCATTGAACACACGACCTATAAAAGGAAATATTTTGGTAAGGAGGCATTTAGACATTACATCATTGCTTAATGAGATGAGACCTGCAAGCACATTCTGTCTACTTTGTGCTACTTTACTTCAAAGTAAAGTAGCACAAAGTGCAATTATAAACTCGTGTTAATGATGACAGATACTTCAAAAAAGAAAAAGCATCTCTACTTTTTGCTTCCATTCAAATGTATGTAACCTTGTGTTGTACTGAGTCACAGTGATTGAGATTCAAGAACATTAAAATAAAAGCTTTGATTTAATTATTTGATTTTACAGTTTATTTAAAAATTAGCGTAACAAGGAAAAAAGCTGACTACATTAATTCAGCGTGCTATGGTATTTTAATCATTAAATCGTGTTGATCATACCTAGCATGTCCTCTGACACCGGGGTACGCAAGATATCACCAGTGAATTCACATGCTGTCTTCTTGGCATCAATACCTGATGTTCCCTCAAACACCTGCAGCAACACAGAAAGGTAGCAAAGACATCCTCAGCATGTCTAGTTACATGTTTACTGATAGTGATTATCAGGGTTGACAAAAAAATTAATTCATTAACAAATCCCTCAATGCTTACATGTTAATCAATATAAGAATTAATATGGAACTCATTTGCAATACAGACACCAACAGTGCTGTCTTTGCTCCCGTCAGCTGACGCGTGACTTCACATGGCAAAGCTGCAGACAGTCCGGCACTGAGCTCCTCCCCTCACTAACAATTACAGACACTACACAGTAGTCTCTGAGGGTTGATACATGGTTCAAATAAGCTGCTGCTACATGCTGAAATGTTCAGGATTATGCATTAGGTTAACATTAATCTTAGCCTGGTGCTATTAGAGAATGATAAGATTAGAATTAATGAGCAATTCCACATGTTCTGGACCCTCGGGTAAAGGCAGGGGGTGAGCTGTCAACTGATCACCACCTGGTAGTGAGTTGGATCAGGTGGCAGGGGAGGATGCCAGACAGTGCACCCTCAGCATACGTTTGGGGGCACTGGGAATGCCTGGCAGAGGCCCCGGTTCGTGAGATCTTCAACTCACACCTCTGGCAGAGCTTCAACAGCAGTCTGAGGGAGACTGGGGACATTGAGTCCGAATGGACCATGTTCAGCACCTCCACTGCCGAAGCCGCTGCACTGAGCTGCGGCCGGAAGGTAGTTGGTGCCTGTAGTGGTGGAAACCCCTGAACCAAATGGTGGACACCGGAGACGAAGGGAGCCGCCAGGCTGAAGAAGGAGGCCTACCGAGCTTGGTTAGCCTGTGGGACTTCGGAGGGAGCTGATAGGTACCAGAGTTCGCGAAACGCGGCTCGGGTAGTAGCTGAAGCAAAAACTCTGGTGTGGAGGGGTTCGGAGAGGCCATGGAAAAAGACTTTTGGACTGCCTCGAAGAGATTCTGGCAAACCATCAGGCGACTCAGGAGGGGAAAGCGGTGCTCTACCTGCACTGTTTATAGTGCGGGTGGAGCTGCTGACTTCGACTAGAAACATTGTCAGCGGTGGAAGGAATACTTCAAGGACCTCCTTAATCCCACTGGAACGTGGAGGCAGCAGAGTCTGGGGACGAGGGGGACAGCTCTAGGTGTGAGGTCACTGAGACAGTTAAACAGAGCTCCCGGGGTGGATGAGGTCTGCCCTGAGCTCCTGAAGGCTCTGGATGCTGTAGGGCTGTCTTGGTTGACACGCCTCTGCAATGTTGCTTGGAGATCAGGGACGGTACCTCTGGATTGGCAGACCGGGCTGGTGGTTCCTATCTTTAAGAAGTTGGACCGGAGGGTGTGTTCCAACTACAGGGGGATCACACTACTCAGCCTTCCTGGGAAAGTCTATGCCAGGGTGCAGGAAGGGAGAGTCCGACCGTTAGTCAAACCTTGGATACAGGAAGAACAATGTGGTTTTTGTCCTAGTCGTGAAACACTTGACCAGCTCTTTATCCTCTCAAGGATACTTGAGGGTGCATGGGAGTTTTCCCAACCAGTTTACATGTGTTTTGTAGACTTGGAGAAGGCATTTGACCGCGTCCCTCGGGGTGTCCTGTGGGAGGTGCTTTGGGAGTATGGGGTGTCTGGCCCATTGCTACGGGCCATTCAGTCCTTCTACAACCGTTGCAAGACCTTGGTCCGCATAGCTGGCAATAAGTCGGACTTGTTCCCGGAGTGTGATGACTCTGCCCGGCTGCCCTTTGTAACCCATTCTGTTCGTAATTTTTATAGATGGAATTTATGGGGCTAGCTAAGTGGTCAAAGGCCTTCCACTAGGGTGGTCTCAGAACCTCATCTCTGCTTTTAGCGGATTATGTGGTTCTGTTGGCTTGATCAGCTGATGGCCTCCAGCTTGCATTGGAAGTATGAGTATGAAGCTGTGGGAATGAGATTCAGCACCTCCAATCCATAATATGGATTGACTCAGGCTCAGGGATGAGTTCCCTTTAAACTTAAATTGTTTAGGAATCCCAGTCTACAATTAATACAATATAAAATACTACATAGAGTGCACTATACAGTCAATGGATGTTCAAGGTGGGCTTCTAACAACTGCTCACATAGTCAAGGCAATACACTTGATAATTACAACCCAGGGGCTGTGGTCATGACCTGGATGGAACGCTGGTGGCTCTTGGGTGGTGTTTTTTTGGGACCTGCGTGCAGCACACCTGGGGGAGGGTCTGTGTCGGCAGACATAGGTTACTGACTTGGTAACCCTAGCTGCCCCTGCGTGGCTCTGGGGTAGACTTGGGGATTTGGGGTTCTGGGAGTGCTTCTTTACATCCCCGTTCTCTGTTTGCAGTCTGGGGTGTGGGGGCCGGGAATTCAACTCAGTTTTATCTATATAGCGCCAAATCACAACAACAGTTGCCTCAAGGCGCGTTATATTGTAAGGTCGACCCTACAATAATAGATACAGAGAAAAACCCAACAATCATATGACCCCCTATGAGCAAGCACTTTGGCAACAGTGGGAAGGAAAAACTCCCTTTTAACAGGAAGAAACCTCCAGCAGAACCAGGCTCAGGGAGGGGCGGGGCCATGTGCTGCGACCTCGCCACACTCCTTGGCTGGTGTCTGATGCCACCACCCGTCGGTGCGTTGGTGGTTCTTGGTGTCCGGGACTCTGGCGTGTACTGGCTCACTCCCGGCGGCTCCTTGGCAGGGCCTGGAGCCTGTGGCTCGGTCGGGCCCCTTCAGGGGTGTGTGAGGCCCTCAGATCTCTGGCCTCTAAGCCTGGGGTTCAGACCACCCTGGCATAGCCGGCTACCAGTGGAGTCTGCAGGCACGTTGCTGCAGCCCCTTGTGGCTGCTGGGTGACCCCCCCGCCTGCGGCTCTCCTCAGCTCTTTTCTAGGTGGGTGGTGCGACTGCCCCTCTGGTGGTCCTCCATGGGCTCTCGTGCTCTGGGGGGCCTCTAGATTTCTGGGGCCTGGATCTACTCCATGCCTGCTTAATGTCATTGGGGGGCAGGGCTATGGCTCCCCACACCTACTATTAGACAGTTACATGGAGAAACCTTGTAACCTCCTTGGCTGCTGCCTCTAAACATATGGTTCGTTGTCGGTTTTGTGTGCTGCTCAGTAACATTCAATATTTATTATTTACTGTTCCTTATGCTTATCTAGGTTGTCGCTGTGGTTTTCCTACAGCGTTGCTCCCTTTTTGCTTGTTTTTTTCCCCAGCAGGTGATCGAGCGGGTTTTGTGTGTCTTTTCTCTCGTCTCTCTTCCCCTCCATTTTTCTTTCCCTCTCCTTTTGTTCAGCCTCTTCCCAACTTCTCTTTTCTTCGTCTTTTCCTTCCCTATCCCCCGGTCTTGTCTGTTTCTATTGTTAAAAATGTGAAAGTAAAAAATAAATAAATAATAAAGGTGAAATGAAATATGACAATCAAGTGGACCAGTACAGCGAAGCCGTAATGGTCCACTTAGGAAAATAAATCTGTTGGGCATGTTTCTTGGCCTTCAGACAATAATTCTGATTGCTACAGTGCCGGACAGCAAAGGCAATAGATAAATAAATAAATGCAAATACTACAAAAATGGATAGGAATGCTCACTTTAGGCAAACAGTGCTGGTTTATGAGAGTCACTGTTTGCCTGAACAAATAAATATGCACAGCCTTTGTTTTAGGTGCTCTACAAGGACATGTTTGCTAAAATGAAACTACAGCACAGTGATCAAAGACCTACAACTGTTGTCTCCTGCTCTAATTATCAGTAGTAAGTTAAATTGCAGTTTAGCTATTTTGAACTATTGACTACTTGATCATGATGATGTTAAATGTAGATACAATTTCCTTTGATGTTGCATTGTCGAGTCTACAGCTGTGCTATCCCTTCTTTTGTGTGGCTGTGTGCGCTCATGGTGCATGTCTGTGTTTGTAGATTCGTGTGGTGGCTGTGCCAGGCTCTTTTTCAGTTTTATGTTCATTTGGTGAGGCACCTCCAACCATAACCTCTTTATATCTGCTGATTGGTTGGTTCAACCATCATGTCACAACCAACCACCATGCAAAGCTGTATGAGGTGCTGTTGGTCTCTGCATGGAACATTTCTTTCTTCTGTCAGGTTATTATGGCTAGTATGAAAAAGGCTAGTTTGCTACTATGGAGCATTCAGACAACATAATAGTAAGTTACAGTGTTTGCATGGTTAATGAATGCATTTTAGGACCTTGAATGGTGCCCAACCAAGTTTGGATTTTTGTGTATGCTTTGGTCCCCATATCATCTTATCATTTCATGTATTTGGCAGCTTAACTGGAAAAGTATTTTTATGTATAACAAAGCAATTTTAATGGCGTAAGCTGTCATTGAGGAAGGATGAAGATCCATGCTAAGCCATATGTACCTTACCTGAGTCCAACCGAACCAAACCTGGGCCCACCTTTCAAGCAGGCCACGATCATCAAGCACTAATCAAACAAACTGGACATTGGGGCATGGGCACAAGTAAGGATAGCAAAATGCAATTGCACACTGCACAGAGCTTACAGCACAGAGGCTGTCAGCTGATATGCTTTAGTTTCCACTCACTACTTCTTACCTGAACAACTGCCTTGGTTCCAATCACCTCGAGGACCTGCCCGCTCCTCTTGGTACCGTCTGGCAAGGTCAGGTGAACAATCTCAGCATACCTGGGGAACTAATTCAAAGAGATCCAACACTGTTACTACAGCAACAGAAAAACACGTTTTTATCATTATTATAAAAGAGCGCACCGGCTAGTAAAGTGCTGATTTATACTGACTTCTACAAACATTTGGAGTTTACCGAGCGACAGCGCCACTATTTGCAACCTAATTAATACATATTGTAAGAGGATTTGCACAAAAGATGAACGAGTATTAGCAGCACCACGGACAGAAAGCCTGATAAAAACAGAATTTCTTTGCAGCCTTACCTTCACATTATCCAGGATCACCAGGGGTCCATTTACACCCGATACAGTGGAGTAGGCTGGAATAGGAGAGAGACGGGTTACTCATTTCTGAACCTCAACAGGCAGCAGAACAGGAAAATAACACACAATACTTCAATTTCCTTCTGCAGCGAGCAAGCCACCTATCATCAGTGCAATAAGCAGACTTCTCCACAGCCAAAACCGCTAATCACCGCAGGCTGACCTTTTGCTGTGAGAACAATTTTACTGCACTTTCAGCCCTAAAATGTCACAAAAAGCCAAATGTCAGGTCAAGAAATGGAGGAATTTTACATTGTTCGATTACACCGTCACACAATCAATCACACGAATCAATAAAAACGCACGACTCATGAGAACCGGAGCAGATGTTCAAAAAATATACATTAAATACTTCATATTCGGGTTATCGCAATATTACAATTTCAAACTCAATACTGATATCCACAAAAATACTCGATACCATTTTGATACCATAAGAAGGATTCTGATCCCATCCTGCAACATGAGAATAGCAAACATCTCAAAAACACTCGCACTAATTTTTCCAGTTATTAACTACAGTCCACTACGTTAACGAAAGAAGACGGCTGACGCAGCTGTTAGAGTTAAACTGGACAGGTAAACATCAATAAGTGTTTAATACTTTCCTCCTAAAGTGTGATACGAATACTTCAGCTGTTAGTGAGGTGAGGAGCTGTGTGCCTGTTTGCAACGTGTGAAGGCGTCAGAGTATCCTATAAAAACAGAAAAAAATGCCATCTCCCTGAATGTGTGCGACTGCAGCGTAACATCAGTACAACAGTAATGGACAATGCTTTTCTACTCTACTGCAGTACTCAAGCCTTTTACTGTACACAGCATTCACACAAGCAGTTTATCACCTGTAATTAATTCAATTACCCTTTTTATCATAACAGTCTCGTCAGCGTAAGGCAACGATTGTAGAATATTAGAGAGCAGCATCTGGCACTTTAACAGGAAGTAACCTCCAACAGACTCAAGGACGGGTCTCCATCTGGTGTGGGTATGAAGGTGCTTACCTGTTAGGGCTGTGCCCTGAATAATAATAATAATAATAATAATAATAATAATAATAATGATGATGATGGTCAATGTGACTGAGAATCCAGGTCATTCAGAGCAAATGCAGGGCTGATGTCATTACCATGAGAGTCAAAATAAATTCAGTCTAATCCGAATTCTTTCAATCAGATAATAAAAACACTGCCGTCACCGACAACACCACATTAAGCATTACTGTCCACATATTCACTGTGCTCTACGCCCATCTCAAGTGTAACCCTCTGCACTGTGCTGCACACTGTTCTCCATCACTATTATCAAAAACACCCAATGAAGGAATATTTTTGGAAGCAGCGAGTTCATTAAAACTCCACTCGTTCAGTTTCTTCTGCAGAGCTGCACCTAACAATGATCGCCGGCTTTAAAAATCCAAAAGCAGGCAGCCTCTACTCTAGTGTGGCAGCAGACAATAAGTTAAACAAACCCATAAATGACGGTAATATTACAAAGTGTAAATAAGGAGCGTTTGAACAGAACTGCTTTCAGACCACATAAGAGCAGCAGAGTGTCCTGCTTCTGTGAAGTAAGCAATAAAATGTGCCATGCAAACATTACAATCAAATCATGTTCAGCCATTCCTCTGCTCTGAACATCTGTAGAGCTGGGTGGTAAAATGCAGACATGCAGGGAGCGTTGGAGTGGGGGACTGAAGGTGGCGGCATTGTTTCTATCAGGGTCTGCTGTTCTTCTTTATGTGTGAACTGTCAATCTCTGGGCTGATATCAAAGGCTCGGGGAAATTAGAGCAGACTGCTACGAACATAAAGCACTAAAGCTTAGCGGGGTGCATCCACTATGCCACTAATTAGGCAGGGGCCAACAAAATAACCTGTCAATGCGCTACAGTATTGCAGCCATTTCCCACACACACCTGCATTTTACCCTCTATTAGTCAGACACACACTGTGTGCGTCTGTGTGTCGAACACGAGGTTTGAATGGGAGGTGGTGCTGGGAGGATGGGGCACAGACTGTTGAGTTAGCGCGATAAAAGATGGCTCAAGTGTGATGATGAAAACCAAGGGCAGGACAAACACAAAAAATAAAGAAATAAATAAAATTTCCTCTCCAAAATAAAATGTGTTTTACTCCAAACAGCCTTTATCTCAGTTCTTGCCTCAGGGTCCACTTTCCAGTGAATGACTCAAGTTGTCTCTGTTTGTTCTACAAGGCCTTGCACTGCAGCGCGAGGGGGGGGTTTACAGATGACCTTTGCTTTGCTCATTTCCCACTGACAGGCAGGAAGTCCATGGTTTCATCATTTAATATACAGCTTTCCTTAAACAACACGACAGAGCACCACTCTGACCAAATAATAAAAGAACACTGAACCAGTATAGAGAATCCCAGTGTTATCAAACCTCACGGATATCCCCGCCCTCCTGACAGCCAGCACAGCCGATCAACAACGCCTGACATCTGCACATAAACCTGACACATAACTGAAATACAAAGGAACAGCAGTGATACTTTCTAGCTGGGAAAGGTTTCCAGCTCAGATTGTTTGGTGTAGAAAACGAAGAGAAATATAACTCTGGATCAGATCTGTAAGGACATTCTACACATGCAGTTTAGAGAAATGAACACGCGTGTAAGGAAAGCTTCCAAATGCTCAAATAGGTCATTGAAGGCGTTTCCAAAACACTGACACACTGTGTAAGCCTGCAGTCTCTTAAAGGCACTCTTCATTAACCTTACAGCTAAAACATTCCTGTGAACAACACGGCCTCACTTAACCAACCATTTTAATGTCGTCTGCATCCAGTACATACTAGCCAACATGTATCTGTGATAACAACCTGCTGGCTGTGTATAGTGCACATAATCTGACAGCAGAAAACAATATTCTGTTTACAGAGATGCATGCTCTATGTTTAGTCATTATGCTTTTCTGAAACACATGCATGATGGCAGAGTGTGTAACTACACAGCCAGCCCTTTAAAAAAAGAGGGAAACAACTCAAGTGTGTACAACTGGAGAGCACGTCACACGGTGAATCTGTAGCTCCTGACAAGGACGACTGACAGCTCCCAGAACTATTTTACATTATCATTCCTGGAATAATTGGCATGTTTATACTTTAAACCTTAAACAGTCACATGGTAAACGGCCTGTATTTGTATAGAGGTTCAAGGTTCAAGGTTCTTTATTATTTGTCACATGCATAGTTATACAAGTATAACACACAGTGAAATGTAGCCTGACACGCTCCTCGACATGTGCAAAAATTTGGGGGGGGGGGGGGTGTAGAGGAGGAACATATATATATATATCTCTATATATATATATATATCTATATATATCTATATATATATATATATATATATACACACACACCACACATATATAATATACACACACACATACACACACACACACCACATATACACACACATATATCTATATATAGATACATATATATATATATATATATTATATATATATATATACATATATATAATATATAATTATATATATATATTATATATCTATATTATAATATAATACATATATATATATACATATATATATATATATATATATATATATAATATATATATATATATAATATATCTATATATATAATATATTATATACACACACACACATATATATATATATATATATGTAGTATATACAGTGGGTGAATGTGCAGTAGTAGCAGCCAGCAGGTGAATTCTGTACATTAATAAGAATAGACATCTGACTATTTTACAGGATAGACAATATAAACATATTTAAAATTAAAGGAATTGAAATGTACATTGTGCCTTGGTTTAGTGTCTGGAAGAGTCCTGACTCAGTCAATTATAGATGATGTGAGAGGGCGGGTGTGTGTGTTTAGGGCCCGGATGGCTTGGGGATAGAAGCTCCTCTTGAGTCTCTCTGTCCTTGCCCGGAAGATGCGGAACCTTCTACCAGATTGCAGAAGTTGGAACAGTTTGTTGCCAGGATGGGACGGGTCCTTCAGTATCTGCGCTGCTCTAGTCCGACATCTCCTGGTGTAGGTGTCCTGAAGCGGGGGGAGAGCAATCCTGCAGCAGCGTTCTGCTGTACGGATCACTCTCTGGAGAGCTTTTTGGTCCTTCACACAGCTGTTCCCAAACCACGATGTCATGTTCTGTGTGAGGATGCTCTCCACAGCGCCTGTATAGAAAATCCTGAGGATCTTTGGAGAGACCCTGAACTTCCTCAGTTGTCGTAGGTGATACAGGCGCTGCCTAGCCTTTTTGGTCTGGACCTGAATGTGGGCAGCCCATGTCAGGTCTGAGGAGATGTGGACACCAAGATACTTGAAGGACTGCACCCTCTCCACTGGAGCTCCATTGATGATAATGGGCTTGTAGTCTCTGTGCTGACCCCTTCTGAAGTCCACCACCAGCTCCTTGGTCTTGCTGACGTTCAGCTGGAGGTGGTTGTCCTGGCACCACGATGCCAGATTCTTCACTTCATCCATGTAGGCCGCCTCATCGTTGTTGGAGATGGCACCCAACACCATTGTGTCGTCAGCAAACTTCACAATGGTGTTGGAGCCATGGGTGGCCACACAGTCTGAAGTGTAGAGGGAGTAGAGCAGTGGCGAGAGGACACATCCCTGAGCTGCTCCTGTGTTGATGGTGATGCTGTTAGAGACGCATCTACCCACCCTCTAGAGCTTTACTTAGTCCCTATGGACCCCAAAGCGCTTTACACTACATAACAAAAAAGCTTTATTTGACAATTCCAGTGAATATTCATAGCATCAGCATTACCCTAACAGATTAGCCATGTTTATGAACACAGCACAGACTTAAACTAGAAATTGCTGACAGGCCTCAAAAGAGATGCATCAGGGTAATTATAGTCAGAGGCAATAATAATGGTGCAAGGAAAATGTTACTATGTAACAAGAAATCCACAAGTCTGGTGTGTTGTCATGGTCGACGTCCTATCAGGTAAAACAGTCACAGCATTATTTCAGAGACATTTTGGAGCTGCACAGCGTGTCAAAGAGTAACGAGGTTAGTGGCAAATAAACAGGAATGATCCTGTTATTTCACCTCAACCTACATCGTTAGGTAGAGTTAAACAGCTGGTACTGCAAGTCAGAGTATTTAATCAAATTTTAATTTTTACCAAGTACTGAAATAACTTGTATCAGTACTAACATAACGTTAGAACGAGCCTTCGTGGCGTTCGTCGATCACAACAAACGGACGCCTCGGTGGCACAAAGTCTAAAGTGTGTACAGGCTCTGAATGAGCAGCTCCAGTCGGATTAAAGGCCTAACCCTGGCCCAACACGCTAACCCATCATTACATGAAAGGGGAAGAAAAAAAGACAACAGTTCAGGGAACACTCTTATGTATAACTGTGATGATGGAAAAAAAATAAGTGGTTTGCTCTCTCATTTCACAAGGTAACGACTCATCAATGGGCTATATGTTCATGAGGTGTGAAGTAGCAACATTTCCCAATAGGTTTAGAAAACTTTCTCCACCCCTCTTTTGCTACTTCAGCTCAAGTACAGCGTTCCCCTGGTTTGGCATGCAACAGCAGCGTGGGTCACCCTGCAGCCTGTTCAGCTGCCAGAGCCCTTTGTGTACAAAGATGTTAATTGGTCCTAATCCGCCACTAGAAGCTGTTTTGGTAGCCTGACCTCGCACCCTGAAGGACACCTTGGTGTGAAATACTAAAGAGCCCATTCAAGTGCCAGAGAAAAGAGGCACAGAGCATTCCAACACAATTCAATTTCCCAGCAGAAAGAGGGGGGGAACTCAAGGGGAGGAGAAGGGAGGAAAGGGGGAGTCTGGCCTAGGATGGAAATGGGGGAGCATCATCATTCTGACAATAAGCGAGGGCTACAAAGCAGTGGCTGCTGTGATGTGCACTCTCACAATCACGTCTTAGCCTCTACTTCACGGGATTCCCACAGCCCCACTGGACATAGGAATGCTAGTTGATTAAAGCCTACGACCAGCTCTCCCACACACACACACACACACCCACACACACACCCACACACACACACACACACACACAGCTAATGGTATTCATACGAGTTAGCCCGACGCAGACTGCCAGCACATCTACCAAAACTATCGGTCACTCTGAATCAGCTGGCCTGTTGTTTACAGACGTAGACCGCACCTGATGGACCGCATCAAAATTAACAGCTGAATACTTTATTCTGAGGTTGCTGTTGTTAACAGTTGCTAATGTCATTCAGCTCCACAGCAGCTCCAGCATCTCGAGCTGCAGCAGCAGAGATCAACTGTGACCTGGAGGGTTAGCCTAACGTGCTGCAGGTGGTCCTGCTGACTTCACCAACACTGTGGAGCAGAGTGCAATCTACCTTTGCCAGCCACAGTCTCCGACGGTGGAGCCCAAGCCTGTCTGCTGATCATGGAACTGCATATCAACCAAAAACCTACACTGCTAAACGTTCCATTAAAACACACCGTTTTAGCCGAATGAACAGTGTTTCCTGTCTGTGTGTTTCAGCCCGAACCTCATTCTGCCTCATTCACACCCATTCGTACGAGCATTTTCCACGCCTAACATTCACTCTGACGGAGGCACCAGAGAGCGACTCGGGCTTTAGCATGATGATTACTGGCACATGATCCTTTTGATTTTCTCAAAAGAGAAAACCCAAATCAGTAGATCTTACCAAAATTAATACTTGACTTTGTTTACTCCCCTTATTTACAACGAGTGTGGTTCATCAGCTGTAACTGCTAGTCCTCACACTGGGAGGAAAGCCTTGCTTGGCTTTTGCATCATGAAGTGGAATCAACGTCTGCTTCTACAGATCAGAATGTGATGTTTCATCCAACTGTGCCGTGATGCAGTTCAAGCACTGGAAAAATATCCTGACATTATTTTTATCCTGCGCAAACTACTTTGTGCTTTCAACATTAGAGAGGGGAAATGAAATAGTGCAACTAAAATGAAGCAAACAGATGAAGGACAAGTTGAATGTTTTGTTAACCAATGACAGACTTTTGGAATAAATCAAAAAAAATGAAAACATTTTAAAATCAGGGGGCGGGGTGTCAAAACAGCCACGGGCACAGGCACATCTTCACCAACCAATCAGCACACAATCTGTGTTTTGACATGTGGGCAGCATCTGGGTTTGACACCACTAGAAAATGAGGCAGGCTTTTAACATTGCAGGTGCACAGGTACTCCATATAAAGACGACTTCCTACCACACTGCACTGATTGGGAGGAAACGTAATCAGGCATGAACCGGGAGCAAATGTTCTAACAGAGTGGGGTCTCTTGTATGCAGGGCCTTTTTGCTAGTAGCGGAAAACCAGCGACTATACAGAGAGGCAGCTGGTTATCACACAGATAGCCTAGTGCTTTACTTACAATAGCTCGACGCCTGGGCTTTGACAGAGCAACAGCCTCCTGCTATTTGGAGCAGATGAAGAGCATTTTATTGTGCTAGCTTTTCCATTCAATTTATTTCTTTCATCATTCTAAGCAGGTAACAAATAAAGACAATTTACACAAACTTAAGAAATCCTTTTTGAAAATAAAAAAAAAAAAAAAGCATTAATGAATTAAAAGATTCAAAATACATAAACACATCCTGCGGGGTAGTCCCAGACTAGAGTCAAGATAAGGTCTGGGACAGAGGCTTCAGAGCGGTCCAACAAAGAAGCCCTTACAAGCTGTTCCCAAATACATCCTGTAGACAAAGACGGGTTTCCCACAGAACTCAGTGCTAATTATGTGCAGCACCCTCACGCTTTTATAACATCAAGCTAAGCCAAACACACTGTATTCTATGACAGCTGTCACACCCCAGGCTATCTGCGAACCTAAATGCATTATTATAATAAATTACAAGACACACGTTTTTTAAGGGATCATTACATGAAAAATATACACATTTACTATTTCTGTCAAAACAAACAAGAAATGGAAGCAGCGCGTTTCAAAACTCTAAGTAATCATGTGCAATAAAATGAGTGATGAAAAGAAACGGAAACTGAACTATTCAATAAACAGAAAGTATCGAGTGCGAGTAGAGAACAAAAGAGGCCACACTCGTAAAGGAGGTCCTGCAAACAGTAAAGATCTGCTGTGAGCTGGGGCACACTCGCGTCACTACACATTTAATCATCAGGGTGTTTGAAACTAAACAAAATCATGCTAATCTTACAGTCCTAGGTTTATGGGAAGTTCTGCAGTGGAGAATTTCCTGCATTGCATTTCTTCTAACAAGAGCCACCAGTTCTTAAGGTGAGGAATTTCAGGAAGTGAGCCGTCAGTGGTCAGTGAAACAAGTGTGTGCTGATTGGTTTCTGTTCTTGCAACAGACTGAAATGGTGTCAGATCCTTAGCGTACATTTTAATGTTCTTTCATGAAAAGAATGGCAAACGCCCACGCAAGAGTCTTTTTTCCTACTGACAAGCTAGCTGCTTAAACCTAATTAGAATGTGGATTATAGAACTGTTGCAAAAAATAACATTGATTTTATAGAAATTACTTTCATAGTGACAGATGAGACATTTGTTTATCGTGACTACATTATTACCAATAATTAAATCTTCACAAAGAAATGTAGTGCCTTGCTCCATGTCTTTTCATAGCACTAAATGACAGAATGCACCACTAAAACAAAGACAAGCCATTTCATGGGCTAATAGCTTTTGTCGCATTTGACATGAGAGAGACAAAGGCCTCTTAAAAGAAAGGACTTGGTCTGATGAGAAAGCCTTTTTATTTGTTTATTTTCCTGCTCCATCTCTGAGTGGATTTTCAAGCTGCTTCTCTTAGAGCTCTGTCACGTCGGTATCGCAGTGGAAAACCAGCTCAACACTGTGATCTTATAGACTGTTTGATGGCTTGAAATACTAACCTAAACTGGTTGGACGTTGTTCAAAGTGTAGTGATGTTGGACTTTCCTTTAAACTAACAGCGGCTGATGCTGAGCATGCTCGAGATTTGGTGAGTACAGTGGGTTTTGGAATCACTGCTCAGTAACAGTTTGAACAGCAGGAAATTTAAAAAAAAAAAAGCCAAAATATATTTTTTTTTTTACTATTTTCAATAATATTGTCAAATTAGGCATCATTCTTGATGTTCCTACTGTTACTGACAGAGATTAATACTAACAAAGCTCAACTGTGGTCAAGTACGAACCTTGAACTGGGTCACCGCAAGATACGCCAGCTGAACGTACAGCTCAGGCTGGAACCAGTCTGAGCTGCCAGCTGTCCGGGACATCTGGCAGAGGCCCCGGTGCAGAAGATCTTTAATTAGGATCTTCAACAGAACCTCTACAGCATTGCGAGGGAGGCTGGGGACATTCTGAGTTCAAAGTGAGGTGGCTGAACAGACGTGTCTGCAAGAAGGTTGGTGCCAGTTGTAGTGGTATGGTGGACACCAGACACCTCAGGGAGGCGCTACAGGAGCCCTATTAGCCTTGGTTAGTCTGTGGCAGCCCCAGCGGCAGCGTTCCAAGAGGAGTGAAGTTCTTGAGGTAGCTGAAGCAAAACCTCAAAAGCCATCAGGCGACTCCAAGCAGGAAAGCGGTGTTCTACTCACGTGGTGTAGTGTGGGTGAGGTGCTACTGACTTCAACTAAGGATGTAGTCAGGTGATGTGGGGAATACTTTGAGGATGTCTTCAATCCCACCAACAGGCCTTCCTATACCAGAGTATAGAAACGTAGGACTCGCCCATCACCATGAACAACATCATTAGGATGGTTAAAGAACGTTTTGCTTGTACCTCTGAAGGCCGTCCTGTAGCAAAGCCACATGGCAAAAGGCTTTCACCTCGGTGGCCTTAGGATGCCATCTCTGCTTTATGTGGATGTGGCTCTGTTGGGTCATCGAGCGGTGGCCTCCAGCTCACACTGGAGTGGTTTGCTGCCATCATATTTACAAACTTAAGTGTCCACGCCGCCCACCCAGCGAGATGATGACAGAACCCCATTAGCCTTTCATGGCAGAGGGACAAAGACGAGTTTTCTTTAGCTCCCTCCTACATACTTGGTCAAAACTGGCCTGAGACACAGATCCAATTGACCATTACCCATGGTAAAATACATTCTAGTATAAAAGCATGACCCACACATACACACTGAGAGAGAGAGAGAGAGAGCTGTGCAGGAAGTGTGACTTTATCGTGGTGGAAGCAAAACAGCAAAAGTCAGAGGGAATTCATCCAAACGTGAAGCGGAGTTTGGATCTTCTTTTGCTGCTGGTTCAGTGAATTTTGGTCAGAGAGACGAAACCTGCAGCATCAGAATCTGTGAGATGTCAAAGGTCGCAATACACTGATCACGTGTATCTTACCAGGTAGCCATGTGCTCACAGTTGGACTAATCATGGGCACGTTTTAGACGAGCACTTTACACAGTGACTGTAATGTTCCTTACATAGCGACAAAGAATTTCATGACAAGCCAATGTCTGTATCCCATGTTTTACCCTCCGGGTACTCCGGCTTCCTCCCACCGTCCAAAGACATGCAGCTTGTGGGGATAGGTTAATTGGATAATCCAAATTACCACTAGGTGTGAATGTGCGAGTGAATGTAAGTGCGAATGGTTGTCTGTCCCTGTGTGTTGGCCCTGCGACGGGCTGGCGACCTGTCCAGGGTGTACCCCGCCTTTCGCCCTATGACAGCTGGGATAGGCTCCAGCGCCCCCCGCGACCCTGAAAAGGATAAGCGGAAGCGAATGGATGGATGGATGGTTAACCCAATCACCTGCCAAGTATTTTCTTCAAAGCAACTCAAATTTTCAGCACTTCTCAGATAGTTCTGTGTAACAAAGTGAAGAAAGACGACATAAGAGACACTGTTATTTTAGAGACATCTCTTTACCACGTTAAAGCTCGCCAACAGACCAAGTTACAGTTGGCCCCATCCATGCTGCCGATTATGCTTTCTTTGCCTCTTTGTTCTCTTGAGACCAAGCTCCACTATCATGTTGTTCAAGTTCCAGGATTTTAAATGAACTGCAGAGGACACCAGAAACTACAGGTTTATTTTATGGGCCTATATTACTGGAACATTCAATGATGTATAAATTCAATGGTTTTGCACTAAAGTCAATGTCACACACTACCTTTAGACTGTGACAAAGGCATTGCCTTTCCCAAATATAAGCAGTATGTTGAAGACAAATGGAAACAAACCACACATCTCCTCCAGCAGGGCTACACACACTGTGAATGCAGCACCTGCACTATTTGAGAAACACACTTTTCCAAACAGTTACTTGAGATTATCATTTAGCTCTAAATTGCTGCCTCATCATAAGTGTGGACTGCTGCTGTTTGGTAATGTGTTTGATGAGACAAAAAAGATGGCAAAATTAGAGTATTTCAGAAGCAGGATTGTTCAATGTTTTTAGAAGATGGGTTTTATCACATGTTGCATCCTTTCTGCTTAGCTCTCAGATGGCCTGAGCACCATTAAGTCATTTCCTTCCAGTTTGCTGAGAGGCTTTTAGTCCATGCTTGCTTCTCTGACACTTGCATAAAGAGCAGGAAAGAAAAAAAAAAAAAACAGCTCTCTGGCCACATGGCTCAGGGCTTCTGCAGCAGCCCAGCCAAGACTCAACATCACACAGCTAAGTGGAAGCAGCACAAACCCTTTTAAAACCTCATGCTCTGCTCCTAATTAGGCCTGCAACTATTCATCGAGTCATTCCAATAATATGATTATAAATAAACTCGACGCAGGACGCCTTCATCAAAGCTCCTGATCAACAAACTCTGACCTGAAGAAAAGAAACTTTGTAGCTGCTCCATCCACCACTGTGTGTTTTACACAGAGAAAACCTGCAGTAACCAACAAGTTGTATTCAAATATGCAGATGAACTGTTAACCTAATGTGACACCACCTTTAAAGTGTAGGCAGCCGTCCCATTTTACATGGAAGCCATACCTGCAGGAAACAGGGCTGAGTCTAAAGGGGGGCATGGTTGCACCAGACCATTAACGTTTAAACGCTTTTGTAACATTTTTAAAAGTCAAATAATATAAAATATTGTAATAATTACATTACATTCATATTTGTAAACATAAAAATAAAAGCTTTTGAAAGCCATTAAAAATGTCCATGGGCCAGGTACACTTTTTTTTTTTTTTGGCGGGACACTGATTTATCATTAATATTAACTAATGTCTGCACCATCATAACATCTGTTTCAGCAGCACAAAAACCTCCAGAAACAAAGCAAAGACACATGTTTTATGCCTTAGTTTAGACTGCATATTTATCCTATATGGTCTTTGACTCAGACAGACAGATAGATATACGCACATAGATATAGATATACGCACATAGATATAGATATACGCACATAGATATAGATATACGCACATAGATATAGATATACGCACATAGATATAGAGATATATGCACATAGATATATGCACATAGATATAGAGATATATACACACACACACACACACACACACACACACACACAACCCACACACACACACACACACATATGTATGTATTACTGAATATTTATTACTGCCCATTAATAAGAGACAAGTATTTCCTATCCGATTACTCGATTACTCGATGGAATTCAACAATCGATAGTTGCTGCCCTAACTCTAATAATGCTCGGCAAAACAACAAGGATAGATAAAGGAACATTTCAAGCTTTTCTTCACAGAATTCAACCATTGTCAACCAGGCCTGGACTTAAAGCAAAGAACCCCGAGTAGTTTATTCCAAACCCTGATACGGATCAGCAGAAGACACTGGGCATATGATCAATAACTGACATTTTGCAGTCGTGACAACATGTTATAATAAGAGTTGGTGTGGGTTAGGTTGTCCTTAGTTTTATGCACCCATTTGTACCTTTTGTGTGTCAAATTATAGAGGAAATGTCTACATTAATGTAAAGGAAATCCAGCATACTGAGGTCAAGCCCATTGGTATTCTTTCAAATGATTTATTGTGCTGTAGATCAACTTTTCTCAGTTAATATTATTAAAATATCTGTATGAGCACATGTGCGTTAAATGTACTTTTGTTTGGGAAAACAGACTTTTTAAATATTAACGTATCAACTATTCATGTAAATGATGAATTAATTAATTTAAAACATTTACCAACCCCCAGACTTTAGTAGCTTTAATGTGTTCATAGAGATTTCTGCTCTCATTTAAATGTTCTTATATGTTCTTAGCGTTTTATGACAGTTGTTTTAGGAATCCTGTTTAATTCAACTATGTTGATGAAGATGACAAAAAGCAGCATTTCAGAACTGTTTCACAACAGCTGCTGTGTGATTGGTTAGCAACACTTTAAGTTCACAACTTGGTTTAGAAATCAATCATTGTAATATTGGATTTGTCCTCTTTAGCTTCTGATGAAGTAACGACATCAACCTGCATGTGCACCGTCAGAGAGGTGAGGGGCTGAGGTGCAGCTACTGTCCCTGTGTTTCCTCCACAGCCAGCTGGGTGGATGGTGACTGCAGGGGAAATTCCACAAAGAGAAGAACACAGTCCAACTTTTTATAACTTTAAATGGGCCTACACCAGAATCCTGACTTTAGCAAAAATGAATTACCAACAAATGGACTGACAATTCAATTGTTTCCATTTTCTTTCGGGGAGTTTAAGAACTTAAAACAACTAAATATGCAACAGATGTGCTGCTGATAAAAATATCACCTTTAGTTACAACCATATAAGAGCAAATAACTATAGATAGTAAAGATGGGAATCACCAGACACCCAATAATAATTTTTTTTATCATATTTCACTCACAATATGAAATTATTGTCACATTTTTGATATGCCACGTGCTGTAATGATTGGTGTGTTTTTTGCTGACAATAAGATTGTCAAACATGGCGAGACGGTGACTAAAACCTGCCACAGACAGAGTCTGCTATCAGTCATCAATCACATGAGGTAAAGCTGGCAATAACCTGCAGTCTGTTTCCAGTAATACAGTAAAGATCTGTGATAAACCTGTGAAAATTACAAATGTGTTGCTGTTTGCAGAGATAGAAATTCACAGAAAACAGAAATGATCATTTAACTATTACATCTGCACAACCAGCTGACAGCCAGCTGAGCTTCAGACTAATGGGAACAGTGTGTGCATGGAAACATGATTTTGAAATTATTTGCAAACCTTCAACAATGTCAACAGTGACTGCAGTCAGTCCAAGCCAGACTGAATCTCTTTGCATTTGCCTTCCTGTCTGTAATATTCTCACAGTATTTTAACTGAATGAAAACATATCAATATTAGGTGCCCCTGTGTAGATACCGTATCACCACGCCTATCCCTAATAGACAGATGACACATGAGAGTCCATGTTTTAGAAGATCTCTGTAAATCTTCACATTTTTACAGTTTCGTGTCTAACATTTTAAAAAGCGATGTCGAAATTCTTGTCACGAGAGCATGAACGTCAGCTTCCCTGACCACGGGCTGCCTCACTCATGTGATCCGATCACATGACAGGTCCTCCATCTGGCCCATACGACCAACAGGCTGTGTAATATAGTTCTGCCTGTAAAACACTGCAAAGACGCAAATATGACATTTTAAATTCGTGACCAGTTGAGTGTACCACACATCCCCGCACGCTGAGTATATCTCATCAATAGTTCCAGACACTGGTGAAAGGCAGCATGCTAGCGTGGCTACACTGCTGTTTGACAGAAATGACATATTCTTAAACGCAGCTTGTACAGCAGCAGTAAGGTTCATTTGCCGAATTACTCGCATTTAATTATTAATATTTATAAAATAAAAGCTGGTTTGTTTAACACCCTGTGTACAGCACCACAGGTGGATAGTTAGCTAACGCTAATGCCCTCTAATGCTGCGTCCCGGTTCAATGGGATATCCAAGACTTAAGCACAATCTTACACCTTTATATTTTCACACTACACATTAACCTATTGCAGCCCGTAAACATACTGTCCCTTGTGCCATTTTAAATGCTACATTTATACACTGAGTCAAAGTTATCCCGTTTCCTACCGTAACTACATCACCGAACACAACACAACAACCTTGTTAGCTGGTAGCTTGCATTAGCAACGTACTTAGCCTGGGCTGAGAGATGTAGTTCCTGGTCACAGCCTGGGTATGTGTCCTCGAAGCCGCTGCCAGGCCGTTCACATCCATCGCCCTGTTTGCCACCAGTGTTGCCATTGTCGGATAAGGTACAGAAACCTGAGAAATCTGACGCTGGTTGACGTGCTTTGCTAAGAGCTACTGAATGACAGCAGAGCGCGAGTCATGTGACACACAGGAAACGGATGTTTGGTAAAGGCCAGGGACTGAAAGCAGTGAGAAGTAGCTGCTTCTCACAGAAACGTAATGAGTGTACAGTAAGTAGCAAACGATTAGGAAAGAAAAGCTAACAGCAAGGCTGTTTAACGTGAACTGAAGAGGATTTTCTTTGTAGCTGTGGGATTCCACAGTGGGATATTTGGATTTGTTAAGTATTTAAGATTAAATTTAGATCATTTCATTACAGATCGTGAAGGTAATATATTTTACAACCTACTAGCAAACAAATCCAATACCTAAATTAATTAATGCAGAAGAAACGCATTATGAAAAAGTTAAAAATGAACTGGGATAAAATGTGATTTTAGTTATTATTTATAAAAACATGCTCACTGTGAAGGAATGAAGAAATCACTGCCTGCATCGTAAAACTGACCTCACAGCTGCAACTGAATATGAAACACATTTTAATAAATGATTGAAAAAGGGAAAAAGCTCAAGTTTATCATATTATCCATATCTGCCAGCAGCCTCTCTTATCACACTACAGGGAGTGCAGAATTATTAGGCAAGTTGTATTTTTGAGGAATAATTTTATTATTGAACAACAACCATGTTCTCAATGAACCCAAAAAACTCATTAATATCAAAGCTGAATGTTTTTGGAAGTAGTTTTTAGTTTGTTTTTAGTTTTAGCTATTTTAGGGGGATATCTGTGTGTGCAGGTGACTATTACTGTGCATAATTATTAGGCAACTTAACAAAAAACAAATATATACCCATTTCAATTATTTATTTTTACCAGTGACACCAATATAACATCTCCACATTCACAAATATACAGTTTCTGACATTCAAAAACAAAACAAAAACAAATCAGCGACCAATATAGCCACCTTTCTTTGCAAGGACACTCAAAAGCCTGCCATCCATGGATTCTGTCAGTGTTTTGATCTGTTCACCATCAACATTGCGTGCAGCAGCAACCACAGCCTCCCAGACACTGTTCAGAGAGGTGTACTGTTTTCCCTCCTTGTAAATCTCACATTTGATGATGGACCACAGGTTCTCAATGGGGTTCAGATCAGGTGAACAAGGAGGCCATGTCATTAGTTTTTCTTCTTTTATACCCTTTCTTGCAGCCACGCTGTGGAGTACTTGGACGCGTGTGATGGAGCATTGTCCTGCATGAAAATCATGTTTTTCTTGAAGGATGCAGACTTCTTCCTGTACCACTGCTTGAAGAAGGTGTCTTCCAGAAACTGGCAGTAGGACTGGGAGTTGAGCTTGACTCCATCCTCAACCCGAAAAGGCCCCACAAGCTCATCTTTGATGATACCAGCCCAAACCAGTACTCCACCTCCACCTTGCTGGCGTCTGAGTGGACTGGAGCTCTCTGCCCTTTACCAATCCAGCCACGGGCCCATCCATCTGGCCCATCAAGACTCACTCTCATTTCATCAGTCCATAAAACCTTAGAAAAACCAGTCTTGAGATATTTCTTGGCCCAGTCTTGACGTTTCAGCTTGTGTGTCTTGTTCAGTGGTGGTCGTCTTTCAGCCTTTCTTACCTTGGCCATGTCTCTGAGTATTGCACACCTTGTGCTTTTGGGCACTCCAGTGATGTTGCAGCTCTGAAATATGGCCAAACTGGTGGCAAGTGGCATCTTGGCAGCTGCACGCTTGACTTTTCTCAGTTCATGGGCAGTTATTTTGCGCCTTGGTTTTTCCACATGCTTCTTGCGACCCTGTTGACTATTTTGAATGAAACGCCTGATTGTTCGATGATCACGCTTCAGAAGCTTTGCAATTTTGAGACTGCTGCATCCCTCTGCAAGATATCTCACTATTTTTGACTTTTCTGAGCCTGTCAAGTCCTTCTTTTGACCCATTTTGCCAAAGGAAAGGACGTTGCCTAATAATTATGCACACCTGATATAGGGTGTTGATGTCATTAGACCACACCCCTTCTCATTACAGAGATGCACATCACCTAATATGCTTAATTGGTAGTAGGCTTTCGAGCCTATACAGCTTGGAGTAAGACAACATGCATGAAGAGGATGATGTGGACAAAATACTCATTTGCCTAATAATTCTGCACTCCCTGTACTCGTCCTCAGTCTGCATTTCTTAACCTCTGCAGTTTTACTGTTCATGCTATTATATTTTTCAGATTAGTTCTCCAAACTCTGGACTCTACTAGGTTTATTTATGGTTCCCCAACGACTCTGCACAGCCAGAAACCTGCCTGGTTCTTCAAAATTCTGCTCCTCACATACAAGGTCTTAAATAATCAGGCCCCATCTTATCTTAATGACCTTGTAGTACCATATCACCCTATTAGAGCAGCAGGGAGTGATCACGTTTTTATATACATGTGTTTTTTTAACCACCATTTGTCTTTGACATCTTATTTTTCTAATGAAGTGGTTTGTTTCCTTGAAAGTAAAACTCATATTAAAAGGATGCATTAATAGGAACTGACAAGTAGAGTGGTGAAGCATATGATCCTTGTTGTTGTCCAACCCAGATGTAGGTTTAAAACCAAAGTAATCTCAAATGTGCAGCGTGTCCTGGGAAGTTGATCTGGTGATGAGCAAAGATCGCGTTTGGCCAAAACACTCTATATTCAGCGCGATTCTTACACCCACTAAAAACAGAGCGTTAGCTTGATACGAAAAGCCTCTGCAAGCTTTTAATGATTTGTTTTTTCATTTAGAAAAAGACAAACAGAGCGAGACGATCTTTGGTGCTGTTAGCTGCAGTGGGGTCTGGTTCTCCTGTTCTTCTGTTTTTCAACCTGCTTTTTTATTTCACCTCAGTGTCACAGTTGTCCCTCCAGCACTGACACTGTTCATGAGATATTTAAAATGTGATTGAGATGAAAAGTGGCTCGCAGCTTAAAGAACAGCTGTGTCTAATGTGCTCTTCATGTGTTTCATCTCCCTACCTCTCTCTCTCTCATACACACTCACGTCCACAAACACATATTCGGCAGCACAATGTCCTGCTGAGTGTACTGTTGAGTGAAAGCTAAAATGACATGATTGCACACATTTTCTCTTTAAAATTTTTTTGCTTTGCTGTGTTCTCATTTTGGAAGCTCTGATCCATTCTCATTTTTCCCCGCGTGTCCTGTCCAGTAGCTGTAACCGAAGGTGGTTTTTTTTTAACCATGGCCCTTTCACAATCAACACACCGGCAGTTGCACAGAGCATACACATACACACAGCTCTCTCACAGTAGAAAAGCACTACAGATTGAAGTGGTAAGTACTGCCATGGTGAGGCTGACAGCAGCCCCTAGAGAGCTCATCAAAATGTTTCAGGCCGCATGCAAAAAATAGCAAATTAATGCAAGTGAAGGGCTTCTGCCTACAGGAGCATTGCCCTCATTTTAGAAATACCATTTTTCCCCCCTGAGTCTTTTATGATGAGTTCAGAGTGTTATGATTTCCCTCAAACTCCTCAGATCTACCCATCTAGGAAAATAGGTGTCAAAATACTCATGCAATTATTTTGCATGTTGATGTTGTTGAAGGGCTCAAACAGTGTCCTGAATTGTAAACTGCATTGTAACAAACTACTGCAAATAATGTGGTAAACTATGTTACCGTGGTATCTAATAATGTTACTGTTATTGTTTTTTAACAAACGGACAAATGATCACTAACATTTGTTTCCAGTGTTCTAATGCAGTCCTGTCAGCCTCGCATGCCGTGACTGGAGAATACAATTAACCAAAATTCACTCTGTCACTTTGTGTTATGCATTGTCACGCTGTGCGATGTTATGTTGTTCCACATCTGTCATTATCTTACAGTTTACTAAGGTAGGACAGCTCTGGAGGTAGAGCAGGCGTCTCCCAACTGAAAGGTTGCCGGTTCAATCCCTGCCACTAACCCCAAATACCTTCTGATGTATCCCTTGGAGCAGTAGTGTGTGGTAATGTGCGGAGATGATAGACTGACCATACACACCTCAAGTAGGAAATATAATGTTACCATAGTTATGATTTAAATAAAACATCATAAAAACACCCCGCTGCATTATTGGTAAACTGTGCATAGCATCATAAGTAAAACAAATTACTTCTTCTCTCGGTGTTAAATGTATTAATAGTAATACTGTTTAACATATGTTCATTTTTTAGCTCATTTTAAAAACATATATATTGTCCAGTGTCCAGGATCATATTCTATAAATCATGTCTGTAGTTGCTGACCTGTGAGGAGCACAAATCCATGAACACAATCTGTTGTTCAGGAGTGATGGTACAACTGCTGGTTCAACTAATAATATTCACATAAATGATCATTTGAAAGTGCTATATACATCTCAAAACTGGCTTATCCAGTCGTTAATTCTGACGTCACTAGCCGTGTCTGGGCCTAAACTCCGCTGCAGGTCCATATATCAAACGATCACTATGGCATTACTGAGAGTTGAAAAACTGTCTAAAGTCTTTCATCTTTAATAAAATGATCAGCGTTCTGCTCTACCAGGTGTAACAATTGAGTTTAACATCCAGGCATCCATGAAAACGGAATTTATGACATTTAACGGAGTTAGAAGTTAGCAGGGAGTTAGCTCGCTAGCTTCTATCTAAATACAATATAGCATGTCCTGACTGCGGGGTTTTGGAAACAAATTCAAACGTACAGCTCTGTTATCACTTCCAGCATAAATGAAGACAGAAAACTAAACAGCAGTGACGTTTGTAGGGTTACTGAAGTTTGGCTAGCTGCTATATAATGATGTGCTAGCGACCGCTAGCGACACAGCTATGTTAGCATAATATAAACAAGCTAACTTTTTTTCCACTCGATAAAAGTTAACGTGAGTGTTCTCGGTGGTCAGGAACAAATGTAATCGCATGGCAGGATGCTGTAAAAGGACCAAACTTCAGCCAGGAGAACAACTGAGATAATCCATCCACAATACGAGGTTAGTCATTCATATACTGCTGCATGGGCTGGGCTGTAGCTACATCCTAAGGTTTTAAAAACTGAGCTTAAATAAATGATTAGCGGTAATAAAAGCCGAGGGAGGTCAGCAGGGATCACTGACTGTTTTAGGAGCTTTTTGAGATCAAATAGAAGAAAATACAAAACATTAAACATGTTAACAACACAAAAGCCATATTAAACGCAGACTACTGTAGGCCCGGAAGTAGGATTCGTCACGTCATCACTTAACGACCGGATTGTGTGTGTGTCCATTGTTAGATACTCCTTGGGATATTGTGGTTTTCTTTTGTGGTTTTCTTTTTTATTCGGTTTGGTTTGTGTAGATGTTTTTTTCTTTTCAGGGATTTGTTTCTAGGCCGTGTACATGATTTGTATATGTTCACCTATCATTGTTTGATCTGATTCTTGATTCTACTGCAATTCATTGTATTTTGGTCTCGACCAGGCCTCCATTCATCGTCTTCAGATGGTCCAAAATGCAGCTGCTCGCCTGCTAACTGGTACCAAACAGAGAGAGCATATAACTCCAGTTTTGGCTTCTCTACACTGGCTTCCTGTCGCCTACAGGATCCAATTTCAACTTTGACTTTTTGTTTTTAAGTCACTTAACGCCCGAGCTCTTCTTACCTGTCTGAGCTCCTTTCTGTTTATGCTCCAGGAAAAAACATAAGGTCTAGGTCAAAATGACTGCTGTCCATCCCACGGACTAATCTCAAATCTCGTGGCGATGGAGCCTTCTCTGTGGCAGGTCCCAGACTTTGGAATAGTTTTCCCCTAAATGTTAGATCTGCACAAACACTTGATCACTTTAAATCACTACTAAAGACACATTTTTATGCCCTGGCTTTTAACACACTATGACCCAAGCATTTTGGTCTCATTTAATAGTCTTAGTTATTGTTTTAATTCTTTTATTGTCCTATCATTGTTTTATATTGTTATTAATGTTTTACATGGAAGTTTATTTTCTTCAAGCTGATGGCCAACAAATTCTAATTCCTAAAACGATTTTTTTCTACTAACTATAAGAGCAGAATCATCCACATAAAGAAAACAATCAGCAGAAACAGCCTGAGACATGTCAATGACATAGATAAAATGATAAAAATGGTAAATGGTCTGTATTTGTATAGCGCTTTACTAGTCCCTAAGGACCCCAAAGCACTTTACACTACATCCAGTCATCCACCCATTCACACACTGGTGATGGCAGCTACATTGTAGCCACAGCCACCCTGGGGTGCACTGACAGAGGCGAGGCTGCCGGACACTGGCGCCACCGGGCCCTCTGACCACCACCAGTAGGCAGCGGGTGAAGTGTCTTGCCCAAGGACACAACGACTGTCAGAGCCAGGGCTTGAACTGGCAACCTTCTGATTACAAGACAAACTGCCAACTCTTGAGCCACGATCGCCCAAAGTAAAGGACCTACAGTAGAACTATGTGGTATACCACAAGTAACATGAGTAGTGAGTGCGAGTGCATAGTGAGAGTAAAGGGTGCCTTCTGGACCTAGCAGCAGGCTCAACCAGATAGATAGAAAGTACACAGCATCATTTTGGTCCTCCAGTCCAGTCTGTCATTCAGATGAAACGTCAAGTACCTGTCCATGTTTCCTCCATGAAGGTGACTGACCTAGTTGCAGTTTCTTTCCTCCAGAAATTATCAACCATCTCTTTTGTCTTGCATTACGAAGAAGGTGATTTCTTCTGGACCACAAAGTTCCTTGCCAGCTCCCTATACTTCAATTCCTACCCATCCTTATTACAGCAATCCAGGAGACAGTAGAAGTGGTGACACCCATCCTGAGCAGCTTCTCAACTAGCAGAAGTGGTTGGATGGTAGTAAAGGCACTGGAAAGATTAGAAAAACATGGTTTTCACAATGCCACCATTACCATCAAGGCAAAAGTAAGCACGCTCCAACAGGTAGACCAGGCTGTAATAGTGAAGTCTACACCGCTAATGAGCACAGAGCAACTTACCAAATCGCTCTGTACCCAAACACAGCTTAGAGAAATGGTGCCTCAGTCTCTTTCTTCAGATGAAACTCCCTTTTGTGTCCCTCTCTTTCTGGAGATTAATTTTTTGCTGATGAGAATACATCCAAGTGAGGCAGTGTCGCCGGCCTGTCCTCTGGCACCTGAGTGACAGGTGTAGACACAGACGGTGCTACAGTCAGCTTCACAGCAGGAGTGTCTGCCTCCCACTGAAGAGATGCCTGAAAGCTGAAGGCTCTGCCTCCCATTTAAAAGAAGCTGGGGCCTTGTTCAAGGCCTTGTATGTGGAGAGAAGGTTTTTAAATTTGATCCTGTATTAACCTGGGAGGTTATGAAGAGAAGCCAGTCTGGAAGACAGGAAACCTGCTCTCTCTTTCTAGTCCCTGTCAGTACTCTCACTGCAGCATCTTGGTACCTGGTTAGACACCATGTTTCTAAGATGTTTAGGGCTGCAACTGATAAAACCTCAATTTTGTCTAAATTTAGAAGTAAGAAATTAGGTCATCCGGCTCTGGAATGTCTTTAAGACGTTCCTGGAATTTAATTAACTCGTGTTTGTCTGCCTTTATTAAAGCTGGGTATCGTCTGCATAGCAATGAAATTGTGTGATACAGTGGTCCCTCGTTTATCGCAGTAGTTATGTTCTAAAAATAACCTGCGATAGGTGAAATCCGCAAAGTAGCCAGCTTTATATTTAACAATTATTATGGATGTTTTAAGGCTGTAAAACCCCTCACTACACACTTTATACACTTTGCTCAGACAGGCATGAACATTTTCACACTTTTCTCTCTTATTTAAACACTCTCAAAGTTCAAACCTTCATAGCAAAATAAGTCCAGTATTATAGGATGAAACCAAAGGCACCTGTGGTTACCACTGACGGTGTAAAATGTTTCATCTACAGTGTTGTGTTTGTTGGGGAGAAAATTACAGTGCAGCACTCCAGAGTCACACTGCTAGCAAAGATTTATGTAAGTTTGACAAGCTGAATGCATTCTGTGCTGTACAGGAGACACAGCATGGAGGAGACTGACAATGGTCTACAGCCAATCAGGACGCAGAACACAATGCGCTGTAAAAAAAAGAAAAAGAAAAGAAAAACACGCAAAATTGCACCAAAAAAATATCCCTAAAAGGGCGAGGCTGCGAAAGGTGAACCACGTTATAGCGATGGACGATAACCGTCTAATAATGCTACCTGAGGGGAGCAGGTATAATCTGATCCCAGCACAGAGCTGTGGAATGACACGATTAAACTCAAGTGTGCAAACAAATTGGAGCCTATTAGATAAATATAATTTAAACCACTTGAAATACTTTTAATACCTTTGGTCTTTTATAACCTCTGCAGTGAAATATTGTGAGCAGTGGTATCGCTGCACTGAGGTGAACTTTAAGGTGTCAGTAATTAAACTATTACTTATATGTCATGGTTTGGAAAATCTGGACCTAAAATCCTCTGGTCTGCGCTGCCCAAGAACCATGGAGCAGTGGAGCAGCACCAGCCAGCAGGAAGGCTGGGAGCTTGGGAGAATACAGGCCCCAAAATGTATTTTGTAACGTATTCCATTACGTTAATCAGTGAGAGTAATGTGTTCTGAATACTCTGGATTATTTAATATATTATCAAGCTTTTTCCAACTACATGAATGTCCTATTGCTGTGTGATTTATTACTATTACTGAAGGTTACTCTCCATACCAACACCAACTAGATGTTTAAATCTTAATATAAATGAGTAACAGTAGGTGGACATTAGGTAAGGCTGCACTTTTTGCAGCGATCTCGTGTAGAAACTATTCGACAAAATTGTTGGTACCCTTCGGTCAATGAAAGAAAAACTCACAATGGTCACAAAGTAATAATAAATAAAAATTCTATAAATATTTACCAGTGAAAGTCAGACATTGCTTTTCAACCATGCTTCAAGGGAATTATTTAAAAAATAAATGCATGAAACAGGCCTGGACAAAAATGATGGTACCCCTAGAAAATACTGAAAATAATGTGACCAAAGTCAAAGGAGCTTGCAAAGAAAAGCGTCTGGACTTCTTTAAGTTACTTGAAGACGTTTCACCTCTCATCCGAGAAGCTTCTTCAGTTCTAAGGTCAAATGGTGGAGAGTCCCAGATATAAACCTAGTGGGAGTTTCCCCCCACAGAGGGACAAAGGACCCCCTGATGATCCTGTAATCGCCTGAGCCAAGGTGTGAAACTGGGTGTGGGTCACAATCAGCCAGGGTTTCAGGTGAGCTCATTGTGAAACCTGGCCCCACCTTATCATGCGAATTCCTGAGGTCAGATGGCCCAGGATGTGAGTGGGCGTTAAGGCGTCTGGGAAGGGAACTCAAAACTGGATTATAGATGGCAGACAGTTGGTGTCGTAAGCCCCGCCCTCTGTTCAAAGTTGGTCGCTCACAGTGGACATAGATGCTTCTTTCACTCCTCTTTCAAACCATCTGTCCTCTCTGTCCAAAATGTGAACGTTGGCATCCTCGAATATGTGACCTTTGACCTTTAGATGCAGATGGACAGCTGAGTCTTGTCCTGTGGAGGTGTCTCTTCTGTGTTGTGCCATGCGCTTGTGAAGTGGCTGTTTGGTCTCTCCAATGTAGAGGTCTGGGCATTCCTCGCTGCACTGTACAGCAAACACCACATTGTTAAGTCTGTGTTTTGGCGTTTTGTCTTTCGGGTGAACCAGTTTTTGTCTGAGCATGTTGCTGGGTCTGAAATGCACCGGGATGTCGTGCTTTCTACGATGACCTGGATGACTGAGAACCTTCACAGACAATGTGACCAAAGGGACACGTTAATCCAAGGTGTGTCCACTAATCAGCATCACAGGTGTCTACAATCTTGTAATCAGTCAGTGGGCATATATATAGGGCTCCAGGTAGTCACTGTGTTGTTTGGTGACATGGTGTGTACCACACTCAACATGGAGCAGAGCAAGCGTCAGTGGCAGATCGCACCATCCGTCGTTGTTTGGACTACATGGGAGACGACCAAAGAGGACACCATTGTTGAAAACAAATCATAAGAAAGCCAGACTGGAATATGCCAAACTACATGTTGACAAGCCACAAAGCTTCTGGGAGAATGTCCCGTGGACAGATGAGACCAGGATTGAACTTTTTGCCAAAGCACATCAGCTGTTCACAGACAGAAAAATGAAGCCTATCAAGAAAAGAACACTGTCCCTACTGTGAAACATGGAGGAGGCTCGGCTATGTTCTGGGGCTGCTTTGCTGCATCTGGCACAGGGTGTCTTGAATCTGTGAGGGGTACAAGGAAATCTCAAGACTATCAAGGTATTCTAGAGAGAAATGTGCAGGCCAATGTCAGATAGCTTGGTCTCAGTCGCAGGTCATGGGTCTTACAACAGGACAATGACCCAAAACACACAGAAACACCCAAGAATGGCTAAGAGGGAAACATTGAACTATTTTAAAGTGGCCTTCCATGAGCGCTGACCTCAATACTATTGAGCATCTTTGAAAGGAGCGGAAACATGCCGTCTGGAAAAGGTGGTCTTCAAACCGGAAACAACTGGAGCAGTTTGCTCATGAGGAGTGGACCAAAATACCTGCTGAGGTGCAGAAGTCTCATTGACGGTTACAGGAATCGTTTGATTGCAGTGATTGCCTTAAAAAGGTTGTGCAACAAAATAAGTTATGGGTACCATCACTTTTGTCCAGGCCTGTTTGATGCATTTATTTTTTAAATAATTGAAGCATGGTTGAAAAGCAATGTCTGACTTTCATTGGTAAACATTCATCGAATTTGTATTTATTTATACTTTTGTCAGATTAACATTATTTCTGTGAGCATCATGAGTTTTTCTTTCAGTGACTGAAGTGTACCAAGAATTTTGTCCAGGCCTGTATTCCGTTACTCCCCAGCACTGGTAGGGCATCATTTGCAATATCTCTGGTTCAGGCGATGTGGGATCACATGACGGAGTGATGACCTCTCGCTCTGCTGGACCGGTGACTGCTGGCTCGGGTGGAGCGGGGGCTGCACAGGGTACAAGGTTGTCTCTGGTTGCTCTAGCTGTGGCTCTGGGTCAGTCTGAGCGAGGAGCTGGCTAACTGCGGCTGCTGTAACAAGGCTTGGACGTGGGCTTGCTGCTGCTCCTGTGAAATTATAGTCCATCACTTGACCTCCTTGGCTAATTTTAGGCCAATCTTCCTCTTATCTCAGAAGCTTTTGAAAGAGTAGTTGTAAAACAGCTGACTGACAGGGATGGTTCATTTGAAGAGTTTCTGTCACGGTTCTGGGTCATGTTGACCCAGCTTTCTGTTTTTCATGCTTTGGTGTTTTTCTAGATTATGATTTGATTTATCAGTGATACTGTTTTGATTATGATGATTATTTAGTAGACTTTGGTCAGTGTCAAGTCTGTCTCTCCCTGTCTAGTCCGTGTCTTAGTAAAGTGTGTTTTGTTTCCTGTTTTACTTTGAAGGTTCTTGTTCCTGTCTGATGTTAGTGTTCCGGCTTTGTTCTCCCTGTCTCGTTAGGTCATATTTCTCCCAGCTGTGTCCCCCTTCTGTCTCTAATTCCTTGATGACTCCCTCAGTGTATTTAAGCCCAGTGTGTCTTTGTGTCAGCGTCGCGTCGTTAACGTCTGTTCACCCTCACGTGCTGTGTGTTCATGATTTCCAGTCCTCCTGCATCTCAGTTTAGTTTTGTTTGCTTTTGTGAGTTTTATTTTATCTTGATGTTTTGTTCCAGCAATAAAGCTGCATTTTCAGTTGAAACCTCGTTTCCTAAGAATCCTGCATTTTGGGTCCACCACTCCTGCCTGCCTGCCACACAGCCGACCATGACAGTTTCAGTCAGGTTTCAGAGCTCATCACAGCACAGAAACAAGGTTACAAATGATCTTCTTATGGCCTCTGACAGTGGACTCATCTCTGTGCTTGTCCTGCTAGACCTCAGTGCAACGTTCGATACTGTCGACCATAATATCCTATTAGAGCGATGAGAACATGCTGTAGGTATTACAGGTGCTGTGCTGCAGTGGTTTGTATCATATCTATCTAATAGACTCCAGTTTGTGCATGTAAATGGAGAGTCCTCTTCACACACTGAGGTTAATTATGGAGTTCCACAGGGTTCAGTGCTAGGACCAATTCTGTTTACATTATACATGCTTCCCTTAGGCAGCATCATTAGAAGACATAGCATACATTTACACTGCTATGCAGATGACACCCAGCTCTATCTGTCCATGAAGCCAGATAACACACACCAATTAGTTAAACTGCAGGAATGTCTTAAAGACATAAAGACCTGGATGGCCGCTAACTTTCTGCTTCTTAATTCAGATCAAACTGAGGTTATTGTACTCGGCCCTGAAAATCTTAGAAATATGGTATCTAAGCAGATTCTTCCTCTTGATGGCATTACCTTGGCCTCCAGTAACACTGTGAATTGTTTGTTAACAGGATATGTAAATGGTAAACGGCCTGCATTTGTATAGCGCTTTTCTAGTCCCTAAGGACCCCAAAGCGCTTCACACTACATTCAGTCATTCACCAATTCACACACATTCACACACTGGTGATGGCAGCTACATTGTAGCCACAGCTGCCCTGGGGCGCACTGACAGAGGCGAGGCTGCCGGACACTGGCGCCACCGGGCGCTCTGACCACCACCAGTAGGCAAACACGGGGTTAGTATCTTGCCCAAGGATATTTGGCATGCAGCCAGGAGGCAGCCTGGGATCGAACCACCGACCTTCTGATTAGTGGCTGACCTGCTCTGCCACCTGAGCTACAGCCACCCACAAGAGCAATGTCATTCATTGTGCATATTAAAGAAACATGTAGGACTTCCATTTGCACATTATCTTTGAAATAAGAAAAACCAGTCTACAGCAAGAATTTCTCCGCTGTGGGATCAATAAAGTCTTATCTTATCTTATGTCGTATCTTAGGCTACGTTCACTCTGCAGGTCTTGATGCTCAATTCTGATTTTTTGATCAAATCCGATTTTTTTGTCTGCTCGTTCACACTACAAATAAAATGCGACAGCAAACGCGCTCTAGTGTGAACGCTCAAAGCGGCCGCATGCGCAAAAGAAGACGTCACACACAATGGCTCTGTTTAGACCCAGAGCAACAGTATGTTTGACTGATGGACTTCGGACTTTACGTTAACCCAAATTTTTGCTTTAAGTTATTTTGTTATTTACATAATAATGTAAATAACCTAATAATGATCCTTATTGCTGTTTTAGAGGAGCGGAGCTTCAAAGGATAGCTGCAGATTTCTGTCAGAATCTGCAGATTATACAGAACAAAGAAAATGTTCACGTTGTCTTCCCAGCAGTTTCACTGACATCTACACTGGATGGACAGGAAGCGTTCACGATGTCTTCACTGGCGCTGATAATTGGCGTCTGTTTTGTGTCAGTGACGTAAAAGATGGATTTAATGCGACATGACCATCAAACAGCATTATCTCTTCAATAATAATGCGCAAGCCTGTCTTAAAGACCCCATAGTACCATATTGCACTAATAGAGCACTTCACTCTCAGAATGCTGGCTTACTCGACTTTTTCAGGCCCCTCTTCTGTGGAATCAGCTCCCAGCTTGGATTCAGGAGACATTGGGAGACATACAGCCTCTCTGCTTTCAACACTGAGTTTGAAACTTTCTTTTTGTCTAAAGCATATAGTCAGGACTGGATCAGGTGACCCCGAGTCCTTCCATAGTTATGCTGCAATAGGCCTAGTCTCTGCTGGGGCTTTCCATGATGCATGTTTTTTCTCCACTCAGCTTTTTAACAATAACAAATGCATTTAATCGTTAGTTATTATTAATCTCTCTACACAGTGTGTTTTTGTCCTGTGTCCTCCCCTCACCCCCAGCTGGCGGCTCAGGGAGTTTTTCCTTCCCACGGTTGCCAAGTGTTGGTTCATAGGGGGTCATGTGATTGCTGGGATTTTCTGTTATCGTAGGCTCTAAAGCACCTCCAGGCAATTTTGTGCTTCTATGACATTAAAAGTGAATGGAATTGAAATAAATTGAAAAAACTGAAGAAGTGCAACTTAATCACAGCGCTCAACTTGACGTTACGTAGATTGAAGTGGTTTGGCAAGACGCCACATGAACATATCCAGACTCAGGAAACCCCTGCTGTGAGTTTAACGAGGGATCGTTTTACCTGTCCTGTAACACAGATGCTGGAGCAAGGCCAGCATGGTGGCCATCAGAAGATCATGTTTCACCTTCGCTGCTGCTGTTTCTGTACCGTGATGAATTCTGAATGAGCCATTCCTCTGCAGATGATCAGTTAGACGGCTGGGTCCAAGGCTGGCGTTTTAAATATTGTTTTATTTACTGCCACCTAAAGGCTTGTGGTGCATACCCCTCAATAACAGAGATAGATTGATCATATTTAAAATCAAAGCATTAATTAATGGTAGGATTTCTTTGGCCTTCAGGGTGATCGTGGCTCAAGAGTTGGGCGTTTGTCTTGTAATCGGAAGGTTGCCGGTTCAAGCCCTGGCTCTGACAGTTGTTGTGTCCTTGGGCAAGACACTTCACCCGCTGCCTACTGGTGGTGGTCAGAGGGCCCGGTGGCGCCAGTGTCCGGCAGCCTCGCCTCTGTCAGTGCGCCCCAGGGCGGCTGTGGCTACAATGTAGCTGCCATCACCAGTGTGTGGATGGGTGGATGACAGGATATGTAAAGCGCTATACAAATACAGACCATTTACCATTTGAGTGATTATGTTGAAATGTGCTTCAGACATGCAGATGGTTGGGAGGAAGTATTAATTGAGGTTAACTGAGGAACATCAATCAGAGAGAAAAAAGTCTAAATAAATATGAATAGTTTTAAAGCTGTACTTAATGATACGTCTGTGGGACAGGTAGGAATAATTTAAAATTTTATTTGTAAAGAAATTCAAGGAGTCATTACGAGTTAATATTTGGCTAGTGCTCTGACTCTTCGCCAGCCTGAAAAGCAACCGGGGGCTGTTGTTTTTGTCTTCAGTGAGTGATGAATAGTGGGACGTACTAGCTTAACCGAGGGCGAAATACAGATACTGAATACTGGACAGAATGTAGGCTTTCTGTCATCTCCTAAGACCTGAGTTTAAAGACAGGACGATGTAATGAGAGAAAATATGTTGGTGGTCTGCACATGAAAAACACAGATACCCCTTCAACAACCCAGCACACTTACAAAAACCTCCCCGACCTTCTTCTAATTGGACTAAGGGTGAAGGGAGAGAATGGATGGGGGCCTCCAGAATGGGGTTGAGAGGCATAGGAGGCATAAATGTAACCTTTATTTTTTCCTCTGGAGAGATTCCCAAGACACAGTGGGAAGGATTGGTTTCTTTGGCTCTGCGAACAAAAAGCCTCAGTTTTACATGTCTGGTGTTATTGTTCTGCAGAAACAAGCAGGGCTGAACTCAGAAGAGAACAAACAAACTAAGAGTTCTCAGAGTCGTCTGACAAACCGCCACTGTGTGCTGCTATGTTAACGTTAAATTATAAAACACCACCGTTATATTATTATGAGTCTTCATTGCTATCGACAGTTGTCGCAGTTCAAGACGTTTTAGCCGTGTTTTCATTAACAGAGAGCGAGACCAATGATTACAAGAGGTCTTTGGAAGTTTTCCTTTTATTTCTAATATTCATTTATGCAAATGTGTTAAATGACTAAAAACACGATTCTATGCAAATTTTGTTTTCTTCAAATTGACTGAAAATAACTTGAAATTAGACTGAGAGAAACTTTTAGGAGGAGTTTGTTTGGACTGGGTGAACGCTGCAGCTCTCCCGTCCAGCCGACTCATTAGATGGTGGAGCAGGTGAGAAAACAGGATACTGGCTGCTAGCCCTAAAGGTTATTGTTTCGAGTTCACAGGAAAACAAAAGGATGTGGAAACGAACGCTGTAGTCAACTGTTTCCTTTTGTTGTGTAGATTTTAGTCAGAAAATACAGAAACTCACATTTGTGAAAAGTGAAACGAATGTCTGAACTGAACTGGCACCATTATCCCGGAGAGAACCCACAGGGAGAACGTAGGAGCCGGGGCAGCATGGCGGGACGGTGGTTAGCACTGCTGCCTCGCAGCAGGAAGATCCTGACTCCGCCATCTGCTCCGGCCTTTGTTGATTTCATTGTTTTAGAGTTTGGAAAAAGGAAAAAAAGGCAGTTTTTTCTACTGTTTCTGATATCTTTTGTACAAAATTAATAAAACGTTTGCTTATATAAATAGCTGTACAGCCCTAATAAAATTACACTGTCACTGCAACACGTTAGTCCACTGTGTTGCTTCATAGCTTTTGTTCCCTCCAGTCAAAGGATGAGTGGGAATAACATCAGCAAGCATCACATCAGGCGCGTGTAGAGGAGGTATGACAGTCATGAGATTTATCATAACTTAATTTATAGCAACATGTATGGAAGAAAAAAAACACACTTGTCTTTGTCTGCAGCCGTATACATAATATATATCAACATTTGAACCACACGTTTCACAAATTTCAAGATATTTCACAACAACAGCACCAAAGAGCTTTTGATTGAATCCTCAACCCTGCTAATACATTCATTCATTCATTATTTTCCAGATATACTAATAATCTATTAATTACAGAAGTAAATAATTTACAATAAAATAACAACTTTAAGGTACATTTTGCATTTCCAGTACTTGAGTACTACAATAATTTCATTCAGTCTCCACAAGAATCATCGGCCTTAATCTTTTCTGAAGGCTGTGGATTTAAGAAATTTTGCACAGGAAAGGTTAATGATTGAAAAAGCTGTTACCTTGTAGCGTTCAACAAAGCAAACAGTTTCAGCTGAAAAGCCTTTTCTCCCTTTCAGTAGCTCGTACCTGTGCTCAGCTCCAACACGCAACAGAAACTGTACACCAGAACCTGGAGAACTCGTAGTGGAATTACAGTCACACACACACACATTTATACATATGTGTGTGTGTGTGAACAGCTCTCATGCTGTATGACGACATTGTTCGGGATTCTGTTTTGGTTCAAAGATAATACAGATTTACAAAAGATGCTCTTATGAAACATCTGCATCTCTGATCGCCTGGGTTTCAGGAAATTAGCCTTGCTAAGGTAAAATTTTAAAAGCGCTGAATTATCAGGATGACACAAACTGCTGCTCAGGTGTTTGACGTCTCATGTTGTTTGTCTATATCTACTCACTGCTCTGACACGCACCTACCCATCACAATCAAAGAACACAGTTCAACAACATCACCATAACTTTACAGTTCCTGTCACCAGTCTTCAGCGCCCTGCCGTAGCCTGTATGCACCACAGTAGCAGCTGTATTCTCTGCGCGCTTTAGTATATAGTTGGTTTTTGGACTAAATATTTGTTTATTAACAGAAAGACATCTGTTAGTACTCTCCTCAGTGTATATCTCTCTAATTCTCTTTTATAAAGTCCTTTATGAACTTCTTGTGCAAAATCTCCCCACTGCCACCTTTTCTTTGTTAAGACGAGCTTATGTTTGCTTCCTTGTACAAGGCGCCAGATGCGCAACTGGAATACATGAACTGCTACAAAACATGACACAGACAGATGAAGAGACAGCTCGAAACCAGAAAATGACAATAACAGCCAAGGAAAATAACCGGCACGTGTCCTGAGGAAACAGGACTCCGTCTATGTAAAAACATTATTCCAGGATTTTCTTGTCCATGGATTCTTTGCCATTGGTCCGCGAGTAAGGCTCAAAGGCAGAGGAACTCAGGTAGCGTGCAGAAAGTTCCTGCAGGTTTCCAGCCAGGGAGCCCGCCATGGAGAGGGGGTTGGAGGAAATGCGGGTGGCGACGCCACTGAGTAAGGAGGGCATAGGGAAGCTGAAGAGGCTGTGAGCTGCCGGTGAGCTTTGCAAGCTTGCCACTGTCCCTGAGCTGGTGACGGCGGGTAGCGGGGGGCTGCCGCCTGCTGTGCCGGTGCTTCCTCCGCTACTGCTGCTGCTACTGCTGCCGTTGCTGGCCATGGCCATGGAGGGCGGCCGCAGGGCAGAGCCCAGAGTGCCGCCGCCGCAATGAGGCAGGAGGCCCGGCAGGCCGGGAGGCGTCAGCAGCCGGCCCTGCTCCAGCAGTCTGAGGACACTGCAGGTGGCTGCTGTTTCTGAAACTACCGAACGCAGCTCAGAGTCCTTCCCCTGGTCCTTCTTCTGCTTAGTACGGCGGTTCTGGAACCAGACTTTCACCTAGATTCAAACACAAAAGAGAGAGCCTTCTGAGAAATAACAATCATATGCAGTTCCTCTGTGGCTGTGCTATACGTAGAGCGGTGCTCACAGATCCAAATCCTGTGCATGAATATATAAATATTGTGTGCTGGTATAAAATGAAAGAAAGACTAATATTCACTGATATCTGCTGCTTCAGTGTGAAGTCTAAAACAGCTCGTCTGCACAGAGTACAGCCGCAGCTGCCTTCCCTTCCCCCGTGCAGATGCAGCGTTAGAGCCGTGCTAAAGTGTAACAGCCATATAAGTGCAGACATTTTAATAAGCACAGACAATAATACGTGTAGGCTGACCGACAGCAAGGCGATTCAGTCAAACGTGGCACAAACCACACACGACCCAACAGAGCCATCGGTAAACAAAAACATGGGAATCTGCCCATTATGTTTGATTGCTGCGCTGCGATGTTATTTATTGGAAAATAAATGATCCACAAAGATTAATAACCAGCTGCTCAATTCTGAACGTGACTCGTCAGCATTTGTGTTTTTTAAAATAGCCTGCTATTAACATTAAGAGCTTAAAATCTCAACATATTTCTATGGAAACAAAAGCCTGAATACCACATTCACAGTAAACCTGCTCCATACTTGTTTCTCTTCACTCAGAGTGGGGATAATTAACTGCAATGACATCAGCGACTTCTTTTATTACCACCACAGGATTCACCGACCCTGGAAATGAAGGCGAAACTTCACGAAATATCCTCAGACAAATGAAAGAAATCTTAAATGTAATATTTGACATTGACACTTTTTGCCCCTTAAAAATAATATGTGATGAACAGAAAATGTTAAACTTAATTTGAATTAAATAAATTAGTCATAATAAAATATATTTCTAACATTTTAGAGATTTATTGAAAACTGTGAAAGTGAAATCTGCAGCAGGAAGAAATGTATTTCCATGCCTGAGGATATTACTGCTGTAACTGGGTAAACTAGCAAGTATTCCATTTTTAATTCAGTTTGATTTATGATTTATTAAATAAAATGTTTATGTAATAAATAAATATTTGTGTAGTTATTTATTTATGTATTTATATTTACCTCACGGTGCTTAATATAGATTATAAATAAAATATAAATTACGCCTTTCATCAGAAACAGTCCATTTTTATTATATTTACATTTCTTTTATCCATCATTTTATTTAATGTGACATCTTAATAGTTCCGTTTTAATAAGCGGTATAATTTAAAATATGAAATGTTGCTGACACATGAGACTATTTTAGTAAGGAGCAAAATATACACGTACCAATCATCAGCAAGCGCCCAGCTCAGTCCTGGTGCTACTCCACACGTGAATGCTTTCCCTCCTCGCTATAGTCTGTGGGTTAATTCTTTACACAAAGTGAAGAAACGCCACTGCTCTGTCCAATAATCTCCGTCCACAACATAAAGACTGAACAAGGTGGTGTCCTGAGTGGACTCAGTGCAAAGATGTGAAACTGCAGCTTCAAACTGCTGCACACAGCCGAGTCTCATTCCAGAAAACTAAGCACTGAAAAGTTCGTTTCCTGTCTGACGTTTATATGAGAAAATGAATAGTTGCGCGTGGGGAACAGTGGTTGTGTTGCTCTAATGAAAACATTTAAAATGTTAACACACAGCTAGGTTAAAATAAGCACAGCCGTTGCTGTTAGTTGTGTCTTATTATGACCTCGTGCAGGCCTTTTCTCAAGGTCAAGTTCATTCAGCTGTGGCAAAAACCACATTAACACAAAGTGCAAACTGAGGTCCCGACAGCACCGGTGTTAAAAATCCCAGAGACGAGCCACAGGCGCTGAAACAGGCTGGGATCGCCGGAGTGACTCGCTGTGGAATCTGGTACAAAGAGCAAACACAGTTCACCCACTATGAACCTGTGCTGACCCCACACGTACAGCATGAAGACAAATCGTGAGCTTTCCTACGGCCTACATCTCAGTCAGACAGTAAACACAGGATTGCTTTATTTGAATTTCATTTTTTATTAGAAGCTCAAATCAAATATTTTTGGGGTCTCTCTAAAACAGTAAGTTACAACTGCTTAGATATGATTTTTAATGGTTACTGTGGGTTGAAGATTTTTTTCCATACAGCATGCAAACCAGTGACCAGCATGAAAATCATGTTTCACAATCAAAGTGTAATTATGTGTAAAAATATCTCCTTAAAACACAAAAAAAGTCCAACTTAAATAAACAGTAAATGGCCTCTGAGTCATAATTAATGTTATAATTTCACGTGCTTGAAAATGAACTGAAATTAATTTAATTATGTGGTTACATCCACCTTCCTACGTGCTGAAACACTAGCAGGAAAAAGCTGATGGTTCAGTGCATAAAGACACTTTGTTTAAATCCATGGCGGCGTTGCTGGGTGCATACCTGCGTTTCAGAGAGGTTGAGCTGACGGGCCAATTCTGTGCGTTCCCTTCCAACCACATACTGACACCTCTGAAACTCCATCTCTAAACGGTAGAGCTGCTCTGCAGTGAAGGAGGTGCGGGTACGCTTCGGCCGGTCCAAGTCCAAACCTTTGGGCAGGATGATTTCTCTAATGGAGCCTTTAGCATCTGCAACAAGCAGCAAAATAATTCACAGAGGCAACATCACAGGACACAATGTAGACAGATTTGACACCATCTCAGTTATTAATATAATTAGATTTATTATTACTAGAATCATATTTCATAAAGCCACAGGAGTGGAGGTGCATTCGGAGTAACATTGAAGTGTGACGTACTCCGAATGATTTCTTTTCATCAGTGTGACTGAAATGCTTTGCAGAAAACCGAACATTTAATTTAAGTTTATAATAAAAAACATTAAATCAAAGTGAGCCTATTTATTTTTCATTCACACGACCCTGCACAAAAGACAAATGAATAAAATGCATCTTTACAGTCTGCTTATGTTTTCTATTATTTCAGATTATGCTGTGAAAAAATGAATAAATAATTATTGTATAATTTTATTAAATATTAGAGTAAAATATTTTAATTGAAAACCTTAATGTGCTTTTTTACATTTATTAAACAAGTGGTTTTGTTTAGGTATTATATTTATTATTTGTTTTCAAACACTCGTGACAGAAAACACACAGTGACACTCTCAGCTGTTCTCTCTCATGCATTTAATGCGATGCATCATTTGTTGATGTTAAATAGCAATAATAACAAAGTGTGTGCGTATTTTCCCTCTGATTAATCATCTTTATAACTCTGAAAATATAGGGGATATACCTGGGAAGGCACATTTAAATCTGCTTATTTTAACAGCAAATCCTAAAATCGTTGCAATAATTAATCTTAAAATATTAATTCTAAACGTTTTGTCATTGTCTTAAAAAAGCATGTGCACGTAACACAGCAGATAATTCAGTTCTCTTACATTTTGAATCCTGGAGCAATAAAATAAGAAGAAGTGAGTTTATCAAGCTATATTTTAAAAAAGAAAAACCTTCTGGTGTTAGGCTTAAAGTTCAGTAAAGTGCTTCCGATCTACAAAGGCTGATGAGCGGTCGGCGTCCTCTTAATGAACTAAACGACCACACTGTGACATTACGGAGCTTGTTTTACAACTTTTTTCAAGATAATCTCATTTTTCAAATTTGTCAAATGCATCTGAGTGCGACAGACTGATACCAGCTTAAAAATCAAAGGACGAACATTACCTCGAACAAGTATTCTCCGACAGTAGTCTGGGTCTCCTGTGCTCCCCCTGTTCTTGTCACAAGTGTCCACGGTCCCGGAGGGGGCAAAGGAGTCCTGCTGGTCCTTGAGGAAGCTTTTGGTCAGGCTGCCCTGGGAGTCCTTGCCATCTTTCCCCTCCTTTAGTCCATTCTTCAGCACCATCCCTTCAGTCTCTTGGTTGTATCTGACCTCCATGCTCAGTTTATCCTCTTAGAGCCGCCGCTCGTCCACCTCTGATTTTCCTTTGTCAGGTGGGGGAAAAAAGGAGATTATGGAGAATGCAGCTCACCAGCCTGTCCGGACACTGTGGGTTTTAGTTTCAAAACAGCACCTTTCAGCAGTGCAGAGTCAGCTATCTAATGTTTGGAGAAATACTTCCGCCGCCGCCAGACCAAGGAGTCCTATTATCACTGACCAAACTCCCTTGCCCAATGATCATGGACTTCTCAGTAAATCTCAATAGTAATTCAATGCCCCCCTTTCCTCGTTACACAGCCATCAGGCTGATAGATGATCTCCAAATAATCAGAGCCATGGATGCGCACTCGCTGTTTCAATTGATTACGGTAATTTTGCTGCCTCCACATTTGCGTAACCTCATGAATACACAAAATTGTTTGGGGAAATAGATCAGGTCTTGATAGAGGGGTTTGTTCGTTCCGTCCCCCTCAGTTTGCCTGCTCTCAGTGCAGGGTATCAAGACAAATGATTGGTCTTGTCTCGCAACCAAGCCTCCCGCACACAATCGCAGAGGTACGAGTCGACCGGAGCCCAAAAAAGTTCCCGGACACGTCGTTCTTCCGGTGCCAGAACGCGGCTGGTTATTTTGTCCCACTGACTTTTTACAGCGTACCTTGTTGCTGCAGCCTGTCAGTGAACTTTGATCTCATTTTTCCCGTTGGCTTTCTCTCCAATCAGTGGAATTCTGCAACGTGCAGATCTTGTCACTACGCTGTTGTAGGCAAGAGAAACTGGGAGTGAGCCAGAGAGGGAGACAGAGTGTGAGAGAGATAGCTAACAAAGGGTAATGAAAAAATCCACACATAGCAAAATTTATGAAGGCAATGATGACTTAGCCAGCCGGATCACCACAACAATGCTGGGCTCCTCTTAAATGAGAATTGTGTTCAAGTTTCCTGTGTCATCATGTGATTCGGTCAAAGAGAAAAGCCCAGCGAGGTCCTTCAGTATTCAAATGATTGCACCCTAAAAGCCATCTTCAGCTCTCGCAATCTTAACCTGCATATTTGAAGGAGACAAAAAAGGGGAACAAAACTTGTCATTAGTGCTTCGGCTGCCTACGCTCTCTCTCATGCACGCATACCCCTGAAATGGCCCCTACCTCTCTCCACCACTCGCCTTCCAACCCACTACCCACCCACCCAGCCACCAACTCTTTGCTATTTTCATTGTCAGTGAAACAATATCTCTGAACACAGCAGTGGCCAGTAATCCAATAAGACCATTGATTAGGCCACAAAGATTCAATTCAAACCAGCGGGCTAGTGCAAGGAACATTCTCTGGCCCTTCTTGTCACCTTAGCTGGCCAGAAGCCCTCTTCAGGCTGCCCCCCTCCCTGAGTGCCATTCATGCCTTTATGGGAAACAGAGAGGAAAAGGAGTGAAAGATGGCAATTATCTAATTGGACTATTAACACACAATTCTGTGAGTGTGGCTGCCCGCAGCAGTCTCAGGGTGGGTTTAGGGCCGCATGTTGGACTAACTTTATTCACACAGTGTTTGGGGGATTCAGTGTGAAATAGGGAAGGATCCATTGTTTGACAAAGGTAAAAGGAGGATGAAAAGGGAGCGACTAAAGGGGACCTGGGTTTTGCAAGCTGGGTTGCAGAACTACAGCCTGGGAAATTGATTGAGGATGCCTGGTCTTGGCCTCTCAGCTTCATACAATGGCTAAGAGGGGAGTTTTACACATTCTCAAAAATAGCAACTGTTCAGCGTCCAAAAAACCCGAGAAAGCAGGTAACGTATGTAGTACAACACATTGTCCAGTAGTCAGTCAACAAGACTGTATTTTAAATAATGTAAGTAAATAATAATAATTTGCAAACACACTGCAGTCCTGCAAAATCGGAACAATCTGATTTTCATTTGTAGATCTTTTCCTTCAAAAGTGCGTCTTTTATTAGTCCAGATCGAGACTTTAAAAGCAACGTAGCACCAGATAATCGTACCCGAGAATTACACCAGCATAAATGTTTCGGTGCTATTACGAGCAGTTTCCAGGTTTAGAGCTTATTTGTTGACAGAATAAACAGTGATTACACTGAATGTGACGTTAAACTTTCCAACTGTTCAAAAAAGGGTTCATCGGGTGGAAGTGGGAGGGGGAATAAAAATATCCATCCCTAAAATTAAAAGAGAGACACTGAGACCCCATCCCAGGGTCTGGGCTCGTGGGGCCCTCTCACTCCACTGGCGTGCACAGGAAGCCACACATTAATTAATGGTTGCAGCGTTCAAGGCCGCAGCACATTGAGGAGCAATGACACAACTCGCTTTCCTGTGATTGGGCTGGACTAGCTAAAGAAGCCAGCAAACCTCCCCTCCTAACACAGGAACAGCTAACCCCCTTGCTATCTGTCAACGTTCCTGGCGGCACAACTCATGATAATGAATGATGAACACGCCTATGCCACGCAACGTCCTGCAGCTCACACACACTAAATGCCCATTGCTCATCCATAATCAAGACCTGTAGTCTCATTAGCTACACAGAAAGCCACACTCAATGGGGTGGCTGTAGCTCAGGTGGTAGAGCAGGTCATCTGCTGATCGGAAGGTTGGTGGTTCGATTCCTGGCTTCCCCTAGTCTGCATGCCAAATATCCTTGGGGAAGATACTGACCCCAAATTGCTCTCCGATGCAATGTGTGTGAATGTTAGCTATAAAGCACTTAGAAAGATGTGAATGGGTGAATGCACAAGTTGTGTAAAGCTTTGAGTGCTCAGATGAGTAGAAAAGCGCTGTATAAGAATCAGTCCATTTACCATTTACTCGATATCAACCACTAGCCCTGGACCAATGTATCCCAACGATGGTGAGTTCAGGCTTCATCCCAGTCACATTACCCTCTTTACAAGTTACTACATCTGATAATCCTGAGATGAAATAGGAGCCCTCTGATGACATGAGGAGTTTCCAGTGGCAACAGCTGAACTGCTTAAGGTCTTTTTTCTTTAAGGGGACATGCGGTGGTCCACCTTCAGGACCTTAGGTCAGCTGCTACCACAGAAGATATACATGGCTTAATCTAAATGGGCCACACATTCAGGGCCTCCATACAGAGGTATTAACCTGAGTAATACAGCTTTTTGTACCCAGACCAGTTCTCCTTCAGAATAAAATTAGAACTCGGCCTTAAAGTCATAAAGACTTTTCTGTTGGACGATGTCTGACCAAAGGCTCAACGTTTAAGTGACTACAGTTCACACAAAGCAAGAACACAGTTATATTTAAGGTACCTAGCTTACAAATATGTGAACGTTTTCACAGTTCCTTAAACAGAGTCAAATCAAAATTTCAGCCTTGATCTGAATGGATACTGCAAACAACACTAAAACAATCCAGTCCTTAGCTTCATGATCAGTCCATGCTGTAAGATATACCTGTTCTTGTAGTGGTGGATGGCTACAAGGGAGCCAGCAGAGGCCTTATGGGAAGAACAACCTGCACCGCTTTTAACCTGTTCCTTAACCAGCCTGGCCAGTGAAGGCCAGTGCAACTTCTAAATACCTAAATGGTATTCATTTCTGATGGTACCTGCACCGGAACCTTAGGCACCAAAACACCTGTATTTGGGTTGCTGGGTCAGAATGGGGTGTGGCAGCACGGTGGCGTGGCACAGTCACCTCACAGCAAAAAGGTCGTGTGTTTGACTCCACAATCTTGCCCGAGCCTTTCTGTGTGGAGGTTGCATGTTCTCCCCAGGTACTCCCAGCTTCCTCCCACAGTCCAAAGACATGCAGTTAGTGGGGTTAGCTAACTGGTGATCCTAAATTACCCATAGGTGTGAATGGTTGTCTGTCTCTGCGCTAGCCCTGCGACAGATTGGCGACCCGTCCAGGGTGTACCCCGCCTCTTGCCTTAATGTAGCTGGGATGTGCTCGCGCCATTAAAATGTCTGGCTCCAGCCTCACTTTCTTTGGATCACCATAAGCAGGTAACCTTGAAAGGATTGCATTTGCATGCAATCTGCCTGGCCAGTAGTTAGTAGACTAGTTAGTAATTAGTCTTTTAGTTAATAATGAGCTCTGTTCTCATTAAATTGCTGGCTGCCTGCGTAGTGTCCAAAAAACTATATGTGCTTTACAGATAACTGGGAAACTTCAGACCTGGTCCTGTTAGCAGAAACAGCATCCATCCCATTTTGGATGCTTTTGCATTAATTTGCCTGGACAATATATTTTCTTATACTGAAAATTAGCAAGCTATTCTGTCCACCTGCACCTCAGCCTCCCGTCTTTTTGTTAGTGCTACGTCTCCAAACCATACATCATAGCAGGTCTCTTACAATCTTGTAAACCTTCCCTTTCCTTCTTGTTGGTATCCTTTTGTTACAAATCGCCCCGACACTCATCTCCACCCCCTTGATCCTGCCCGTCACCTGTCTCGTGCACCGTGCGTTGCTTTGGATAGTTGACCCCAGATTTTTAAACTCATCCACCTTCATTTTACCTTTATTACCTGTTGACCATCACCAGTCCCTTAAAAATGCTTCACTTTCTCTAAAAGTGAAGCATCAGTAGGATATTAAACTTAAATTTGATTACTGACTGCAGCCCCCTTACCAGGGTCTGCCTTAACCCCTCTGCATGGGACATGACATGTGCCAAGTAGTAAACAAAATCAAATTTACAGGGTTTGATTTTCAAATTGGCGTGCTGAAGTTTTGCACATACCTTGTCCAACCAGGCCAGGTGCTGCTGAAATGTGCGTCCAAACATAATATCATCAAAGTACATCAAACGCAGTGTCCACTGCAAATCTGCAAGTATGAAATCCACCAATCTTTAGAAAGTACAATTCACAGACAGAATTTCAAACATTAAATTCAAACAATCCTTTTTTAAAGCATTTTTGTGATGATCTTTTGGATTAACCTTCTGTTCCATTGGCCAAATCAAGTGTGGACAACCAGCAGGCATATCTCAGGCTTTCAAGTGCATCATTAAAAGGGCATATATATCCTATCTGGTGACATCATTAAGCTTTCCACAACACAGAACCTGAGACCACACCCCTTTTCCTGCAGAAACAAGACGGTCAAATAATGCCGCTGTCAAGCATTTGTTTTAAATGATCTGTTACGTCTCCTGGAGGTGGGGACAGTTTGATAGGCCTGGCTTTACATATTTCAGTTTTATGTAAAGCCAAAAACATTTCCCCCAGCTTCCGATTTATTCTGCCTTAGAGGGCCTGGTTACCATTAGATAAACGTCTTAGTTTAAAATGATTCAGCACTCCCGACTCCTGAAAGCCAGACTCGTAACCTTGTCCATTTTATTTGTCGTTATCTATCGTCCACCTGGCCTTACTTAGATTTTCTATCTCATTTTTTAGACTTTGTAACTAATTTATTGGTGACTTCAGATAAAGTAATCACATCTTAACATCCATGTAAATGCTGAAATTGTCAACCTCAACACTGCGTTTAATCTATTTTTAGACTCAGAAGTATTCCTAGCGTTAAAAAAAGTCCAGGGCTTTTGAGAACTCCCCCATTTGAATACACATTTATTTTAATTTTTTTAACTGCAGAAATAAATAAATGCAAATGACAACTAGCAATGATTTCTGAATAGCTCATAGTTGAATTTAACAATGAATTTCTTAGTCACAAAAATGAAGAAAATGCCATTTTTATTCAAATTCCATGCTGGATTGAGCAAATGTGACCCTACCAGTAGATTGTTCATATTTTGAGATGGAATGTCTGAGCCCTTGTACACATATTTAAATTATTTTTAAGTAGAGATATAGATAGATTGAGATATAATGTGAGTACCATCTGGAATCTCCAGAATGGTGTTTGGATTCAACTACTGACTGATATTTTTATTTTTTTATTTGCTTAATCCAGCATGTAATTTCAGATACGGATTAGTAAACTAACAACTGTAAGCAGAGAAAATCAGACTGAAGGTGTCAGCTGTCCTCACCAGTGCAAGAACTTCTGTTCAACCTTACAATTCAAGAAAAGAAGGCCATCCCATCCCGAGTAAATACTAAAAGACGGTGCGTAAGAAGTACAGCAAGCTGTTCATACCTGAGGCCTTGGAAACTGCCAAGCAAAGACTCACAGCCTTGGCCACCCACTTGAAGAGGTTCACCAGAGACATCGAAGGCAGGAGAATAAACCAGCTGTTCTCCACTGAACCAGCCAAGGTGTACTCTCAGTGGCTGGAGACGGAGCAATACTGGAAGAGCATATGGGAGAAGGACGCAACCCATAACGGCAATGCTCAGTGGCACAGCAACCTCCCCAAACAGGGTCCAGTAACCACCACAGTGTCAGACATCCAAGAAAGGGTCTCCAATATGAAGAGTAGGACAGCACCAGGCCTCAACATGGTTCACTCCTACTGGGTAAAGAAGCTGACTGCAGTCCACGAGCGTCTGGCAGCACAAATGAACTGTTGTGGAAGTTTTCCAGTTAAATAAAGCCTGCAGACGAGCGGTGAGCGGTAGCTAACATTCTTTAATCAAAGCACACAAAGAACAGACAACCAAGCTTGATGAAGTCCCTGCATGTCCGCGGGACAGACGGTCAGCAGAGTCTCTCTGAGCCTAGCATGGCTCTCAGTTAAATACCTTCTCCAGGAACAAAAGGCAGTACACAGCTGTTTCACACCTTGAGGTTCACACTCCCTTGCTACCTCCCAGAGTCCTCGAAGAGACAAAAGATTCTTCCTGTGGAGTTGTCTGCTTCCCCCAACTTCCTTGCTACACCCCCACCATTTGTCTTAACGTATGAGTATCAGACATGTTAAAATCCAGTGGCACCAAGGCATCATACAATAAAATAATGTGATTAATACATAAGTAAAAGAAATTCCTATACAGAACCAGCTGCTAGTTGACGAGAGACACCCGGAATGGCTAACCAAAGGCAGTCCTGATCCTCAAGGATCCCAAGAAAGGACCGGTCCCATCAAACTACCGGCAAATAACTTGCTTCAGCACCACGTGGAAGCTCCTGTCGGGCATCATAGCAGCTAAGATGAACAGGCACATGGGTCAATACATGAGCAGGGTACAGAAAGGAATTTGCAAGAATACCAGAGGCGCAAAACACCAGCTACTGGTAGACCGAGCAGTCGCCTGAGACTGTAAGATCAGGCCGACCAACCTGTGCACTGCCTGGATTGATTACAAGAAGGCCTATGACTCAATGCCCCACACCTGGATCCTGGAATGCCAAAATCAACAGGACCCTAAGAGCCTTCATCAGGAACTCAGTGAGGATGTGGCGTACAACACCAGAGACCAACTTCAAGCCCATAGCACAAGCCAGCATCAAGTGTGGGCTCTACCAAGGAGATGCTCTGTCCCCACTGCTGTTCTGCAGAGGCCCGAAACCCCCTCAGTGAGATCACTGACAAGACTGGCTACGGATACCGACTACAGAATGGAGCAGTTGTCAGCCACCTCCTCTACATGGATGACATCAAGCTGTTTGCCAGGAGTGAATCATAAATCAATCCACTGATCCACACTACCAGGATATACAGCAATGACATTGGAGTGTTGTTCAGGCTGGAGAAGTGTAGTCGGATGATAAGAAAGAAAGGGAAGGTAGAACTGAGGGGATCGAACTACCAGACAGAGGGTTAGGGTTAGGGGTTACCAGACAGAGTTTCAGCCTTGGAATGAGTCAGTTTGGCCACATGGAAAACACTCTTAACATCATCGTCATCCCATTATTATTATTATCATTTTAAGAAACATTACTTAAAAGTTCATAGTCAGTTTCAGTGAAATAATTCTCAGTCTGTTCATAACTTGATTCCAAGTCACACATTGAAACAGTTTGAAAATTCGGTTCAAAGGTCGAACACAGAATGAGCGATACACAGGGAAGCAGGGTAATTGAGCAGAGGAACCAAACTGTGGAAGGCGTCTCCTGTGGCTTAATAACTGCCTTTCTGCTAGCTGACCCATTAACAGTTCTTTTGCCCATGAGCGTCTTGGCAGGACTATTCTTAGTCTGAGCTACTTCATAAACATGAACAGTCTTTTCATAGCTGGGCCCATAAACTGGAAAATCAGTATTTGTTTTAATCTCCACTATAGAAAAAACGTGCGGCGCAAAAACACAGTCATTTGATTCAAGCTGTTGTAAGGCGCAGTGGCGATGACGAACGCGGCCGTGACTCTGGCAGACGAGCTGAACACTTTCTATGCTCGCTTCGAGGCTGCAGCTAAGGACTCCAATGATGCTAGTGTTAGCGGCGCTAACGGCTGCAGACAGGAAGATGCTGCCAGCACCGGAAACATGCTCGTCATCTCCGAGCATGAAGTAAGGAGAGCCTTCAAGAGAGTGAACACCAGGAAAGCAGCAGGACCAGACGGCATCCCAGGTCGTATCCTCAGAGACTGCGCATACCAGCTAGCTCCTGTGTTCACTGAGATATTCAACATCTCTTTATCTCAGTCGGTGATCCCCACATGCTTCAAAGAGTCCATCATTGTTCCTGTCCCGAAGAAACCCCACCCTGCTTCTCTCAATGACTATCGCCCTGTAGCCCTCACCTCAGTAGTGATGAAGTGCTTTGAACGCCTGGTCAGAGACTTCATCATTTCTTCACTACCAGACACACTGGACCCACTACAGTTCGCTTACCGTCCAAATCGTTCCACAGACGATGCCATCTCTCATCTCCTCCACACATCACTCACTCACTTGGACACTAGAAGGGGGAATTATGTTAAAATGCTCTTCATAGACTACAGCTCTGCATTTAACACCATAATTCCCTCCACACTCACCACCAAGCTGGAGCATCTGGGACTCAGCTCATCTATGTGTCAGTGGATCTCCAACTTCCTAACTGGCAGACCACAGGCAGTAAGGATGGGCGGACATGTCTCAGCCTCCACCACTCTCAGCACTGGAGCCCCCCAGGGGTGTGTTCTGAGCCCCCTGCTGTACTCTTTGTACACATATGACTGTGTGGCCACTACCAGCTCCACCACCATCATCAAGTTTGCTGACGACACCGTCGTGGTGGGCCTGATCTCTGATAACAACGAGACGGCCTACCTGAAGGAGATTAGGAATCTGGAGAACTGGTGCCAGAGGAACAACCTCCTTCTAAACGTCAGTAAGACAAAGGAGCTGATAGTGGACTTCAGCACTAAGCAGGAGAGGAACTACCAGACCCCCGTCATCAACGAGTGCCCAGTGGAGAGAGTGGACAGCTTCAAATACCTCGGAGTTCACATCACGCAGGACCTGTCATGGTCCTGTCACATCAACACCGTGGTGAAAAAGGCCCGTCAGCGTCTCTACCACCTCAGACGCTTGAGAGACTTCCAACTGCCCTCCAAGGTGCTCAGGAACTTTTACTCGTGCACCATAGAGAGCATCCTGACGGGAAACATCTTAACCTGGTTCGGGAACAGCACCATGCAGGACAGACGAGCTCTACAGAGGGTTGTGCGGTCAGCTGAGCGCACCATCCGCTCCGAGCTCCCTGACCTGCACTCAATCTACAGCAGGCGGTGCTGGACCAAGGCCAGGAAGATGGTGAAGGACCTCAGCCATCCCAACAACAGACTGTTCTCTCTGTTGAGGTCAGGAAAGCGATTCCGCTCCCTGAAGACCAACACAGAGAGACTGAGGAGGAGCTTCTTCCCGCAGGCGATACGGTCTCTCAATCACACCACCACACAGTACTGACCCACACATACAGTTCTTACACACACTGGACATTCTGGACATTGTTTTCACTTCATCACTTAAATCACGCTGCTGTTATTGTGTATATATTTATTTATATTTCTTCATACATTCTTATATAGTTCTATATTGTGTATTTTGTTGTACAGTTATTTTATTTTCAACTTTAATTTATATATTTTATCTTATTCTTCCCAGTTAAATTTACCCTTCATTCTAATTTGTGTTGTACAGTTATTTCATTTTTAACCTTAATTTATATTTTATTCCTTCCTAGTTAAATTTACCCTTTTTAATTTTTCATATTTATTTCCTATCTTATTCATAGCCTTTTCCTTTTTGTTTTCTTTAGGTCACGAGCAGTTGTCCAAGCATTTCACTACATATCGTACTGTGTATGACTGTGTACGTGACAAATAAAATTTGAATTTGAATTTGACACCACCTCCTCCTGGAAGACATACAGTGATGGAGGCAGGCACCACCATGGCTGAGGTGAACATGGTGCTGGAAGCAGCCACTGGTTGCGGCGGAGAAAATGGAGCACTTGTCCGCTTGGGCATGCAGACAAGCGAGAGACTTAACGCGCCGACTTCTGGTGAAGGGAGAGCTGCATCACAGCAGGGCTGGGGAGATCCATCTGCATGCTGGGCAGCTGCTGCTGTGGATGGAGTTGGAGGGTGGTGTGGAGAAAGTCCGCTATTAGAGGGTGTACTGCCTCCCATAACCAGGGAAACGCATCAAAACATCCCTGCAGCTGCTAAACTTTTTCCTCCAGGGCCTCTTTTCCAGAGAGCTTTAACCACGCACTGCATAAATCCACCACTGTGTGAACTGTCTTGATGCATGCTCAATCATCCAGGTAAGTTAATCCCAAAAGGATGATTCTGTTCATCTGGACGTAGCGCTTTCAGCGGGAGAAACATTTCGTCACTCATCCAGGTGACTTCTTCAGTCTCAGCTGACTGCAGGTTTCCCCGACCTTATAAACAGTACATTTGCACAATAACTAAAACCATCCCACTGGATGAACAGTGGGCTGTTTGAACTAATTTCCCAGAACTCGTCTGAGGGGTTATGGTGTCGCTGGGTCCGTCATGCTCCGGTCGCACTGTCACAGCCTGGCTGAAGCAGACTGTGTGGAAGTGAGAAGCTGGACCCAAGTGCAGACACACAAAGACTAAACTTGATTGAAACAAAGGGCAAGCCGTTTTTCATAGGCTGGTAAAAACAGTACAAAATAAAAGGGAAAGGCGAAACTAAACAATAGCCTAGACTGGGATCAAAACATGAAAGAACATGAACATGAAGACCTGGCATGGACACATGAAAACCTAGAAACATGACATGAACATAGCAGATGACCAGATGAGGAATAAATGAAAACACACAGACTGAAGACACACAGGAGGTGATCAGGGGAAGTGGAAACACATGGACAAACAGCTGATACGAATAAACATAATGACACTACAGCGAAGTGAAGCACAATGAGACGCAGACATGTCTAACCGATGAGGGAGACTTAAACTCAGAGGGTGATGACACAAAGGGATCTAACAAATATTGAACTAAAACTTGGGCAAAATAGAAAGAGTTAACTTAAACATAAGCCATCAAAATATATACAAACTCAAAGCGCTGGGTCACAGGAGCCAGGGCCGTGACACTGAGGACTGCTACTTTACTGTGGTGGTTCTCCAGATGCTGCAAACAGAACATGAAAGACAAAACAGAGGTGTGTACACAAACAAACACAATTTTGCTGTGATATGTGTGTGTATGTGTTCCTGTCTAGCTATCTTTGTGAGGACCGAAATCTGCATTCTACTCTACTTGTGAGAACCAACAGTCACTTGTGAGGACACACACACGGTCCTCACAAGTTTGAAAATGTGGTTTCAGTGTCAGGGTTACAATTAGGTTATGGTTGGGTAACGGTATAACTATATCAAGTAAAATAAAACAACATGTCAGTGCAGAGGACTATAAAAAGTGACAGTATTTTGTAATGAACAGAAAAAATACAGGGTATGATGGGGGGGTGAAACAAACATTCAGTAACATACTGTTGAGTAATGTTGCTGAATGAGAACAGAATAACACTGATATTGATATTAAAAGAATCTCCTACAGAGCGAGGTTGTACAGTCTCGTAGCCACAGGTAGGAAGGATTTCCTGCGACGGTCGGTTCTGCATTTAGGGGCGATGAGTCTTTTGCTGCGTGTGCGCCGATGGTCCATCATGGAGGCGTGCATGGGGTGAGAGGGGTTGTCCATGATACTGAGAAGCTATTTTAATATTCTCCTCTCAGACACCTCCATCAGGTTCTCTAGACTGACACCCAGGACAGAACCAGCCTTTTTAATCAGTTTGTTCAGCCTGTTGGCATCAGCTGTCTTCACCCCACACAGCAGTGTGCAGCACCACTTCGTGGGGTGAAGACAGCATTGGTGTTCTTGGACCAGTCCAGTTTACAGTCAGTGTTTACCCCAGGTACCGGTAGTCCTCCAGGATCTCTACATCAGCCCCTCTGATGGTGACAGGGGTAGGAGGAGGAGCCTGCTTCCTAAAGTCCATGATCAGTTCCTTTGTCTTTGTGATGTTAAGTTGTAGATAGTTAAGCTCACACCACTCAACAAAGCTGTCCACCACACTCCTGTACTCCTGCCCGTCCCTGACACAGCCCACAACGGCAGAGTCATCAGAGAGTTTCTGCAGATGACATGACTGAGATTGTACCTGAAGTCAGACGTGTAGAGGGTGAAGAGGAAGGGTGATAGGACCGTCCCCTGCGGTGTCCCCGTGCTGCTCAGGATGTTATCGAGCGGCAGCTCTTCAGCCGGACATGCTGTGGTCGACTTGATAAATAGTCAGTGATCCAAGCTACCAGTGGGGCGTCCACCTGCATTTCTGTGAGCGTATTCCCCAGCAGTGATGGTCTGATCATGTTAAAAGAAGTCAAAGAACATGACCCTCCCAGTGCTCCCAACAATGTCCAGGTGAGAATAAGCCTGGTCCAGCAGGTAGATGATGGCATCCTCCACACCGATATGGGGTTGATTAGCAAACTGCAGGGGGTCCAGCCAAGGCTCCACAGCAGACGCAGGTGTCTCAGGATGAGTCTCTCCAGCGTCTTCATGACATGTGACGTCAGAGCCACTGGCCTATAGTTACTGGGGGGCGACGGGTTAATCGTTTTGGGGACAGGAACCAGGCAGGATGTCTTCCAGAGTGATGGGACTCTCTGCAGTTTCAGACTCAAGTTAAAGATCCGATGCAGAACTCCAGACAGCTGGGCAGCACAGCACCTGAGGGCGCCGGACTGACACCATCAGGGCCAGCAGCTTTACTGGACGGGAGTCTGCCCAGTTCCCTTTTGATGTCATCTGCTGAGAGGGAAATGATAGAAAAGCCAAATCCCAGCCCTGAGATAGATTCATCAAACTATGATGCTCCCATCACCACAACCACAGTGCTGGAGATACTGAGATATCTAATTTCTGCTCTCCACCCAAAGAATGTTGTCCCACAAGAAATGTTAAATACCGTCATAAAAGCTGGGTCTGGCTCTCTGATAACACTTTCTAAATTTGGAAGACTGTTTTCTGCTGTTCTAGATTATGTATAAATAAATAAATAATGCGATGACACATTTAATTTCATCATTGTGATCAATAAAGCCAAGAAATGTACATTTTTTTGTGTGTTGGTCAGATTATGTTGTGACTTACATTAAGCTCAAACTATACTTATACTTCTTATCCGGGTCTAGGTTAGCAGAGAACCACTGACCTTATTCTCCCCAGTCACTTCCTCCAACATATCCGAGTGAACACCAATGCATACCCGGGCCAGCTCTCCAGCATCAAACCACTCCAGTGCGAACTGGAGGCAATCATCCGACGAAGCCAGAAGAACAACATAATCAGACACCAGCCCATACTCTCGAAGCACCCCCCACAGGAGTTGGTTAATTACCTCAATGATCTCACTCCCAGTGATGGGCGAGTCAACCTCCTTGTCCCAGACTCTGCTTCCTCTACAAAAGTGTGTCTGTGGGATTAAGGCAGTGCTTAAAATATTCCTTCCACTGCCAGAATATGTCCTCAGTGGAAGATATGACTGCTTCTACAAACTGATGGCTTCTTTCACCTTTGGTGTCCACCATCTGGTTTGGGGATTACCGCCACGACCTGCACCAACCACGATGAAGCTGCAGCTTTTTGTGGCAACCTCCACAATGGAGGTGCAGAACATGGTCCATCCACACTCAATGTCCTCAGCCTTTCTTGGAAAGCTATCAAAGCCTGAGGGGGACTGAAGATATCTCTGGCTTCTGCCAGGCGTTCCCAGTCTACTATACATGTGGGTGCACAATTCTGTCCAGCATCCTCTTGTCATGGATCGCTGTGTGGCAGGCAGGATGAGGACCCAATCGCAAAACTCACAGACTCAGGAGATGAACTCAAAAAGCAGCTTTATTGCTGACAAAAGATAATAGGAGATACAAAACTAAACTGGGAAAAACTAACATAAAGCTCACCAAGAAACACAGGGGGAATCACACACAGCATGAGGGAGAACGCGACGCCGAACAGAGGGGGACGCAGACAGAAATACACAGAGGGTTAACGAGGAAAGTGGGAACACACGGGGAACACAGCTGACACAGATAACCATAACGAGACAGGGCGGGGTGAACATAACACTGACGGGAGACGGGCAGAGTCAAACAGGAAGTACAGAGGTTCAGACAGGAGGAGAGAGAGCACGGGGAAAACACAGACATAACGGGTTGGGGAAACATGGAACAACCACAAAGGGAGACGAGGGCTCATAAATGCACACAGGGGGGAGAGAGAGCACGGGGAGAACTTAGACATAACGGGCTGGGGAAACATGGAATAAAACATAAGGAGAGACGAGGGCTCACAGATACACAGAGGGGCACACAGGGGGTAAAAGCCACGAAGGGAAAACACTTAGGGAACAACACAACAGGGCAACTCAGGAAACATGGCCTAAATAGGGAACAAAATACAAACATACAAGAAAACTAAGAATACTGGGCCCACATGGCCCAGGACCATGACACCTCTTCCACCACCTGATCCAACCAGGTGGTGATAAGTGGACACCTCAGCTCCTCTCATCACTGGAGTGGCTGCGCATTTGGGCTTCTTCATGGGGATGTGGTCCAGGACGTCATCGGTACCTGCTACCAATCTCTGTCAGCCTCTGGTGGCGTTGCTGTCCCTCGATTTCAAGACACAGACACACACACACACAGAGACACACAGACACACACACACACACACAGACACACACAGACACACACACACACACACACACACACACACACATACACACACAGACACACACACAGACACACACAGACACACACAGACACACACAGACACACACACACACACAGACACACACACAGACACACACAACACACACACACAGACACACACACAAAACAGACACAACAGACACACACCACACACACACAGACACACACAGACCACACACACACACACACACACAGACACACCCAGACACACACACAACACACACACACACACACACACACAGACACACACAGACACACACACACACACACACACACACACAGACACACACAGACACACACACACACACACACACAGACACACACAGACACACAGACACACACAGACACACACACACAGACACACACACACACACACACAAACACACAGTGGTGATCATTTTCACTGACATTCTTTAAAATGCTGTGAAATGTGTTTTAATGCGACCGCCCTGCCAATCCAGTCATTTCCTTTTCCTTGTTCCACCTCTAGAAGTCAGAGTTATTCTCTGAATATATTTAACGTGTTGTGAGCAATAAATTTGTGGAAATAAAATGACACCCATAACTGTTCAGAGCAGCCAGACAGATGAGGGGGTGAAATTTCAAGTTACTTCTACAGAGGAAATGGCTGCTGTAGCAATGGGTCCTGCTGAGCTACCCGCATGTTTATAATGCCATCTCCTCTTCTATGACTGTGTCACAGACTTAACACAGTCCTGCAAACCGGAGAAACAACCCTTTGCTTATGGCTCTATTAATGCTCACTATAATTGCTATAAGTTGGCTTTTAGTGGTCCTGTTATTAGGACTCAGAACTACTTGGCACTTTGTGGCAAAGCCTTTTTGGTTCTCTAATACAAGGTAGGTTGCTGTGAAGAGTGCAGCCTTGATGTTTGAATGACAACATGGTAACTCAAGATGAATGGCTGCATTCAAAGCCCTGCTTTACGTTTACAAATGTGGTGATTATGTTCCACAGTAAGAGAGCAAGCTGTTCTTGAACCTTCCAGATAAAGAGCTTGTTTCTATCGATGGCAGAGGGCTCCGCTGGCAGCTGAGCTCAGTTTTTTTTAATCCCTGTTTTTACTGTCTGTGGATTTTTTTCTATTCAGTTTAAATCACTTGCACCTTTAAAATATGGAGTGCTTGTACTTACTGATTCTAAAAACCTAACTTTGCAACTAATTAATTTAGTTTGATCAGGTTGGTTTTGCGGGTTGGTTCGTGGTGCTGGAGCTCATGGGCCCATGACAACTTTATTGTTAACTTCTCGACTGAGTTGCAACAGATGATACAGCTCAGTAATTCAATTCAGTTTTATTTATTTAGAGTGTCATCACCTCTGCACAATAAAGCAGACACACTACAATAGTTTCGAAGGGAAAAACAAAAAGAAGGATCAATACCTGCAGAAACATCCGCATCCCGAGCCAGTGAGATCTGCAACAACAAAGGAGGGAGCATAGACAAACTGTGGAAGAGAGACCAGATCTCTGCTGGTTGCATTTTGGAGTCATGTGGTGGGTTTTTTTTTTTCAATATATACATTTTCTGCAAATCCTAAAAAAGAACCGAAACCAGCAATGACAGCATGCTATCAAATACGAATGGGAGTTTAGCATGAACACATCCAGGACCAGTGGCGCCCTCCCCCTCCAAACACACACACAGACACACTCCTCATATTGCGACCAGCAGATGAGTGTCCTCCCCTCAGTCTGGGACACTGTGGTGTAACAGCCAGCTGGTCTTTAAAGACCATTATACTAAAACATGGTAGTGGTAGCGTCGTGCTCTGAGGCTATTTTGGTGAAACTGAAACAGTGAAGAAAGATGATCTCACAATTCTTCAGCTTCACCACAAATAGAGATCGAGGCCATTTATCTCATTTTTTAAGTAGTTGTGTGGAATAAAAACATTAAATGAATGTTAATAGCAAAGTTACTAAAGTATAGCTCAGAGGTCATTTGTATTTTTGTCACCAAATGTAGTTTTTCCATTTTATAGACTGAAAATATCTCAGTGCTGTTGTACTAATCTGCTGTTGACATACCAGACAGCCTAACAAAGCCTTAGCAGTAATTGATTTTTTTCTGTACATTCTTTGTGAGTAGTTTTGGATAACACCCTTTTGTCCCATGGACAGCGGGCCTTGCTGTAGTAATTGTCACAGGTGTAATTTGAGCAGTTCCTTTGTATCTCTGCAACAGTTTCGTCCCCATTGGCAGTCATGGTGTGCATCCGTACTAAAGCATGAGGGGAACAATGGAAAAGCATCATAAAAGCTTTGAAAATAAATCATGTGGGGTTTTTTTGTATCGTTTCCCCTCTCAACACTCAGCCCGCCATTTGTCAAAACACAGATGGACTGTTTTTTAACCAGGACAAATCTTTTGGGAGTGGTTAGAAACACAGCAGGCTGTGCCTCTCTCTGTTTAACATCCTTGATTATGATGCCAGAAATACAACAGAAATACAGCAAATATTGATGCTGGAATGACTGTAGCATACAGTGTTGAACACAAACCTGTTAGACACCAGTGTGTTGTAAAGGAGGACCTTAATATGCATTAATGCTTAAATCCTCAATCGCCATATTTTTCTTTCTCTGAAGTTATTTCTGTCTCGGCTCCACAACAAGCTAACAGAAAAAGGCATAACACGATACATTTCTCAATAATTTATTGAAACTGTGAAAAACACAAGTGTTATCACTTAAATACATGTCTCATTTCTTATATGGGAGGCCAGCAACTCAAAACACACTACACCTGACAAGACAGTAGGCTGTGCCTTTTCTATAACCTATTAGTGGTTTCCTAACAACACAACATCTGATTAGCAATCTTCGTTTGCTTTTTCTGAGAAAATGACAGAATGCATCATTAAATCAATCAGTAAAGGCTCGGTTCAAACTTACCTGCTCAAGAAAAGTAAGTAAAAAGTAAAGAGTGGGACTGATTATGACAACATCCTTAATGCACACTCTCCAGTTCTTCACAGGATGACTTATTTTATCAGGAGAAGACAGTACAGCAAAAAAAAGAAAAAGCAGACAGGTGACTGTCGGAGGAGAGATAGTTGACACTGAAGGAAATTTAAAACTCTTGAATATTTGAATCTTTGTGTGAAGGCCAAGAAAGACACCCGACGGATTTACTTTACCAACTGGATCATCGTGGCCTTGCTGTATTGGTCCACTTGATTGACCTTTGTTATTATTTATTTATTTATTTATTTATTTATTTATTTATGTATGTTATTTTATTTTGTTATTATAGACAGGACAGACATGGCTGGGGGATAGGAAGGAAGAGAAAGAAAGAAAGAAAGGGAGGGAAAGAAAAACATAGGGGAAGAGGGACAGTGAGAGAAGACAAAAACATGAGCTGGATCACCTGTTGAAAGAAAAAAAACAAGCAAATAGAGAGCAACCTAGATAAGTGTAAGTAACAGTAAATAACAAATATTGAATGTTATTGAGCAGCATGCAAGACCGACAGCGCACAATGTGCTTTGAGGCAGCAGCGAAGAAAGATATCGTTTGTGTCTTTGAAGACCCGTGTGTACACCTGTGTGCATGAGCGCCCTTGTATTCAAAAGATTTCTCCATGTAATGTAAAATTATGATTAAAGTCGGCAGTAATGACACCCGGTTCCAACAACTGGAGGCCACTAAAATTAATATTGATTCAATGTGTAACAAAACGATGTCAGACTCTGTAGCTTTCGCTGGTCTCCTCCCCAATCGGACCAATTGCTGTCTGAGTGGTGTCCAAAAAACTTGATAATTGGGTAATCCTCTGGAGGAAACCTGGTCTTGTTAGGAGAGATGGCATCCATCCCACTTTGGATGGAGCAGCTCTCATTTCTAGAAATCTGGGCAAATTTATTATTATAATATTATATTATTATTATTATCTGTCTGATTTCTCAGACAGAACCCAGATAACACACACCAATGAGTTAAACTGCAGGAATGTCTTAAAGACTTAAAGACCTGGATGGCCGCTAACTTTCTGCTTCTTAATTCAGATCAAACTGAGGTTATTGTACTCGGCCCTGAAAATCTTAGAAAGGCCCCATCTTATCTTAATGACCTTGTAGTACCATATCACCCTATTAGAGCACTTCGCTCTCGCTCTGCAGGCCTACTTGTTGTTCCTAGAGTATTTAAAAGCAGAATGGGAGGCAGAGCCTTCAGTTTTCAGGCCCCTCTTCTGTGGAACCAGCTTCCAGTTTGGATTCAGGAGACAGACACTATCTCTACTTTCAAGATTAGGCTTCAAACTTTCCTTTTTGCTAAAGCATATAGTTAGGGCTGGACCAGGTGACCCTGAATCCTCCCTTAGTTATGCTGCAATAGACGTAGGCTGCCAGGGGATTCCCATGATGCACTGGGTGTTTCTTCATCAGTCACTATTTAATTATTAGTTATTATTTATCTCTGGCTATTTTTCTTTCTGTTTTCTTTTCTGTTGACCTCCCTCGGCTTTTTATTACCGCTAATCATTTATTTAAGCTCAGTTTTTAAAACCTTAGGATGTAACTACAGCCCAGCCCATGCAGCAGTATATGAATGACTAACCTCGTATTGTGGATGGATTATCTCAGTTGTTCTCCTGGCTGAAGTTTGGTCCTTTTACAGCATCCTGCCATGCGATTACATTTGTTCCTGACCACCGAGAACACTCACGTTAACTTTTATCCAGTGGAAAAAATGTTAGCTTGTTTATATTATGCTAACATAGCTGTGTCGCTAGCGGTCACGTAGCACATCATTATATACCAGCTAGCCCAACTTCAGTAACCCTACAAACGTCACTGCTGTTTAGTTTTCTGTCTTCATTTATGTTGGAAGTGATAGCAGAGCTGTACGTTTGAATTTGTTTCCAAAACCCCGCAGTCAGGACATGCTATATTGTATTTAGATAGAAGCTAGCGAGCTAACTTCCTGTTAACTTCTAACTCCGTTAAATGTCATAAATTCCGTTTTCATGGATGCCTGGATGTTAAACTCAATTGTTACACCTGGTAGAGCAGAACGCTGATCATTTTATTAAAGATGAAAGACTTTAGACAGTTTTTCAACTCTCAGTAATGCCATAGTGATCGTTTGATATATGGACCTGCAGCGGAGTTTAGGCCCAGACACGGCTAGTGACGTCAGACTTAAAGACCGGATTGTCTGAAGGCCAAGAAAGATGCCAACCGGCTTTACTTTACCAATTGGATCATCATGGCCTTGCCATATTGGTCCATTTGATTGACCTTTATTATGTATGTATGTATTTATTTTATTTTATTTTCGGTTGTTACAGACGGGACAGACATGACTGGGGGATAGGACAGGGAGAAAGAATGAAAGAAAGAGAGGGAGAGAAAGAAAAATAGAGGGGAGAAGAGATGGTGAGAAAGGGGGGAAGAAAAAAAAGAAAAAAAAAACAAAACACCTGGATCACCTGTATGGAGATAAAAATACAGAAGAGAAAACAAACAAAACAGAGCAACATAATAAACACAACACACTCACAATAAACTAGCTAACAGTAAATAACAGTAGATACTAAATATTACATGTTATTGTGCAGCACGCAAGATCAACAGCGCACAGTGTGCTTTGAGGCAGCAGCCAAGAAAGGTGCAGTTTGTGTCTGTGAACACCTGTGTGCACACCTGTGTGGATCAGCACGCTTGTATTCAAAAGGTTTCTCCATGTACCGACCTGCTAGGGGGTGTGGGGAGTCATAGCCCCGTCCCCCAGGGCATGAAGCTGGTATGGAGGAGATCCAGGCCCCAGAGTACGAGGACCCAAGGAGGACCACCAGGGGGGGCAACCGTGCCACCCTCCTGGGAAGAGCTGAGGACAACAAATACTCGGCACTCACCCAACGTGGAGACAGACAGAAATAGACACTGCACAGACAGTCGCACTCCCCAAACATACTCTATATCCCAGGTCCAGGTACCCCCACCCCAGAGACATAAACCGTACCCAGACCCAGGAGATGTAACCCTTCTCTCTGGGGTGGAGGAGAGCAGACCGCCTCCTTATCTGCAGTAGCGGGGAGGCCCCGCATCCCAGACCCCAATCCGACGGCCAGCACCTCCTCCCAGCCCCCCAGCCCTGACGGTTAACAGAACCAGGGTGAGTGAAGACCCCAAACCTTCCTCCGCCCGCTCATATGTAGTGTTGCTGTGTGCTGTTCGGAAGTGCATTTAAAACGCAGGAGGGCATGGTGCTTCCTGCCAGAGAGCAGCACGGCTCCTCCCGAAACCCTCAGTGTCTATATGCATTTAAAATGGGTAGGGCACCAGCGCCAGAGGTGGGTTTGAATACACAGACCATCCTCTGGACGCTGTATAACGTGCCCACCCCCAAGCCGTACAATCGCAACCGTACAGTGGATCCAGCGGACTCATCTCTGTCTGAGTGAGGAGGTGAGGAGGAGGTGAGCGGGATCCAAGCGATCCTCGACCGTGTTCTCACGGTTCCCGACTTGAAGAGCATGGCAGTTATGGTTAACACAGGCGTGGCTGTTATGAGGACGAATCTCCACCTCCTCCAGTCCTTGGTCTCACCCGCCATAATCGATGCTTTTAGGAAGATAATGTGTAGCCGCTAAGACTGGTGGACCTAAATCTTCACCACCACCACGTCTGGTATACATACAAGTGAAAAAGGGGAGTGGGTGGGTCAGCGCTCAGGGCACAGAAACTAAGCTGGCTTCAAACACCATTTATTTCCATAATAAAAAAAACACAGCCAGAGTCACAAATACAAGACAAAATTCCCTGTATACAATAAAAGTAGTGTTGCAACCCGCTAAAAACCCTGCCGGCAGAAATAACTATACACTATTAAAACAAGGCTAGAACATGTTTTCCATATACTAAATTACCCTCCCACAGTCCCATAATCCCACAATCCAGCCACAAATGGGCGAATGGTCCTTATCTGAAAGAGACAGGAGAGGAACTTCTCTTCCGGGATGGGGAAACTCGCCAGCAACAGACCAGGGAGGAGGCTCCTATCGCAGACCTGTCTGCTCCGGACAGCGCGTCGCTTCACAGTCCCGCCCCACTCCACACCTGAACACGGCCTCCCTCGTCTCACCGTCAGATGCAGGCAGAGGGGCATCCCTGTCCTGTTGTGCATTGCGGCCATCGCCACCCACTGTTGCCGTTCCTGCTGTTAGGACTGGATCGCCGAACAACTCGCAGCGCCCCACAGTCAGGCAGCAGTTCGTTCCACACACGTGCGGGCTTGCACGCGTTCCTTTTTCTCCTCCTCACCCTTCGTGTATCGCTTCTTTCTTCTTTTGTCTCTGCGCTCACCATCCCCTTTAACAGGTCAACCTGGTGGCTGATAGGCCACCTTGGGGAACGCCCCCACCTCACAGGTGCCTACAATTATCTGTTTAGTCCACAGTGGGTTAAAGGAACATGGTACAACATTAACACAAATATAAATATGAGGATAAAGCCATGCAGTATAAATATAAATAAATAAACATGCAATATCACTATTACATTAAAATCATGCAAATAAAATCAACACTATGTACCAACACACAGATTGACAAAACATAAAAACACAAATTTCCACTGTGTGACAAATGGGCTGCGGGCCCAGGAACTAGCGCGTCTCATGATGTCCTCCAGCGCCTCCCCCTCGGCGCTGCAGCCAGCTCCCAGGAAGAGAGAGCGCTATTCTGGACAGTGGCCTGAGGAGCTTCAGTTTGCGGAAACAGTTCAGCAGCAGCCACATCAGCGGCAACCCCGCAAGCTAGCATTACCTGCTCAGCCTTGTAGTCCCCAGGTGATTAAGATTAGCACCGTGAGGCTCCTCACAATGGGTTAGGGTTAAGCTCGGACCCCTGTGGCTTCCTCCTGAACAGTAACTCAAAGGGACAAAATCCAGTGGAGGCCTGCTGCACCTCCCACACTGCAAACAACAGAGGGTCTAGCCAGCATTCCCAGTTGCGTTCATCATCATGAATGAACTTATGAACGGTGGATTTTAAGGTTTTGTTCAAATACTCTACTAACTCGTCAGTCTGAGGATGATAAACATTCATCCAAACAGACTTAATACCCAATAATTCATGCACTTCCTTTAATGTGTAAGGCCCAGGTCAGTCAGTGTCTTTTTGGGATGCCTCATGGGGAGATGACCTGAAACAATGCCTGTGGCTAAAACTGCACCTCTGCAACACCAGGCATCGGGATATTGCGTGGCATAAGCCATCAGAACTAATACAGAGTGATATCGCCCATTCATCTTCAGTGGCCCAGTGAGGACCCTTCATTAACAGTAATGGATGTAAAGCCACTTTCAGCTGACATTTCGGGCACGATGCACACCATTGGTGCATATCCCTCCGAATGTAAATTAAAAAGAATCTGGCTATGATTCACGCCAGGGTTTTATCATACCCCATCCCATGTACGCTATGGTAGCAGCATCAGATGATCTCGCATCACTACTGAACACAGCCTAGACAGTCCCTAGCAGTCATGAATGCATCCCCACACATTGCCCCAATACCTCTGGGCAATCTGCTCCCAGAATGAAGCAATGTGTCAGGCTGAGGTTAGCGGCAGCATTAAACCCTTATATTTAATTTCCAGTGGTACTATAGGATTATTGTGGGTGTTATACACCAAACCTCCATTAAGTCTTCCTTCAGCAATGCCCGACCATATCACGGTTGGGTGGACCATGGTCTGTGAACACTCCACCATAGCATATACCCCCTTGGCACCTTACCGGATCACTGTATGTCCCTCCTGGACTGAGGAAAGGTCCCAGAGCCCTGTCGACATGGAACACATGCCCCTCCTCCATCAACGGGCACTCCCGATACAGGTGTCACGGCAGCCCACACTCTTGCCTTGGTCTTTGTGTGGCGCCCTGCAGATGCAACACCAGGGGCCGCCAGGACCTGGGGAGAAAGTTCAGAAAAAAATGGGTCAGTGGCCCACAGTGGCTGCTCCGCAGATGGTGGTACCCATTGTGCCATCTCTCCACGAATTGCTTGAGGAACACTACCTCCAGCAGCTGCACCTCCCCCCTCAATGGCATGGGCTGCAGCCACATCGTTGTTGGTGTTGGGTGCCATCTCCAACAACGATGAGACGGCCTACATGGATGAAGTGAAGAATCTGGCATCGTGGTGCCAGGACAACCACCTCCAGCTGAACGTCAGCAAGACCAAGGAGCTGGTGGTGGACTTCAGAAGGGGTCAGCAAAGAGACTACAAGCCCATTATCATCAATGGAGCTCCAGTGGAGAGGGTGCAGTCCTTCAAGTATCTTGGTGTCCACATCTCCTCAGACCTGACATGGGCTGCCCACATTCAGGTCCAGACCAAAAAGGCTAGGCAGCGCCTGTATCACCTACGACAACTGAGGAAGTTCAGGGTCTCTCCAGAGATCCTCAGGATTTTCTATACAGGCGCTGTGGAGAGCATCCTCACACAGAACATGACATCGTGGTTTGGGAACAGCTGTGTGAAGGACCAAAAAGCTCTCCAGAGAGTGATCCGTACAGCAGAACGCTGCTGCAGGATTGCTCTCCCCCCGCTTCAGGACACCTACACCAGGAGATGCCGGACTAGAGCAGATACTGAAGGACCCGTCCCATCCTGGCAACAAACTGTTCCAACTTCTGCAATCTGGTAGAAGGTTCCGCATCTTCCGGGCAAGGACAGAGAGACTCAAGAGGAGCTTCTATCCCCAAGCCATCCGTGCCCTAAACACACACACCCGCCCTCTCACATCATCTATAATTGACTGAGTCAGGACTCTTCCAGACACTAAACCAAGGCACAATGTACATTTCAATTCCTTTAATTTTAAATATGTTTATATTGTCTATCCTGTAAAATAGTCAGATGTCTATTCATATTAATGTACAGAATTCACCTGCTTGCTGCTACTACTGCACATTCACCCAATGTATATACTACATACATATATATATATATATATATAATGTTCTCCCTCTACACCCCCCCCCACACACACACACACACACACACAATTTTTGCACATGTCGAGGAGCGTGTCAGGCTACATTTCACTGTGTGTTATACTTGTATAACTATGCATGTGACAAATAAAGAACCTTGAACCTTGAACCTTGAACCTTGAACTTTGCTGCCGCAACCTGCAGCCATCAGGCAAATGCTAAAGGTCTTCTGCTGTCATCTTGCTGCACAGGCCCGCCAGTAGTAATCCTCTGGGGAAAAGACACACATCCAGGAAGCGCTGTCTCAATGATTTACCCTAGGAGCTGTGCAGCTCCAGTAAAGACTGTGGCTCAGACCTGTGTATGTGTATTACATACCCCAACACACACCACACACACACAGTGTGTTTGCAGGAAAAGTGATGATTTATTTATTTCACTACCAAACTTAGGGACTGACACTGGCATAGGGAACTGTTCGCAGCTGCCCTGCCAGTCTCTGCTCTGCAGCGGAGCCACCGACCACACACCACCACAATGTACTCATGTCATTGAATGAAACAGTTTTATGCCATCTTCCTGTTTTTTTACTTTTGCACAAAATTTATTGCGAAATTATTTTAGAACAACCCGTTTTCCTTGACGGTGATTGGTCCATATTGTCTTGAATGTGCACATATCCTGATGAAAAAAAGCCTCGGTGAACAATGAACGGCGATGACCACCACTCGAATGCTCATTATATGCGACTGGGTTAGGCTTTGTTTGGCCACCTACAGTACTGCCATATGTATAGGCTGTAAGAATCTAGGAAAAAGATGTCGATCAGGAATATTTGTCCCAAACCCTCTGCTGTTGGAGCAAGTCAAGATTTGTGTCTGCATTTTTGGAGCCTTTAAGTATGCTCCTAGTACATCAACAGTCAATTAATGAGGGGATGTCTTATGTGTTAAGCAAACACAGCTGCACAGCAAATCTAAAGGGAGAGAATGGGATAAATACACTGAGCTGCAGCGAGCCATGGATAATGAAAACAAAGCCACATGCAAACAAATTTAAAATGGTGCTGGCTCAGTGTTTGGAAGGGCATGTTTTACGCCTAATGTTGAGATTTGTGTGCAAGATGAAGAGATTTAAATTGTATGCACCAATAATGAGGCTGCAGCATCTCAGCGCCCAGATAGAAGGCTACACGTCAATTAAAAAAGATGAGGAGTGCTTAAAAAATGATCGTACTTTTAGCATCATATAATTGGGCTCACTAGCGGTCAATCTTCCCATATGAAAGCGAGATAGTCAATAAAGGTACACAGCAGCACATTGTCACCAAACAAAACAGAGCAGTCATATAAAGGCACAATGAATACCCAGAGGAATAAATGAGGTATGAGAAGAATTTTGCCCTTCATGGCTCCTGTTTTTGTTTTTCTCAATTGGAGCAACTTCTTTGACAAGTGTTTTGCAAGATGGCATTCCTCAGTCAGCGGGACGTTTAAGACTCTTTTTTCTGTCAGGTTGCTTGCATCAAAGAGAAATCACAGTCTTACCGAGAGATGAAAAGGAATCATACTTGGAAATGTAGAAAGAAAAGGTTGAGGCAGTCACAGTCAGCAGTTGTGAATGACTTTGCTTTAAAACGTATTTCACATTTATTATCCTTTATGCCTTTAGACCGGCGTCGATCTCCAAGCTAAAGTATTCACATATTCTCATACAGCCAAAACAAAAGAAAGTCATTCAGTCTGGTAATGTCTCATCTAATCAAAACACCCATTTCATTTCACTTCTGCCATACAAAAAATGCCCTTGGAGCTTCATTAACTTTCAGTATTGAAAAAAAATCTGATTTTGCAGATGTGATAAACCATTGTGTGCATAACGTCTAAGTACCTCTTGACATGTATTTCTTATTAAGACTATGCACTTAGGCATGATTCCAAAAGTTTAGATGGTAGCTCATGTTCTTTCTCTTCATTATTCATGATGATCTAAATAACTATCTCCTGATCTGAAAGCTACTCTACCTAATAACTATTTCAGAATCCCTAATTAGCAGTTTAAGGCATGTGTCACTTTCTAAATGGCTGGTATTTTTTGCCTACTAAAAATGGTAAAGCTTCAGATTATTTTTTAGTCCTTACAAAACAAACAGTGTTATGATTTTAAGGTTGGCTGATTCAAACTTGTTTTTTAATGATAATTAAGACAAACAAGAATTATTATGAAAATGCCAGTAATGCATACAGCATCTATGTAGCAGAATTTCCGGTCAGGCATTCACAGGAAAATCTTTGAAATGTAAACGACTGCCTGCTCTTCAGTCAGCAGTTGAGGACACACAAGTAACAAAATATATGTTTCATATTTGAAGGGCACGTTTACACAAAGAACCTTTATTGGATTTTATTTGGTCATTTTCTAATTTTTTTTATTTAACTTGGTTTGTTTAATCCATGCAATGTGAGTAATTACATACAAGTAATGTATAGTTGCAGTCCCACCTCCAAAATAACAGGATGTTTTCTTGTTTGTGCAGTTTACTGTTACCAGCAAACATATCAAACCATTTAGAAAGGCTTGTTGTGTGAACCAATATGAAGTTAATAATTATTACATTAATGCCAGATCGATATTAGTGTGTTCTGCTGTGTTAGTGGCTCCACACTGTCTCTACCACTAACTGCACATAATTCTAGGGGAATGTATATATTTATATATATTTGAAGATTTTAAGATGGAAGATGAAATGTCATCAGTGATGATTGCAGCTGCTGCCCTGACCCTAAAACATAAAGATAGAGAAATCTGCCTGCCTACCAGATTCATTGGCCCTATCCTTTCTCCCTGAACACAGCGTTGCACAATATTCTCTGAAACAGAAACCTGGTACTTTGTTACGGGGTTAAACCTTTGCTCCGTGCTCCGTCTAAGTCTGCAGTGGTTGAGCAAACATCTTGCTTGATTTACATGTAATCATATTCTGATTTGCTATTGTTCCAGTCCATAATCAAAAGCCCAAATCACCACCGGGAATTATGGTGCTGTCAGTCATAGATTAGCATATGAAGCCTGGGCCAGGGGCATTAGATAGAAGAGCATTGGACTCTGTGGTATTAAATCCTTGGGAAATTTTGTCAGCGCCGCTTGCTGTGACTGTTAAGCTCTGGGGCCCCCATGTGGTTTCTGCAGGTATATTAGCAAAGGTCAGCCTAAGCCCCAGAACATCAAGAACAAACTACTAATCGACTGGAAAGAATAATATTTAATTACGCAGTAGTGTTAGGGTGGTTTAAAATAGAAAATAAAGCTCTAAAACATAATGTAACCATTGCACTTAACTTAGTACATCTGATTTCCATTTGAATCCCTAAATTGGGCTCTAAGATTTTGAAGCAGATTTGGGGCCCGTCATGTTCCCAGCCACCTTGATGTAACGATGGCTCTGTGTAGGTCCTCCGGGGCATTACTGTGTTAAACTGCATTTTCAACAATTAGATTTTTTCTCAGTAACTGTAAATAATTTCAGTTACAGATATTATATATTTAACTTGGCAATTGCATGAATGAATATGTCTTGGGAGAAAATAGTAACTGTTGTTTTTGCATTTATCTTTGTGTGTCCCGGTGATGCCAACAATTCATGTTGGACGTGGAGCTAATAAATCTCACACAACAGTTGCTTTCATTGAAACAGAGAAGAGACGTGTGATGGTAAAGCTGATTAAACACACGTGTGTACACTGGTTTAAAAACGGCTCTTATATTGTGATCAAGCTGTACTGTTCATTATGTATATTTCTATTGACGGTCAATATGCGGTGTTTAACAGTATGTTGCTATGGAAAATATGGAAAGATGAAAAACATCTTTAGGTAAAATACAACCTCTGCACAGTGACGATTAATTTGTTGTTTCGTCTCTAAGAAAATTAATTTTATACAACAATAGAGTCGAATCTGAGTATAAATGCAGCTGAACAGTTTTGTCCAACATCTTCTGAAAAGATTTCTTGACCGTTTTTTACACCACTGATGCTGGATTATGTGCGTTCATGAATGCTGAGCAGTGAAGCTGTATTTAAGTGAGCTGTTGGTGGAATTGTTGCAAGTGACCTTAGAACAGCTAAATATGGAGTTTTCATATTTGCTTTGTTGTGTATTAATTTACCAGGAGCCTTTGACCCTGGAAGGTTGCTGGAGGCCCTGATAGATGTAGAAATAAACAGTACAGAATGAAATGCCTGTTAGCACAGTTGTTAATGCAGATAAAGAATGGCTCTTGTAAAACCACTACTAACACCACAACACTAAACTTCTGTATACTGAGCTCAACTGCACAATCTTTTCTTCACCCTCTGCGTATGATTTTGAATGCAAAATGAAAAATTTGTCTTCAAGCCATTTTTGAGTAATGAAACATTTTGAGATGAACTCCTTTTAAATCATTCTAAAATTGTCTTATTTTCTAATCAATTGTGTTTATTTATTTTAAAGAAAACAAACATTTTTGCTTATTCAAATCTGAAATTGAACTTCAAGTCAGTTAAATAATATACAAAATAATTTCTATATAACGTGTAGATAACTATAGTATAAATGTTTGTTTTTTAATTACACATGCTTTCCCCAAAATGTTTTGACAACAACAATCATTATGTACACAATTATGCACAAATGAATTTCAATAATTTTTTTCAAATTGAAAATCATCCAATTCCAGCCTATGGAGGTGCACAACATTTAATGCTACGTATTACACATGTCAGTAATTTGCTATACAGTCACACCAAACAGACTCCAAACCAGAACCTGAGCTAAATGATATTGCAAGCTTCAGCAGCCTTTATTTTAGCCTCCTAAGACCTGGTGTCCACATATGTGGACATCATATTTTGGGTTGTCTAGGCAAAAATAGGACTTTGTACTGCCACTGTTCTATCAAAATTTAAATCAAATTTCCTCATATGTGGATCTCATTTTTCTCAGAAACAAAAATCAGGTAAAAAACAAAAAAATAACAAAATCTGGTAATTCTTTGTTTTTACATTCATCGTGTTCCAATCAACCCAAATAGCAAAGAGAAATTAAAAATGCATGCCATGAAAGAGTTCGGGTCTTAGGAGGTTAAACCAGCTCCTTGTTTTATTGAGTCTGCTTTTATCAAGACACATATAACATATGTCAGCCATGCTGCTTCAAGAAATTATTTTTTTAGCCCAACATTACAAATCACCAGTGCTTCTCGAGAAGCTTCACATCCTGCACAGCACGTTGAGTCCTTAGACGCTTTCAGATGAAGAGAAAATGTTACAGAAGCTTCAAGAAGACAAAGAAAAAACTTTCTTTTCTTTTCCAAGCCAGATGTTGTCTGAACAAAAAAAGCAACATAGCAGACTAACAATACAGACACTGAGATAAAAAGAAAAAATTCAAAACATGCAAAGAACATTGTACAACAGAACAAAATTACATCTTCATCACCATGAAGGAACAGGTGTCGTTGTAGATACAAGAAATTTCATAGACACAAGTTCAAGGAATTCAAGGCAAGACTTAACTGTGTTATTCACACATTTAGGAAAGAGAGGAAGAGGAAAGCTAAACCTAATAGACAAAGATCATGAAAAACAGGGGTTACATAGTCTTTATTTTCATCCACTGACTAATGAGAAAAACTGCAGTTGGTAGAGGAGGTGGGGGTTTGGGGAGACATGGACACATTGTCAGGGTTGGGATGGCCGGTGTGTTTGAAGAGGAGACCCAAAAGCAGATACGCAAGGCACCAGACTAAAGTTTAACAAAAAGCGAGCCATTTATTCAGGCTGACAAGAAACTCAAAAGGCAAAGGTGAACCGAGGCAAAACTAAATTATAACCTGAACTGGGCAAAAGTTAGACATGGAAAAACACTAACTATAAACATGAGCATGAATCAAAACATGATTTTGATACGTCAACATGAAATCCGTGGAACAGAAAGACACAGACGACCCAACGATGAACAGAAGGAGGCAGAGGACTTAAATGCGCAGAAGGATAATGAGGGAAGTGGAAACACAGCTGACACACATGAACATGACGCCACAAGGGAAGCAAAAATAAACACACTGAACATGGAAACACAAGACTTTCAAAATAAAACAGGAAACACGGAGAGACGGAGACTGTGACAATAAGGAACAGGCAGACATGAAACTCATAAGAGGAGACAGAAGGATACAGAAGGACAGGAACATGGAAACAGGTAAGGGGAACGAGACACAAATCACAGAGGACAAGACACAGGAAACAGAAAACGACACATAAACAAGGGAGCAAGGGTGAAACTTGAACTAAACAAAACCTAACACACTAGAACTTAACATTAATGCATCATGAAGAATTAAAAAATACAAAATAAACTCAAAATGCTGGGTCACAGCCCCCTGACACACATACACTAAGATATAAAAAGAGAGGGGTTAAAGAACGAGTCAAACTCAGTTTCTGTAGAGGTCATCCTGGAATATAACAGTTATATTAGGTGCAAGACAAATGGGATGGCTGTTGCTCAGGTGTGAAGTAAGTCGTTTACCAATCAGAAGGTCACAGGATGGCCAGCCCATCCAGTACATGTGTCAAAGAATCCTTGGGTGAGACACTAAACACAGAGTTGCCGCTGATGTATCCACTGGGGTGTGTATGTGCATATTCTTTTACATTAGACGTAGATGAAAGCACTGTATGAATCTGTGTGTGAATGAGACTTGTAATAGAAAGTTCTCACGGGGCAGCTTCACTGACATCTGCTGGGCTGTGCTGGACCAAATGGATATTGGACAAGATTGTGCTAGAGCAATCGGTGGAGGGGCTACCAGCGGAAATACCGCAATGGGTCCATTACCACCGGCCATGAGCCTGGAGGCAGCAGTCACGCTGGCAGAGGACCACCGGGTTGCCAGAACCAAGGGGCTTGAAGGAGGCAGCCCGGATGCCCGGATGCCAGCGCTGAGGCGCAGGGTCCCTACACCTGCACCGGTAGAGCAGGCCCCTATGCTACGTCCCACCAGCCTGTTTTTTTCCTTTTTCCCTCCACAGGGGCAAGCAACTGTCGCTGCTCCCGAGTCATGGAGAGCTGCATAGACTCCAGGGCTGGAGTGCTGGAAGTGTGGGCGGCCGGGACACCTGAGGCGGGACTGTCCGGAAGTGGGACAGGTGTTCCGAGCAGTGTTGGGACTAACGCGTTACAGTAACTACGTTATTATTGTGGTAACGAGCACGGTAACTAGTTATTATGCCAAAACCAGGAACGCGTTACTCGTTACTGGGATTTAGATAGGGTCGTTACTCGTTACTTCGTGTGGTGGCTATCGCGGAGCTTCCACAGATTCAGTAACATTAGCAAGTGGTGGAGGCCAGCAGGTGGATGAGGGAAAGGGGACGCAGAAGGAAGAGAGACCTGAGGCGGCCGCCGGTCCAAGTGTGAACTGAACTTCAGGTAAGAAGTTATGACCTGCAGTCTCTCTGGGTCAGATATAAACCAAGTTTAGGTGGAGTTTATTTTCGTTATGCTGACTTTTTCCGTACTGCGTGCTAGCTAGCATGACGGAGTTTCTATACAGCTGGGTGGGTGCTATGATGTTACTGATGTTGAACTTTATTTTGTTCATAAGTTATTAGAGTTGCCAACCGTCCCGTAAAAACGGAATCGTCTCGTATTCAGAGAAAATATTACGCGTTTCGTGTTGAGGTGAAAAGGAACAGTTTGTCCCGGACTTCAGCTACAATGAAAAAGACACAAAGCTGGAGTTATTCTGTCTTTGCTGCACAGCTGCTTCTTCTCCTCTCATTCTCTCCCCTCTCTCTCCTGTTTCTACTTCAATCATGAAACTGATCAATGATCAGCTGATCGGCTTTTCTCTCTTGTTTGTTTATCGCCCACTTTGCACCAGAAAGAGGAAACCAGCCGATTTTCGCGCTAAGCAACAGCAGCACGTTTAAGCTTGATCAGCTGTTGTTAGAATTTATTTAATATCACTTTCTAGTATCAGCTGATGTTTGCTGGAGCCACAGCTGTAAAGCTGCTGGTCATGATGTCGGTTTGGATATGTGGTGAGAGGGAAACATGAAGATGAAACCAGGAGATGTCCTTACTGAATCATCAGTTAACCTGGTTAACCAGCTGACATTCCAAAAGCGCCTCTGCGTCCACTACCACTACTGGAGGTCCCGTTTGAGTGCATTGGCATGGACCTCATCGGGCCATTTCACCAGAGTGCACCCAGCTATCGCTTTGTATTAGTTCTAGTGGATTATGCAACGCGATACCCGGAAGCAGTGCTGCTGGGCATCATTTCTGCAAAGAGTGTGGCGCAGGTGCTGTTTCAGGTCATCTCCTGAGTTGGTATTCCAAAAGAAATACTGAAAGAACTGTACGAATTATTGGCATTAAATCTATTCGGACCAGCGTCGACAACCCTCAGATTGACGGGCTGTTAGAACGGCAGAATAAGACTTTAATGTCCATCATTCAGAAGTTCATTCATGAGGATAAATGCAATAGGAGTCGCTGGTTAGACCCTCTGTTATTTGCAGTTCGAGAGGTGCCCCAAGCCTCCATGAGATTTTCTCCCTTTGAATTGAGTACGAGTGCTGGTGCGAGTGTAAATTACTCGCCGTGTAACCAAGGCGAGTGGGGGACATCAAATTTTGATTCATCGGTCCATAATACCTTCTTCCAGTCTTCATTAGTCCAATGGTGGTGTTCGATAACGCAGCAAAGAGCTCTTTCTGATAGATTCACAACATGGCTCATCAACTTCATCCCTCTGTAGTTTCTATAGCTTAGCTGTCAACTGATCAGCTGATGGTGAGTTTGATCAGCTGGCAGAGGAGGATGCTGGACAGACCTGGCACCCCCAAATGTATTGTGAAGGTGCACTAGGACTACCTGGAAGAGGCCCTGGGCCAGGAGATCTTCTCCTCCCACCTGAGGCAAAACTTTGACAGGATTTCAAGGGAAGATGAGAACATTAAGTCTGAATGACCGTGTTCTGCCCTTTCATTCCTGAGGCTGCTACAAGGAGCTATGGCCTCAAGATGGATGGCGAATGTCATGGTGATAATTCCAGAACCAGCAGACACTTCTTCAGCTTGATGGCGAAGGGAATCATCAAGCTGAAGAAGTAGTCTTACTGGGCTTGATTAGCCTAGGAAACTTCTGCAGCAGCTGATGGGTACTGGCAAAGTGGAATGTGGCTCGGTTGGTAGCTGAAGGTGGAGGTTCAGATCCAGTCCCTGCACCTGCTGAAAGACTGCTTCTACAGTAACTCCTACCAAAATAGTTTTTTAAACCATGAGGGTCCAAAAGACTTGTTCTACACAACAGTGTGGGGGTTTTTGTTCCTGGTGTAAAAATGTGGTCAGAGGACTGATTTAAAAAGTGGGGTCTTTCCTGCTGAAAATGTATCTTTATGGGTCGGTTAGAAGACATTCCCTTCTCACACCCCTATTCTCTGTACACCATCAGGTCAGGGGGCTGGGAGGAGTTGACAGTCTGGCCGGGGTCCGGGACGCTGGGCCTCCCTGTGGCTGCTGGGGCAGAGGCGGTCTGCTTGCCTCCACCCCAGGGAAAAGGGTAGTATCTCCTGGGTCTGGGGGTTGATTGCCCCTCTGGGGGTAGCGATACTTGGACCTGGGAGTACAGAGTATGTTTGGGGAGTGTGAATGGATGTATAGTGTTCATTTCTGTTTGTCTCCATGTTGGGCGAGTGCTGAGTATTTGTATTTGTGGGCATGTTTGTGTCTGTCTGTGCCAGTCTATGGGTCAGGTCGAGTCTCCGCATCCGCCTCTCTGGGAACATCTCAGGCCCCCCCAGGTGTGGAGGCCTGTCGCCCCACCCCACCACACTCCCTGCCGGTGACTGGTACCCTCAGCTGTCGGTGTGTTGGTGGTTCTCGGTGTCTGGGGCTGGCCACTCAGTTATGTACCCGGCTCACTCCCGGTGGCTGCTTGGCAGGGCCTGGCTGGCACCCGTGGCCGGGTCAGGCCATTTCCAGGGGGTGAGGTGCCCTTGGACTTCGGGCCTCTGGGACCAAGGCTCGGTCCGCTCTGCTGCGACTGGCTGCTGACAGGGCCTGCGGGCTTGTCACCGCAGTCCCCTGTGGCTTCTGCTCCGTGGCTGCTAGGTGACACCACGTTTGGGGCTCTTTCGCACACACGGTGGAGAGTGGACAACGACGGTTACTTTTTGAGGGTAAAATGATGTCTGTGGACATAGCAGCAGTTGAAAAATATTTTTGTTTTATTTCTGACAGCAGGCCCTCTCACTGAAATGGCCAACATCCCATAGACCAGAGGTTCCCAAAGTGTGGGGCCCGCCCCCTAGGGGGTCATTGAAGGGGGGGCGCGATACGAAAATAAAATAAAAGAACGCTTGGACACTGCTAGCATAATGGACTCTTTTTTTGACGGGGCTCCCACACAAACGCAAAGCAGGAGATGAAGCATCGCTGTATATTTTTCCAAACCAACTTCATTCTAAGCCAAAGACTAGAAAATATGGTGAAGCATATCTTCCCTTTGGCTTCACCTGCACAGGTGCCGAGGTAGGTCTCCCTGCAGGACTGGTTTCCCCTGCGTCAGGAGCAGCGCTGGGCTCTTCAAATCACGGACAAACAGGATCCCACAGCTGTTTAAGTTTTTTGAACCCATTTTGCACAGAGAATGTATTAATTAAGCAATGTTGAACATTATTACACAGGAAAAAACCAACTACACGTAAAATAATCACACCGTGACGCCTCTGCCTTTGTAATGGAGGGACAGTAACTGCGTGTGTATGTAAGCGTGTAAAACCTGCAGATAAACTGAAGACCTGTAGTCAGATTAACAGTATTTTGTCTCTATCCGCGATTGTAGAAATTCATCTCATGTAAACAATAACGTGGTGCACAGCGTGACGTGAAAAAAGTTACATACCTTTGACGTTGCGTGACGAACTCTGTATTCCTCGTCCACACGTAAACGCAAAAAAGGAGTTTTAAAAAATCTCAGTTTTCAGTGATTCGAAACGCCGTTTACGTGTGGACAAAAGGTCCAAACGCATAGAAACAGCTGTGTTTTCAAAAATACCCGTGTAGGTGTGGATGTAACATAAAAGAGTTAGTAGTTAATTTTATTACTACCTGTAATTTATTGCAGTTTACTTTTATGTGTTTAATTGTTTACTAAATGTTTGAGGTGTGAAATAAACTGCAATGGAGTTTGAAAACAAAATATGGGTGTGTGTGGTTGGAGGATGGGGGGGCGAACCACTGCCATAGACACTAAAACTCTGAAATGGGTGAAAGAAAGCATGAAACTTAAACTGGAACTGAAGAAAAACTATAAGAGATTGACAAGATAAATACAAGCTCAATGTCAGTTCAGTGTCTTGGCTTCTTTTTAAAGACTGAACGGTGTCTGTAGGTGAACGTATGTGAAGGTAGTTTGGGTTTAAAGAGGAATACGTTGAATAATGATTGGAAGAGTCTCCCCATTCAAATACATGATAATGTTTTGTTGAGTAAGTTGAATATTTAAAAAAATGTGTGTTAAATGAGAAAAACAAGCTAACATGTCCATAGGAAGAGGAATCTAATGTTAGTTGAATGTTTTTTTAGAGGATTGATCTTAAAGGAGACAGCGGGTGAAAAATGTACAGAATGTGATATTATAAACAGAGAACACATATCCTGAAGAAAATGCAGTGTGAATGCTGAGAGCTCAGTGGTTTGAGCTGAATTTTTAGAATTGCTTAATCTTTGGTACAAAAACAGTTGAATGAGCTGAAATACACTGAACCGTTCACCTGAAAACCAACAGAATGGTTGAAAGCTGAAATTCACACAGAAGATGTTTCAAAGGTGGAAAGTAGCTGAACATCTTTGAAATGCTACACAAAGCTCTTAGGTCAGTGGTAACGGACTTCTCCGAAAACTAGGGATGGTCCAGCGCTTCAGAAGCACCATGTCGAGGCTTGGTTCAGCTGGCCAGAGTCATGTGGTGAGTTTGGTACATCACTGCTTCAGTACCTGATTCAATGGTCTATAAGGAAGCGAATCACTGATAGGATTTGTGGTGTGTTTAGGTGGTGATCTTGTGCGAGCGATAAGGAGCCAGTGGAGCAAGTGAGGATCTTCTGCCTGTTCATACATAAACATTGTTTACATTACTATATATAATGTTTACAAATGCCAAGGAGTCACAAGCAAAGTGAGAGAACATCATAGCTCATTGTCATAACCCAAGATCATGTACAAATATGTGTGTGTGTATATGTGGGACTCCTCCCACCAGAGGATGTGGGTTTTTCTCTCCCCTCCCTCCCAGGTAGAAGGAGGTGGGGGGGGGGGGGGGGGGGTTGTTTTGACAGACACAGGTGCTGAGTGATTGAGTGGAAATGGTTCCTGTTCCCGAGATGGATTACTGGATGAACAGCAAGCTCTTAACCGCCAGATGACAGATACCTCGCCTCTCTCCTGGCCTTGACGACTCAACGCTTTGTGTTTCTGACTGACGAAGTTAATAAACAGCTGCATAGCATTTGCAACTGTTCAGTGTTTAAACAAGGAAGGTTTATTCATCAAAATGTTTTCTTAGTCAAAAAGAAAGAGCAATATTTCACCACCCCCCCCCCCCAAAAAAAAGATTTATATTTGATATTAAAATAAGACAATGGTAGCCCAATATCAGAAAGAACTGTCACACAATATTAAATATAAACTGTCTATTGACCTCTGTAGAGTGGGCAGTTATAACAAAGTTCATTTTAACTCGTAGGTTCAGGCAGCTGCGCTTCATATTTTTGGCCACCAGATGTCACCAAAGGGGAGTGTGTTGAAAAGCTTTGTGTGATGAACCTGTCTTACTTACCGTGGGGGAGTTCAAGTCCATTTTGAAAGAAGCAGAGAAAAACGCTTTTAGTCCCTGTGGCTGTTTTTAATGATCTGCTATTGTACATGTTGCACATGTTTGTATAGAATTTTGTGTTTATTTTTTATTGTTATATTGTGCGTTGAAATGCATTTTGACTTTTGCAGCCATGATGCCAGGTCTCTCTTGGAAATGAGATTCGACCTTTTCTCCTTTAAATAAATAAATTATTAATAATAATTTTCTTTAAACTTAAAACAAGCATCAGTGCTTCATTTGGCCGTAACTAGAAACTAGCCAGTGTCTTCATCAATCAAGTTTACACATCACAAAAACAGTCTTTCTAACTTTACTTACAGCTTTATCCACCATTGCTGCTTTGTGAATTTTGGACCAAATGCATTCTGGGATACTTCCTGCACCTAGGATACACAAACCACCAGCGATGCTTGATAGAATGGGCAGAGTGAGATCAAATCTGGGCATGTTGAGCGCATTTCTATTGGTCTGCTAGTAACACTGGACTGAAACGCAGACAATGGAGCCGAAGGTGGATGTTGAACAGAAAGCGAGCCTTTATTTTAGCAGAACAGAACAACAAACAAAGGCATAGAACAACTAACACGGAGCTAACAAAACCTATCCTGAGAGAACTAAACAGTACATGAAACTAAAAACCTGAAACTTGAGGGAAATACACAGATGAACCAACAAGAGACAAAGGAAAACACAGCCTCTGTATATACACAGAGGGTAACGAGGAAATACGTCACAGAAGGGGGATACAGCTGAACCGAACCTGACAAGACGAGACAGGGAGGACGCAAAACTGATTACATTCTCACAGGACATAAGACCGTCAAAGTAAAACAGGAAATACAAGACAGTGTCCCGGCCTGGAGGATCAGCAGGGCGCTGATCCGCAGTTTCTGCCTTTCTCTCTCTCGTTCTCGCTCTCTCATTGCGGGTTCAGGCCCTCGGCACACGCCCCTCACAGGAAGAAACACCTGAGCCTCATTAGTGTGGCCAGCATTTAGGCCAGGGAGCGACTGCTGTTCTTCGGTGGATCGTTGTGTGTGACTCGCGTTAGTGAAGGCAACCCTCAGCAAGTTTTCCCTCGTACGGACTTCCTGTGTTTTCTGTGTGGTGAGCGTCAGAGAGAGAGACTGGTTGAGTGCGTGTATTGTTTGAAGAGGACTGAGTGCTTTTCCCCTGGGTTTCCCTGGAGCCCTGTCCCCTCACCTTTTGTATATACACCCAGTGAACTTTGTGTGCATCTGACCCCGGAGTCCTGCGTGTGAGTCCTCCATGTCAACCGTAACAGTAAAGATCCAGCCAAACCACGGACTCGGCGAAGTCAGCCCCCGCCCAGCAGTAGTGTCTCCCGGACATATTCATATTCATCTGTGTTGTGAGGATAAACCCCTGGTCAAAGATTTCTTAAATGTAATTGATTCTTCAAACTTCACACAATTTGTGTCCGGGCCAACACGTAAGGGCCACACCCTAGACCTTTTCTTGGGTTACAGACGAATGTATGGGTGAGAGAAAAATGTGTTTTACCTATTTTAGACCAGCAATTTTATTTGATATTTTAATCCCTAAATCTCCAGCTTCTGAGAGGGGAAGATCATCTCGTCATATTAGCCCCGAAGCATTGCCTGGAGTTAAATTACATCTACCTGATGTGTTGGACCCCATTTTTACCCAGGAGTTATGTGTGGACACCTTGACTGCGAACCTTTAATAATGCACTTCTTGAACTGTTGGACTCTGTTGCTCCTGTAAAGAAGTTAAAATGTCAAAAAAGGAACCCTATGCCCTGGCTAAATGAGGGGCTCTTGAATCGGAGAAGAATTGTAGAAAAGCAGAGCGTCGCTGGAGATCTTCCAGACTAGAAGTATCTCTCCAGGCTTGCAAGGACTCATTGTCTTTTTTTCAATCAGCGATGTCAAATCAAATCAAATCAAATCAAATCAAATCACTTTTATTGTCACATCACATGTGCAGGTACATTGGTACAGCACATGTGAGTGAAATTCTTGTGTGCGAGCTTCACAAGCAACAGAGTTGTGCAAAATACAATAATGTAAACAAGCAAAATACAAGAATGGCTACATCTGAAACTAATAAATATATGTACAATATATAATAGTATATGCATTTCTGGATGTGTATACTAAATATTTTTCTACGTGTGTGTGTGTGTGTGTGTGTGTGTACACATATTTTACAAATTAAATAGAGTAAACAATAAATAAAATATATAAAAATATACAGAGTTGAGACATGTGCAAAACAGTGGCATTACTGTACAGTATGGTCTGCAGCAAAAGCAAATTATTTCTCAAATCTCATTGTAAGGGGCTGCTAGCCCCGCTATGTAGGGGTGAAGAAGCACACAGGTTGCCCTGAACAACTAAAGGGTGGTGGGATCTGAGTCCGTGACCCCCCCCCCCTAGTAAAGTTGACCCTGATAATTACTTCTGTAAGAATGGTTTTAGCTGTCTGGCGGCTACAGGCACAGAAGACGGGCTCCAGGATTCAATCTTGAGAAACGATGCCTGCCTGGAGTATACTATACTATCAGACATAAACACAGCCTAGCCTACCTTCCCTCCGATGTTCTGTACCCCAACCAGATAGCTAGGGTGCCCCTACTCCAAGGCAACTTGGGTTAGACAAAAACATGAAACGGTCTCTTCTAAGCAATGTTAAACTTTAATTTGCTCAGATGGCCCTGAAATCATGGATGGCAAAAACAAAAATGCAAAAGAAATCAGGTTCAACAAATGAAACAGGCAACTGTGACCCCACTGTTGTAAAACCCTGGGTTTACACTAGCCACAGACGGGGATCCAAAAATCACGAAACAAATAAAATAATGAAACAAAGAAATTCTTTTCTCCAGAATGATTAACACTGTATCACAAACATAACACAGTTTACAATGTTCACAGGGTAACAGTCCCAGTTCCTACGAGTCAGTCTCAACAAAATGTCCTTTGAACAAAAGGTAAATGGCCTGCATTTGTATAGCACTTTACACATCCACCCATTCACACACACATTCACACACTGGTGATGGCAGCTACATTGTAGCCACAGCTGCCCTGGGGCGCACTGACAGAGGCGAGGCTGCCGGACACTGGCGCCACCGGGCCCTCTGACCACCACCAGTAGGCAACGGGTGAAGTGTCTTGCCCAAGGATATTTGGCATGCAGCCTGGAGGCAGCCTGGAGGCAGCCTGGGATCGAACCACCGACCTTCTGATTGGTGGCTGACCTGCTCTGCCACCTGAGCTACAGCCACCCCCCCCAACAACCATATACAGTCTTTTTTGAGGTGTAACTGCAGTGAACAGGAGCTGACTGCAGGGTCCCAGTCCGTTAAGCTGACCAAAGCTACAGCAGCCGGAGTGAGCAGTCCAGTCTCAGGCTCACGAAAGCAAGGAAAATAGAAACCATACCTTTGTCTCTCGGCGACAGTGCGTGGGAAAAGCACTGGGCTACGAAAGGCGACACTTTCACATGCAGCGTAACGCTGGTGTCAAGCCAGCCTCCACTTTGTTTTACGTTCCCTGTGTATTCTGAGTATTATGGCAAAAGATGTGGAAACCTGATTTCAAAATAAAATCTCCTGAAGCATGATTTCAAAATGAAGGCCCACTTCCAGTAAATTAAGAGCACATTCACAAATATCAATTAGTCTTGTTTGCACACTCTAATGTTGGATACAAATGGCATACCCTAGTATTCTAGTAGCAACATGTCAATATTAAAGCCACCTCCGTTTGGATTTCAAAGTAAAAGCCCTCTGACTGTTTATTTTTGAACTACTCTTTTAATTAATTCAGAATGGAAAACTCACGTTTCCACAGACTTGTTGCAGTCTATATTGACAGTATACAACCCCATAGTGATACCATGTCAATATTAATCATTCTTGTTTTGCCTTTCAAAATTCTCTCTTTCAAATTGAACATATATCAGTGTGCGTTTTCAATGACTTCAGAAAGCTCTAAAATGGAAAATTGCTATTTCCACATAATAATTACTTTCTATATTGACAGTATTCCATCACACAGTGATACCATGTTGATCTCAAGTCATTCTGATTTTGCCTTTCAAAATAATAGCCCTTTCAAATTGCTCATACGGGAAATAATCTTTCAGTGAATTCTGATTTCTCTAAAAAGACAAATTCTTGTTTCCATTGCATAAATTCACTTAAGATCAAGAGTATGCTACCCCACAATGATACAATATCAATATCAAGTCAGTCTGATTTTGCATTTCAAATTAATGGCCCGTTGAAATTGCCCATTTAAGACCTAACTTTCAGTGATTTCAGAATGCTCTAAAAAGCAAAATTCCTGTTTCCACAGCATATTTCCACTTTAGATCAACAGTATCCAACCCCACAGTGATACCATATCAAAATCAAGTCAGTCTGATTTTGCATTTCAAATTAATGGCCCGTTGAAATTGCCCATTTAAGACCTAACTTTCAGTGATTTCAGAATGCTCTAAAAAGCAAAATTCCTGTTTCCACAGCATATTTCCACTTTAGATCAACAGTATCCAACCCCACAGTGATACCATATCAAAATCAAGTCAGTCTGATTTTGCCTTCCAAAATAAAAGACTTTTCAAATTGAGCATATACGCCCTACTCTTTTAACGATTTCAAAATGCTCTTAAATAGAATTTTGCGGTTTCCACAGGATGAATCCATGTTAGATCAATAGTATACAACCCCACAGTGATACTATATCAATATCAACTCAGTCTAATTTTGCCTTCCAAAATAAAAGCCTTTTCAAATTGTCCATAATTGACTTCATTGTCTAAGCGACAAGAGTAACTAAACATGAAACGTGGAACACGGGTCGGCAAGCTAACAGGAACCTAAAGACTAAACTTGAGAATATAACGTACACAGGAAACAATGAGAACCAAAACCATGAACAACAATGATCAAGGAATATAAATTAAACAAGCACATATTGCTTTCAATCCAGCTGTAGTTTTTCATTAGATAAATATATTTATTTTCTTTGTAATTAAGATTCAGGCCTGTGTTTCCGAGCTTATTGTCTTTTTAGTATTTGTGTACCTCTCGCATAGCAGTATAACATGATTTCACTGAATATGACTGTATAACAGAATATAAAGCATTTAAAATGAGATCAGCCTTGAACGTCTGCACCTGTAATACACACAGGTGGGGAACTTTTGCTGCAGAATAGTTGTTTTTAGTTTTGATAAAATACGTGGTGTGTGGTGACCGTTACAGCTCACCCACAGCCGGTGCTTTTCTACTCTGAGCACTTAAAGAACACGTTAAAGAGAATATGAGGCATTTAAAATGAGGTCAGCCTTGAACATCTGCACCTGTAATACTGACCCATATAACAGTGGTGGGGAACATTTTTTCACTTACTTTCAGTTTGGATAGTTATGTGACATGCAGCGACTTTTACAGAAAGGCAATCTTTTTTGCATCACACGTGTTGGCTGGTTCACATTAGGAAAACTGAAGCTCGTTTAATTGCTCGTGCTAGCTTTGTTTCCATACAAAGTGCAAATCATGATGGATCTTCGAGCAGTAAAGGAAGAGTCAGTGGCAGCTTGGCTTGCACTCTATCAGTTTACCCTCAAAGACCTGCAGTTTATCCACACAATGCACAAACCACCAGAAAAAGTGGCTGGCCTCGAAGCTTGTCCAGCTTCAGTCATTGTTAAAGAGACATGACCCTAAAAACTTCAGTCCGTTAGATTGAGGTGAGCTCTAGGTGACAATATCCAACTACAGCACAAATTCACAGCAATGTAAACCACTAATGCTCATATTGACAGGTGAGGAGATTGACTTATGTACAATTTGCCTATAAAACAATTTTATGTGTCGTGAGGTGCTTTAATAGTTTTTTTTTATTCCTACTTTTACTGACAAATTCTTCTAGCACAACATATTTAGATGAAAACTACATAAGTAATAATATTCTACAATCTTTCAGCAAGTAAAGAGTGCAGAGAGGTGAAGACTTACAGGAAGAGTGCATCAAACTACAGAAGCCTGTCAAAATAAAAGACAGGAAGCACAAACAGTCCAATTTGTTTTGCCAAACAGTAGGCTGCTGCTCTCTGAACTTACAATAAAAGACCAGCAGCAGCTAAGTATAAACCTGCACTTTTTACCTGAGACTTAACATTATAGCCAATGAAGTTTTATATTCACTTCATTGGCTGCCCGTGCATTTTAGGATCCATTTTAAGCTGCTTTTATTTGTTTTTAAATGTTTGTCCAATGCTGCTCCTGCGTACCTCTCTGAGCTTCTTCATCCATACATACCTTCACGGTCCCTCAGGTCGGCAGACCAGCTCCTCCTGAGCGTGCCCAGGACTAATCGTGAGCTCAGAGGGGATCGGGCGTTTGCTGTGGCAGCACCAAAATTGTGGAATGAGTTGCCTTTACATGTTAGACAGGCACCTTCCTTATCTGTTTTTAAATCACGTCTTAAAACATATTTATTTACCTTGGCTTTTAGCACAGCAGGACTTGTTGATGTCTCTTAATATGTTTCTTATTAATTATATTATTTTTAATTTTAAGATATTTTATATGTAATTTAAACTGTTTCCTCTCTGTTTTATATTTGTAGCACTTTGGTCAACATTGCTGGATGTAAAGTGCGTTATAAATAAAGATGCTATGCTAAGATGCTATGCTATAGCATAGAACCTCTTTATCAGTCTTAACTACTCACATAACTGAGTTACCTGATTGGATGACTGGGTGAATGAATTAGTTGTATAAAGCGCTTTGAGTGCTCAGAGTAGAAAAGTGCTGTATAAGAACCAGTCCATCTTTATAATGTTTGTGTAACTTTCACACAGGGCTGCAGCGTTGTAGCTGCCAGCCACGCACACCAACAGCAACAACGTCAGGATCCAGTTCAAGCCTTTTAAGCCGGTGAGGCGTGATTGTTGATGCCGCTCAGGTGTGTCTGCCTCCCCGCAGCTGCGTCACAGACCACGCCCCGCCACATTCATGAGAGCGTTACAATCAACGAATGAAACAAACTGACCTGGACTTTCTCTCACACAGAAGAAGGAATCTCCTCGCTTCCCTTCACAGGTTATAAAGACATGAACACTCTGAAGCCATATTACAGAACACTTCGCTAACGCAGCTGCAAGCAGTGATGATTTTATTTGCAGTATTCAATAAAGTTTGTAGAGTCTAGCCAATGTTTTAAGAAGAATAGTTTTCCAGTCGAATGCTTTTCTTTTCATGGCTCACCTTCTTATGTAGTGACCGTGAACAGGTACCAAGTATGTTTAGTTTCTATATAGACTGTTTTTATGACTCTGCCCTCCAAACTAGTACTGTTACTGTCTTTGACTTAGTAGCATTAAAGAACACCAAAGATAAAACATGTCCAAAAACCAAGTACTTTCTTTCTGCACATAGTTTACAGTGTCATTCAGAACAACAGTTTTGTGTGTGACATGTGTGTGGTTCTGCACAACTTAAGTTTGCTTTGAGTGATTTTTCATTTCTGATATAAGAGATGGTTACTTTATCATTCTTCTGTTCATCAACTGTTTTTAAATTGCTCATCTTTACAGTTTCCTTTCTTGGATAGAGTTATATCTAACGTTTAATCTGAAACAACAGAAAAAGCAAAGCTGAAACAAATAATGCAGATTATTTTTTTCTGTAAGTATCATTTTTATATATTTCCCGTTTATAATTGTCCTGCTGGCTTCAACATTTCCCCACTTTAGCACTCTGACATCTGCTGTGATGTCAGAGAGTGCTGACATCACTCTCTGACATCATGCGGCAAAGCATGTGGTTGACCTGTTCGCATCACAAGCAGTCGGACTCATGTCCAGCCGACAAAGCCCGGGTCCCATCCTCAGCTGGCACCTCTCGGAGGTTGAACACTGACTGCCTTTACTTAGTTTGATATTTCCGTCATGTAGTAACTGTTAGGTTTAACTGTACCAGGCTTGTTAGACACTATGAAACAGGATGTTTGACTCATATTTTCATTGTAAATATTAATCATGAGGCTAAACAGGGAGCCCAGCCGCTGCCTCAGAGCCCTGTATACCACAGAGCGAGGTCAGCATAATCAGGATATCTTTCTGTTTCTGGAATCACTGACCCTAACTCTGGGACCAGGATAAACCGTCACACCCATGGTTTCCCAGCGCGGAGACATGAAAGTGTCGCCAGCATCAAACTAATCTGACGATCATTTACGAATCTAATTCATGGGTCATATTCATATTCTTCCACAGAAAAGGATCCTTATTAGTCTGGAATACTTGGCAGAGCAGCGGAGTACAGAGAGCAACTGCTTCTCTACCTGATGAGCTCAACACCTTCTATGCACACTGCACAATCTCTTTGTCTTATTTCCTGTAAAAATGATCTCATTACACTTAAAATAAGACAAACTCAGCTACAGAGCAACATTTCAGTAAGATATAGGAACTAGTTTCAAGACAGTGAATCTTGAAACTAGAGAAAAACTAGAGATTTTTCACTTGTTCCATTGGCAGATTTCTTCACTTATTTCAAGCTAAAATATCTCGTTGCTGTGATTTGGCGCTGTGTAAACGAAATTGAATTGAGTTGAATCTGTATGTTTGCTCTCTGTACAGCATCTGTATACTTAACTTATTTGTACATATGGGTAGGTGGGAGTTGTTATGAACAGATTATCTGTATATAATCTGCTCTTATTGCACTTACTGCTATTGCACTTCTGATTAGATATAATCTGTACTTCATTATGCTGTATTTATACATGTGCAATGACAGTAAAGTTGAATCTTAATCCATAGGTCTCTATTCAGAAGATTTTCAATTTGTATTTTCATATAAATACATGCATACATATATGGTCATGGTAAAAAGAAGTACATCCTCTGTCAAGTATAAGGTTTTAAATATCAGGACACAATATGAGCCAATATGAATCAGTATTTATTTATACAAAAAACACCCACATCACTTGCTGGAATGTTTACTCCTCTGAAGACTAATGACTGTTTTCAGTGTTTTCCACCAGTGAGTGGAAAATACTGTAATTAGATGAGTTTCAACAGTGGCAAGAATGCAGAATTTCACACATAGAAAATCTAAAGCTTAATTGTTTTACACAAGTCAAACAGTGTAACACACTTCACAGCTGGGCTGCCCCCTAGACCAATAGTCATTGGTCTAGAGGGCATATATATATATATATATATATATGCCCTCTAGACCATATATGGTGCAACGATACTCGTATCCGATATTGAACCGTTCGATACAGTGCTTTCGGTTCGGTACGCATATGTATCGAACAATACAAAATTTGTAATTTATTTTATCAACTTTCCTTCTGACGATGCTGTCTGTGTGGAGCGCTCAGTGGATCTGCGCTTGACAGTGCAGCCTAGGCAGAGTAGTCGAACGCAGATCCACTGAGCGCAGGGCAAGCTAGCGAGACAGAAGTTAAGCTCTCCTTGCAACATGGCAAATTGAACCTCCCCCACCCTCATTCAGATCTGGCCTTTGGAACTATTTTGGTCTTCATGTGACGTATGACCCTGAAGGTAAGCGCGTCATGGACTAAAGTAAAACAGTATGTTGGATGTGCCATGCAATGCTCAATTACATGGGTGGGAACTAGTGTGTTAGCGCAGTTAGCTCGTTAACGTGTTGGCCGTCCAGCCCCACGCACGGGGCGATCGGCGGTAGCTCGTTAACGGAGATTTGCCGTGTTGTGGCGTTAGCGTCATTTCAGATTAACGCTGACAGCACTAGTGGGAACACAACGAATATGACTGCACATTTACTCCGACATCATCCTAGTATAAAGACAAGTGGAAGCAGACAAAAACAACAAGCACGCATGCTACAAACTTTACCCGAGTCATTTAGACAGCCGTTAGCACCTGATCCTCCTTATGGGGACCTGATATGTTTAATATGCTGCTGAGAATATAGCCCAGAAGAAGCGTATAGTAGAGCTTTTATTTTGGAAAGAGACATTTCTCTGTAATAAACTCTCTTTTCCAAAGATGAGGGATTCCTCCATCAGATAGATTTATTTATTTTATTATTTTGTTGTTTCAGCAACATTAAATTTAAAAACTTTACTTTTGAGTTAAAATATATATTTATAATTTTAATAAGTGACAAATTAAAAAAGCATGAACTTTTTTTTTTGTATCGAAAAAATATCGAACCGTGACACCAAAGTATTGAACCGAACCGTGAATTTTGTGTATCGTTGCACCCCTAATATATATATATATATATATATATATATATATATATATATATATATATATATATATATATATCTCAATCAATAATTATCCCTAGAGCAGCAAAGACTCCACAAAGGGAATGATTGAGCAGTGCTCTCCATGACAACCCTTGAGATCAGGATGGAAAGACCTGGAACAAAATAATAATCCCAGGAGCACAATAGTCCAGAAAAGTCTTTCTGGTCATCGGGCGAGACCCAGTGAAAGTGTCCAGAGAGAAAGTGTCTATATACCCTACATACAGAGAAAAACCCAACGATCATATGACCCCCTATGAGCAAGCACTTTGGCGACAGTGGGAAGGAAAAACTCCCTTTTAAAGCAGTTATGACATGGTCTGATTTTCTCACCCAATAAAGGAATATTTCATATATCAGTCTACTCTTCATTCTATCAGACACAGTTATCACAGCTCGTACATTTGCTTTTTACACATATATGTAAGCATTGAGCCAAATTTAGTAATGCCAACATACTGAAGGAACAACATTTGTCTCTTATGTATAATGCATCTGTATATACACTGTCACAGATACTTGTCTTTGAGTGAAGATTTAAGGTGATGGGAAATATAAATAACTGCAACTTGAAACTTTGACCCAGAGTTCAAGCTCACTGCTGTAATATATCATAATAATCTGACAATAAATATAATATTGTCCATATTATATTTACATTACCACAGTGAGATGATTTTAGTCTCATGAACAGCTAATTATTATTTACTAACTAATCTTAAAATGACTGTTCAGCACAGAAATGACGCCCAACTATCATGTCTGTGAAGGTTCTCAGTCATCCAGGTCATCGTAGTCTAAGGAGCTTGGAAAGAAAAGCGTCAACATTCATAGTTTGGACAGAGAAGACAGATGGTTTGAAAGAGGAGTGAAAGATCATGTTTTACAGTCCCGTGGTCTCAGCCTCAGATACTCAGCTAATCACAGTGATGTCATGACAAAAATGAATGACCAACAAAACATTTTTCTCCTTCATTTCTGTCACACAAAGCTGTATGAAACGTTTCTCGCGGTTAGTATCATGGTTGCTAGGCAACCTGAGTAGGGTGACGAAGGCTAGACCGTCCCATTTCACAAGCCTCTCACTTCCGCACTTTTTGTACTTATAGTACGCACCGTACGTAGTACGCTTACTGCGCGTACTTCAAGCGTGCGGTCTCTTGATTGGGACACAGCCTCTGACACTGGTCCACTACCTATTAAACACGCATCCTCTGTTGCTGCCAACTGTGGGAAATATAAGGTAAAGGCAGACATCTTTCTTCATTCGGTTACTCTCACTGGCACTCACCTGGCAGCTCCCCTTTCCCTCCAGGGTCATTTGCTCACCATCTTACACGTAAGCATTTACTCTACGCTCCTCCCTGCATTAATCATACTCACATTCTTTCTGCGCTCACCAATAACTCATCTCTCCCTCTTGAGGACAGCGCTCCTGCAAGACTCATGGGCAAAACTTGATCACATCCCAGGGTTTTTGGACAGTGAGGGGTTATCACCATACTAGATGTGCAAAAACATAACAAACAACTGGTATTTCTCCAGATGTTGGACTATGTTATTTCTCTTCCCCTATAGTCGTCTGCAAGGCATACAAGAGACTGAAACACACTCTTTGAGCAAGAGTCACACAAAATTAAAGCGTCTGACATTTGTCCCAAGCCAACCGGACCTTGAGTGGTAAAGCACAGGATATTAGCACTAAGTGAAGAGAAGAAACTGAGAATTAGATTATGCCACACCCTAAATCCATTAACATAAAGCTTGATCTGCTATCAGTGCTATCAAATCTAGAATTACACTATAACATGATTAAGTTTTTCCTTTAGAAACATTGGTTGTGAACCATCTCTCTGCAATGTGTCATTCTCTGTCAGTCTAAACCACGAGTAATTCACAAATATATATTAAAACTGTCATAAAATGAAATATCGGTTTACTGTCTGTGACCCCCAAGAAATTATATTTAAAATGAATTTAATGGTTCATATTTTAAATGAGAATAAATCATAGATTCTATATGACCATTCCTACTTGTATCTGACACAAAAGATAAAACTATAATATTCTAATATCCTCCCTAATTATTAGTATTTAATACCACACACTGTCCAAGTTCATTTTTCATGTGCTGCATTCTGACTTTGTCGTGTGCACAGAGCTAGCGCTATTGAATATAGAAGTGACCATAAATTTAGTAACCATTAGACCCTGCTGAAAGAGCTAACAGTAGAGGCTGTTACAGCTGTTAACATTCCTCTAGATGCTAACATTAGCACGGTCCTTGAACGCCTGTACAGTGCTGTGAACAAACGCCACCCAGCATATCCCAGTGGAGTCAGCATCATAGCTGGAGACTTTATCCAATCCAGTTTTATTTATAAAGCACTTTAAAATACCCAGCAAACAAAGTGCTTTAATCAGACATATTTAAAGACTAAACTGAGGTGACTGTTATTGTAAACTGGAGTTATACAAACAAATTTATTTGTAAGCTTAATGCCACAGCAAACTAACAGTATTGGTCATTATAAAAATATGTTTATTTCTGTTTCTGTAATGGTAAATGCACTATTATGGACAAGCTCTGTAATTAATCAATCATTTTAATAGAATTATAACAATAATAATTATATTACTGTTTTTCATGTGTAAACCTTTTTAAGCACTTTATAGAAATGCATCGATGTCTAACTCATTCTATACTGAGGACATATTTGATCTGCAATGGAGCAGCGCAGTGAAAAATTCTGTCAGTCTAAAGAAGTTTTGATTTCTGCCTTAATATAAGCTAAAGATTTCAACAACATGTCTCAGTCGTCCTACACGTGTAAATGTGTACAACTGCAGCAAAGGTTCTTGGTAGCTGTTCAGTATATATATACTTTTAATTCTTTGTAATTCAAAGAAAAGGTTTTGGGGGTTTTTAACTGAAATTTCTGTAAAAACTGAACTTTTCTGTAAATTTTAACTACCTTGTAGTATGCATGGCCATGGTGAAAAGTCTTTATCAGCAAGAAAAGCTACAAAACTTACAAAAACACAGTTAAAAGTCCCAAAATTTGTGACTTCATTCACATTTTCTAAGTCTGTCCAGCAGTCTCCGCCAAGCCACTTCTGGTCCACGAGCCTTACGTTTGATACCCCATGGTGTAATGAATGTGTTACAATAAATGTGCTACATCTTCAAAGGAAACCTCAGAACTCACAGATCCCACTTAACCCCCTGGTTGTCACGGCCTGGAGGATCAGCAGGTCGCTGATCAGCTGTCTCCCTCTCTCTTTCTCTCTCTCTCTCGCCGGGGCGGAACTCATTACGGGTTCACGCCCTCGGAGGAAGAAACACCTGTGCCTCGTTAGCGTGGCCGGCATTTAAGCCAGGGAACAGCGGCTGTTCTTCGCTGGATCGTTGTGTGACTCGCGTCAGTGCAAGCCCAGCTCCTGCAAGTATTTTCCTGTGTTATTGTGTTCCTGCTTTAACGAGTGTTTCTTTGTGCGCAGACCCTCTGGACCCTTTTCTCTTGTGTTTCCTGAGTGGCTCATGTTGAGGAGAGAGCCTGGAGTCGTGTGTGGATTGTTTGGAGAGAAACTAGAGTGTTTTCCTGGATTCCCCTGAAGCCCTGCCCCTCACCCTTTTGTATATAGCACTGCCTCACACCTTTTTGTACATACATTTGTTGGATGTTGTATATAATAAATTCTCTTGTGTGCATCTATCTTTGGAGTCCAGCGTGTGAGTCCACCCCGTTCACGGTGACACTGGTTACAGGTGCAACTTCCACATCAACCACAATGGCGAAGGCGGGACCAAACCACGACCCCCCACCCCCGCTAGGTGATGGAGCCGATCAAAGGAGCCCAGAGGGATTGATCTAATGTGGTAGCAGAGGCTATATCGAGACTAATGTGATCTATTAGATGGTTTCTATATTGGCTAGAATTAAGATTATTTTTATTTTTCCAGTTCATGAGGACCGTTTTCTTGGCAATGCATAGGTGTTCCGTTTAACTTAATGAACACCTTACAATCTGATGTCCAGGTTGACTGTATTTTCTTCTGTTTTCTTTTTTTCCTTGGAAGAGTATGGCACCCCTCAATGTCCTTACTATCCATTTCAATGCCTTTACTATTGAAAAAGGCCATTACCTGTTCTTCCAGGCAGCGCAACTCTTGCTCAGGCAGCTCCCCTCTCTCTTCTGCTGCCACTCGTGCATATGTCTGAATGCTTGGTTTCCAGACGTGTTACTATTACATCTGTTATTCTCGAATATTGTTCCAACTCTGCCACTCGTACTTCCAACATAGCAATCTTCTTGTCCTTTTCCTCACTTTGCCTTCTGAATTCTTTAATATCCTCAATTAAGTTGATTATCAGTTTTTGTTGTTTTGCAATGGTTGTAATTTCCTCTGACATAAAGTTCAAAGATTTCTTTATGTCCTCCAGTTCCTCCTCATTCATATTACTTCTTTTAGGTGGCATCTTCTAAATACTTGTGCCCCTTTTTTTACTGCAGCCTCAATGCATCCTGAGGCTTGCTAACTCCGGACCTGCCTTTTCCTGTAGCTTCACTAGCTCTTGATGGAGCCTGGTTGTGGCCTGGTGGCTGATGGTGGAGCCTGGTTGTGGGCTCCTGGCTTGGCCAACTAGCTGATGGTGGATCCTGGCTGTGGGCTGCTAGCTGATGGTGGAGCCTGGTTGTGGTCTGCTGGCTGGGCCAACTAGCTGATGGTGGATCCTGGCTGTGGTCTGCTGGCTGATGGTGGAGCCTGGCTGTAGTCTGCTAGCTGATGGTGGAGCCTGGTTGTGGCCTGCTGGCTGAGCCAACTAGCTGATGGTGGATCCTGGCTGTGGTCTGCTAGCTGATGGTGGAGCCTGGTTGTGGCCTGCTGGCTGGGCCTGCTAGCTGATGGTGGCTCCTGTCTGTGGCCTGCTAGCTGATGGTGGATCCTGGCTGTGGTCTGCTGGCAGGGCCTGTTAGCTGATGGTGAATCCTGGCACCCTCTGACTTTTCCTTCACCACACGAAGCTGTCTACACTCAACCGACAGAAGCTGTATAGCAGGAGTGGGGTAGGCGGAGGTTTGCCCTGGTGCAGGTGTGCTGAAGCGGTCAATTTATAACTCTATGTTGCTTCTGAATCTAAATAACTGAAGAACTTTAAATATTTAGATATATCATAATTTGCAGAAATGCCTTAAATGTGTTATTATATTGGTTAACAGTGTAGTTGAAGTTCTTATGCTCTGACACAACGCTGGACTCTCCAGAAGCACTGTTCAAGTTTCTGCATTTATGTCCTCAAACTGAACAAAAAAAGGAATCACTCTTAGAAACACATTTTTTTTCTACTTATAATATAAGATATGAATAACAAACTGAACAAAAACAATAATCCAGTTTTGGTAGTTAAAGTTTACTGTGGAAGTCGTCGTGCATGGTTGTTAGTTTGTTTGTTTTTTAAATGTCAGTTTAATGTCTGTCAGTTATGCTCTTAAAGCCTTTATCTGGTGTTGTTCTGGGATTTGTTATACAAGTCTTTTTATGAACTTGGTATGGTTTCCTTTTAGCACAATAAACATCTGTAAATCAGCATGAAAGTACAGTAAAGAAAGCTCCAGCCAATAAAGGAGAGAAGGACACCCGCTGCATAAGAGAAAACCTGTAGTGATCCCGTACGTGTCAGGAGTATCGGAGCAGTTGAGACGCATTTTTTCTAAACACCGGGTCTCTGTGGCTTTTAAACCCCAAAACACGCTGCGCCATAAACTGGTCCACCCCAAGGATCGGGTCCCCGACACAAACAGAGTAACATAGTGTACGCTGGTAAGTGCAGGAGGATTGGCAGGATTTATACATCGGGGAAACCAAACAACCTCTGGCTAAGAGGATGGTACAACACAGAAGAGCCACCTCGTCAGGCCAGGACTCTGCAGTCTGTTTACACCTACAGGCCAGTGGACACTCTTTCAATGATGAGGATGTAACATCCTGGACAGGGAGGAACGCTGGTTTGAGGGCGGAGTCAAGGAGGCCATTTACGTGAAAAGGGAAAGACCATCTCTGAATGGAGGAGGGGGCCTAAGGGTCCATCTGTCACCACCTTACAATGCTGTGATTGAAGCCATTCCCCAACTCTCTGTCAATGGGACTCATGGTTATTGATCAGTGGTTGCTGATCAATGGTCATGACAGTTTGGATGTTAATGATCAAGGAACTGACCTCCCAGCCCATTGTTCATCAGTGGCGCTAGTATTTGCAGTCATTATGCAAATGTACTGTTTATAAGGTTGGATAAACGTGTCTCCCACTGAAAGTTCTACGTCCAGATGAGCAGAATCAACTTTTTTGGAGGTGCACACAATATGTGTATTTGTGACTTGAAGGGCGCAGTGGAGCACTTGTATTCACTGATTTGAGAGGTTGTAATCATAGAGTTGTAGTTGTAAGCAGCTTAACACTGCAAATTTGGCCTTGGAGGAGTGGAGGAACTGTCTGCAGGGGAGTGAACAACCTTTCACTGTTTCACAGATCACAAAAATCTTTCATACATCCAAACAGTCACGAGTTTCTGAGCTCTCATCAAACCAGGCGGGTTGTTTTTCAGTAAATTCAACTTCACCATCACTTATAATCCAGGTTTGCAAACTTGTTTCACCCTGGGTGTAATAGCGTTATTACCCTCCACAAAACATACTTCTACTGGCCGTCTATGAACAAAGATGTGCACGAGTATATTAATACATGCCCTGTTTGTGCTTGAAATGAGGCTTTATATCCGCTGGGCTTGTCAGAGCCCTACCGGTTCACTTTTAACCGTTGTGACGTGGTAGCAGTGGATATTGTCAACAGCCTGCCACCCTCCTCAGGTAACACCGCGGTTCTTACTGTTCATAATTTTCCAAGGTTGCACACTTCATTGCCTTCCCCAATCTGTCCAGCAGTCTCTGCCAAGCCATTTCTGGTCCATGAGCCTTATGTTTGATACCCGGTGGTGTAATGAATGTGTTACAATAAATGTGCTACATCTTCAAAGGAAACCTCAGAACCCACAGATCCCACTTAACCCCCTGGTTACAGGTGCAGCTTTTATTGATAGTCTACTACATAGTTACTTCAAACCACCACTGAATTTTGTTACTACACACATGACACACACTTCTGCACCTTTATTTCTACTTTCCAGTCACAGTTTAAAGAGAGATTTTCCACAGCTTAAAGCACATTTCACAGAAACATTTTGTTTTACAGGTTTCTTTATCCTTCTTGTTTTATCTCGTTACTGGAAATCAACCCATCTTCCACCATCACTGGACCTGTTGAAGTGAAAAACCTCCTATTAATTTATAGATTTACTTTTACAGCCAACATTACAACAAGCATAAACAGTGGCAGTTTCTAACCGAGAACAACTTTGTAGCCTGATTGGTTCTGTGTGATCATCACTGTACCAACCATGGTTCCTGTTCCTCAGACTCCAGTGTCTCCAGTGTCACCCTGCTTGCTCATCACCCACCTACCTGCTGACCCACTGTTGAGTCCTTTCCAAGCCCCACTGCCTGCATTCCTCTACTCTCTGGTGCTTCACCTCCTCAGCCTGTGCACTCCTGCTGCCCTTCATTCACCTCCAGAGGCTTAGATTTAAAATAAAAATACCCACTGCCCTGGAGCCCAAGCAACTCCTCATAGGCCACGTATTCCGCCTCCACAGGGTAACTCTGGACAGCGTCTCTGACCAAGGACCAGAATTTACATCTCAGGTATGGAAAGAATTTTGCTCCACCACTTAAGTACAAATCAGTCTGTCTTCTGGTTTTCACCCTGAAATAATGGGTAAACAGGGGGACGAATCAGGAGCTGGAGGCAGAGGACACTGGAAGAGATCCAGCGTCTGGCTGACCAGTGCTGGTTTCCACCTTCCACTTACCATCCTTTTTTTTTTTTTTAACATTTATTTATTGGTTTTAACCGGTTTTACATGGTGCACCGTGAACATTAAAAAATAATAATAATAAAAAAAATAAAAAAAATAAAAAAAATAAAAAAAATACCACAACATCAACAGAAATAACATAGTAATAGAAACAAAAACAAAGCAAACCATAACAGAAGGGAAGGACAGATATACAAATCAAGTTAGAGTTTCAGGCTGTTAAGTCCACAGTGTGCACGCTGCAGTTCTCCAGAAAGTTGTAGAATTTTGACCATACAGCCCAAAACTTGTCCACTTTATTTCTTAATGTATAAGTTATTTTCTCTATAGATCGTATAGATGTCAGTCCATTAAGCCACTGAGATACTCCACATATCTTTTGATTTTTCCAGCACATAGCAACACAGCGCTTGGCTTCCAAAAGTCCAGTCGTTAACAGAGCTCTATTGTTTGCAGCAGGTACAAAATTATTCGGGTATATATTTAAAATACATATTTTAGGATGAAGTGGAATCACATCACCAATGATTTGACTCAACAGATTTATTACCTTTTCCCAAATCCACTTACCATCCTGGTCAAAATATCTGGATGTCCACTAGAAATATCCAGTTACATACTGGGTCTAAGAGGTTTTGTCCAAACTGTATTGTTTATTTTGAAATTCACTCCATGATTAATCCTGTGAATGCTCATTTAATGACATTTGAGGATTTTCACGTGTCCCAGCTGTTGCCGGTCCCCTCCAGTCCTCTGTCCCACCCTCACTCCCTGCTTCCAGCTGCCTGGAGTTTTTCTGTCAATAAATCCTGTGTAACTTCCTCCCTGTGTCCTGCATTTGAGTCCGGATAATGTGAAATAACTTACTGCAGACTTGCATGTCTGGCAACTGGCAAATCCAGGAACAGTATTTGAATTCCTATGGACCAGTGTTAGTGTTGAAATGGCTGATGCCAGCATAGCAGGCTTTTTAAAATCTTTTTTTAAATCTTTTTATTTTTTGATGAACGACTGGCTTCTCTCCTTCTCCTTATTTGGCAGGTGAGAGAATGAAATCATCATGTTGTTTGCCAGAAGGATGACTCGGAAACTCTGTTTTAACCATGAAGATATGGTGCCGGTGATCTTCAGTGACCCTCTGCACTCATAATGTGCCGTGAACTCTTAGATCAGTACATGGCTCATGCTGAGACACAGAGCACGCTCTCTTAAGATTAGCCTCACTATAAACATACTCACCAGTGATTTAGGATTGCTGAGGATGTCTCCAAGTTTACCTCGAAAT